>NC_080539.1:147689235-148289235 GCF_028640845.1 Ahaetulla prasina
CATATATACATATATACATATATATATATATATATATATATATATATATATATATATATATATATATATATATATATATACACACATATATATATACATATATATATATACATACATACATACATACATACATACATACATACATACATACATACATACATACATACATACATACATACATACATACATACATACATACATACATACATACATACATACATACATACATACATACATACATACATACATACATACATACATACATACATACATACATACATACATACATACATACATACATACATACATACATACATACATACATACATACATACATACATACATACATACATACATACATACATACATACATACATACATACATACATACATACATACATACATACATACATACATACATACATACATACATACATACATACATACATACATACATACATACATACATACATACATACATACATACATACATACATACATACATACATACATACATACATACATACATACATACATACATACATACATACATACATACATACATACATACATACATACATACATACATACATACATACATACATACATACATACATACATACATACATACATACATACATACATACATACATACATACATACATACATACATACATACATACATACATACATACATACATACATACATACATACATACATACATACATACATACATACATACATACATACATACATACATACATACATACATACATACATACATACATACATACATACATACATACATACATACATACATACATACATACATACATACATACATACATACATACATACATACATACATACATACATACATACATACATACATACATACATACATACATACATACATACATACATACATACATACATACATACATACATACATACATACATACATACATACATACATACATACATACATACATACATACATACATACATACATACATACATACATACATACATACATACATACATACATACATACATACATATATATATATATATATATATATATATATATATACACACCATATAATATTTTTATAATCCAATCCCTTTTAGTTATTTTTACTTTATAATACACCAGAAGTGCTCCTAAGAGCCAAAAATGTGGATTGAACATAAGAATGTGTGTATGTGTCTTAGTGATGCCCACATTGTTTGTGATCTGCTGCAATTTTACAGATTTCCCTATGTAAAGGAGAATCAAAATTGCAGTTCTGCAGCCTATCATTACCCACTGTACAGTAGTCCTCAATGTGACTTTTGGCCACAATTGAGGCCAAAATTTTGGTTGCTAAGTGAGACATTTGTTAAATAAATTTTGCCCCATTTTACGACCTTTCTTGCCACAGCTGCTAAGTGAATCATTGCAGTTGTTAAGTTAATAACATAGCTGTGAAGTGAATCTGGCTTCCCCATTGACTTTGCTTGTCAGAGGATCGCAAAAGGTAACCACATGACACTGCAACCGTCATAAATATGAGTCAGTTGCCAAGCATTTGAATTTTGATCACATGATCATGGGGATGCTGCAATGGTCATAAGAGTGAAAAACAGTCCTAAGGCATTTTTTTTTCACTGTCATTGTAGCTTTGGACGGTCACGAAATGAACGGTTGTAAGTCCAGGACTACCTGTATTTGTGAGGATAATGGTTCACCCAATGAGGAAAGACTGAGAAGCGCAGCAACTGGTGGAACAATCTTCCTTTATACTGGGATCACTGAGAAAGGAGTCTTTGAATGAGGCCAGAGGGAGGGAATTTCAGAAATTGAGAGCGCTAAGAAAGTGACAGAACCTACAGCTCACATTTTCAATATGTTCTTTAACCATTGCATTGCAACTGGGATTTCCCCCCTCCCTATAAAATGAGCAACAGGGGTGTGTTCTGGCCACATAATAGCAGCATGAGTATCAATTGGATGGCTTTCAAAAGGTATTCATAAAGACACAATTAATTAACCTAATAAATGACTGACGTGAAGAATTAATTAGTTCCCCGATGCCTCTGATGGATGCCTTAATAGGGAATTCTTAAAGAGTTTCTTGATTGAAAGCTAATGTTCTCCTAAACGAGTTAACACACACACACACACACACACACACACACACACACACACACACACACACACACACACACACACACACACACACACACACACACACACACACACACACACACACACACACACACACACACACACACACACACACACACACACACACACACACACACACACACACACACACACACACACACACACACACACACACACACACACACACACACACACACACACACACACACACACACACACACACACACACACACACACACACACACACACACACACACACACACACACACACACACACACACACACACACACACACACACACACACACACACACACACACACACACACACACACACACACACACACACACACACACACACACACACACACACACACACACACACACACACACACACACACACACACACACACACACACACACACACACACACACACACACACACACACACACACACACACACACACACACACACACACACACACACACACACACACACACACACACACACACACACACACACACACACACACACACACACACACACACACACACACACACACACACACACACACACACACACACACACACACACACACACACACACACACACACACACACACACACACACACACACACACACACACACACACACACACACACACACACACACACACACACACACACACACACACACACACACACACACACACACACACACACACACACACACACACACACACACACACACACACACACACACACACACACACACACACACACACACACACACACACACACACACACACACACACACACACACACACACACACACACACACACACACACACACACACACACACACACACACACACACACACACACACACACACACACACACACACACACACACACACACACACACACACACACACACACACACACACACACACACACACACACACACACACACACACACACACACACACACACACACACACACACACACACACACACACACACACACACACACACACACACACACACACACACACACACACACACACACACACACACACACACACACACACACACACACACACACACACACACACACACACACACACACACACACACACACACACACACACACACACACACACACACACACACACACACACACACACACACACACACACACACACACACACACACACACACACACACACACACACACACACACACACACACCCAAAAACAAGGCCGGAAAAACAGCAATAAAGCTAGCATTGCCCTGCTTATGTCCTTCATGGGAAATAAAGAAGACTGGAAGTTATAAAAACATTTGCAGAAATGTATAATCGTTGACCATGACGGTTATTATGTTGAAAGACATTGTCCTCCGCATTCCTTTGAAAACTCTCATGAAAATAATTGTCTTTTCTCCATAAAACTGTTTACAGGTAGTCCTTGACTTATAAGCTTTCATTTAATGATCCTTTGAAGTTACAGTGGCACTAAAAAAAGTGACTTATGACCGGTTTTCATGCTTATGACACAGCCTCTCCATGGTCATGTGATCAAAATTTGTACCTCTCGGCAATTGGCATATTTTTATGACAGTTTCACTGTGCCAGGGTTACGTGATCACCATTTGTAACCTTCCCAGACTGGCTTCTGGCAAGCAAACTCAGTGGGGGAAACAAGTTTTGCTTAATGACCAAATAATTCACTTAGAAACTGCAGTGATTCACTGATGTTGCGCTGTTGCCTTTGAACTTCTTATATTTTTCTTTTTGAGGCTGTCATCAGCTCCAGCAACAACAACTCTCACAGAGTTGTCTTTCATTTCTCAATCCATTCACCCTTTTAACATACATTCATCTCCTCATTCATTCATTCTCTCTATGTGACCAAACTATCTCCACATATTTGGTGCTGATCATTCACTTTCATATTTAATCTATATTCATTGAACGCTCATTCATACTTGACCCATCTCTTCTTGTTTTACCAACTTCATCATAAATTTCTTAAATAATTCATTCCCATGGCATTTAACTATCTTTAAATAAATAAATAAATAAATAAATAAATAAATAAATAAATAAATAAATAAATAAATAAATAAATAAATAAATAAATAAATAAATAAATAAATAAATAAATAAATAAATAAATAAATAAATAAATAAATAAATAAATAAATAAATAAATAAATAAATAAATAAATAAATAAATAAATAAATAAATAAATAAATAAATAAATAAATAAATAAATAAATAAATAAATAAATAAATAAATAAATAAATAAATAAATAAATAAATAAATAAATAAATAAATAAATAAATAAATAAATAAATAAATAAATAAATAAATAAATAAATAAATAAATAAATAAATAAATAAATAAATAAATAAATAAATAAATAAATAAATAAATAAATAAATAAATAAATAAATAAATAAATAAATAAATAAATAAATAAATAAATAAATAAATAAATAAATAAATAAATAAATAAATAAATAAATAAATAAATAAATAAATAAATAAATAAATAAATAAATAAATAAATAAATAAATAAATAAATAAATAAATAAATAAATAAATAAATAAATAAATAAATAAATAAATAAATAAATAAATAAATAAATAAATAAATAAATAAATAAATAAATAAATAAATAAATAAATAAATAAATAAATAAATAAATAAATAAATAAATAAATAAATAAATAAATAAATAAATAAATAAATAAATAAATAAATAAATAAATAAATAAATAAATAAATAAATAAATAAATAAATAAATAAATAAATAAATAAATAAATAAATAAATAAATAAATAAATAAATAAATAAATAAATAAATAAATAAATAAATAAATAAATAAATAAATAAATAAATAAATAAATAAATAAATAAATAAATAAATAAATAAATAAATAAATAAATAAATAAATAAATAAATAAATAAATAAATAAATAAATAAATAAATAAATAAATAAATAAATAAATAAATAAATAAATAAATAAATAAATAAATAAATAAATAAATAAATAAATAAATAAATAAATAAATAAATAAATAAATAAATAAATAAATAAATAAATAAATAAATAAATAAATAAATAAATAAATAAATAAATAAATAAATAAATAAATAAATAAATAAATAAATAAATAAATAAATAAATAAATAAATAAATAAATAAATAAATAAATAAATAAATAAATAAATAAATAAATAAATAAATAAATAAATAAATAAATAAATAAATAAATAAATAAATAAATAAATAAATAAATAAATAAATAAATAAATAAATAAATAAATAAATAAATAAATAAATAAATAAATAAATAAATAAATAAATAAATAAATAAATAAATAAATAAATAAATAAATAAATAAATAAATAAATAAATAAATAAATAAATAAATAAATAAATAAATAAATAAATAAATAAATAAATAAATAAATAAATAAATAAATAAATAAATAAATAAATAAATAAATAAATAAATAAATAAATAAATAAATAAATAAATAAATAAATAAATAAATAAATAAATAAATAAATAAATAAATAAATAAATAAATAAATAAATAAATAAATAAATAAATAAATAAATAAATAAATAAATAAATAAATAAATAAATAATGAAACAAACAGGGAAGAGGAAATAATTATATTTTTATTTACCAAGTCTCATTTCTACTTTTGGAAATGGTTAACACACCATTTGGAAGGTCTAGTTTTATTATTTTTAAATGAGGTACAACATTGTGTACTAGAAAGTATTTTGACCTTTGCAGTAACTTTCCCTGTTCAACATTTAATTCAGTGTTTTTCTTTACTGCTGTTTGACTTATGTGCAATATGACATTGCAGCTTTGAAAATTATTTTATCAATAAAATAGACGAGCAATTTATTTGCCTTCCCAAGAATTACTCTTTATTCAGGCGAGTTTACCATCTCTTTGATCGAGAAACAAAGGTTTATCAGTTGTCTGCTGTAACTAAAAAAAAAAAATTCAAAAGGGAAACACAGACCCTTCATAACTGATGCTTAAAGATGTCAAGGCCTTTGTCGTGTGACGACATACTTTCTTTTCCATTCCTGTGTTTACAAATAAAATTACAAATAAAAGTTGTTGTTGAAGAGCAAAATGTTAAACCTCTTGGAACCTAGGAGGAGCATCCCAAAGAGTCCAGATAAACCTCCTCTGAGGTTCGAAATATAGTTTTCCCTCTTTGAGAGAGAGAGAGAGAGAGAGAGAGAGAGAGAGAGAGAGAGAGAGAGAGAGAGAGAGAGAGAGAGAGAGAGAGAGAGAGAGAGAGAGAGAGAGAGAGAGAGAGAGAGAGAGAGAGAGAGAGAGAGAGAGAGAGAGAGAGAGAGAGAGAGAGAGAGAGAGAGAGAGAGAGAGAGAGAGAGAGAGAGAGAGAGAGAGAGAGAGAGAGAGAGAGAGAGAGAGAGAGAGAGAGAGAGAGAGAGAGAGAGAGAGAGAGAGAGAGAGAGAGAGAGAGAGAGAGAGAGAGAGAGAGAGAGAGAGAGAGAGAGAGAGAGAGAGAGAGAGAGAGAGAGAGAGAGAGAGAGAGAGAGAGAGAGAGAGAGAGAGAGAGAGAGAGAGAGAGAGAGAGAGAGAGAGAGAGAGAGAGAGAGAGAGAGAGAGAGAGAGAGAGAGAGAGAGAGAGAGAGAGAGAGAGAGAGAGAGAGAGAGAGAGAGAGAGAGAGAGAGAGAGAGAGAGAGAGAGAGAGAGAGAGAGAGAGAGAGAGAGAGAGAGAGAGAGAGAGAGAGAGAGAGAGAGAGAGAGAGAGAGAGAGAGAGAGAGAGAGAGAGAGAGAGAGAGAGAGAGAGAGAGAGAGAGAGAGAGAGAGAGAGAGAGAGAGAGAGAGAGAGAGAGAGAGAGAGAGAGAGAGAGAGAGAGAGAGAGAGAGAGAGAGAGAGAGAGAGAGAGAGAGAGAGAGAGAGAGAGAGAGAGAGAGAGAGAGAGAGAGAGAGAGAGAGAGAGAGAGAGAGAGAGAGAGAGAGAGAGAGAGAGAGAGAGAGAGAGAGAGAGAGAGAGAGAGAGAGAGAGAGAGAGAGAGAGAGAGAGAGAGAGAGAGAGAGAGAGAGAGAGAGAGAGAGAGAGAGAGAGAGAGAGAGAGAGAGAGAGAGAGAGAGAGAGAGAGAGAGAGAGAGAGAGAGAGAGAGAGAGAGAGAGAGAGAGAGAGAGAGAGAGAGAGAGAGAGAGAGAGAGAGAGAGAGAGAGAGAGAGAGAGAGAGAGAGAGAGAGAGAGAGAGAGAGAGAGAGAGAGAGAGAGAGAGAGAGAGAAAGAAAGAGAGAGAGAGAGAGAGAGAGAGAGAGAGAGAGAGAGAGAGAGAGAGAGAGAGAGAGAGAGAGAGAGAGAGAGAGAGAGAGAGAGAGAGAGAGAGAGAATGAATGCAAATTAACCTTCTCCCCACATCTTTTTTCCTCCTATATAAGATTTTAATTTGAGAGTAGAACTCTGGGCTATTCATGTTCAGCACTTGTATTTTAGTCAGTTTTATAAATAATAAATGACAAAGAGGAAATGGAACTCTTCCCAGCCAGTAGATCTGAAAGGCCTCCAAGAGACTTTACCGGGTGTCGGGGGGGACGGGACAGGGGGACATTGTGTCTTATACCAGAGGCAAACATTTTCCCAGCAGATAGGAAAGTGTTCCATGCACATCTGTTTGGAAATTCACAGGCGCTAATAGGGAACAGACATGTCTCTTTAAGGAGGAACATATTGTGCCTGCGACTCTCTAAGAAATATCGTTGCCTGCTATTTAATCATTTATCTTCTCGATAATTGCAGTTAATCAGCTTATGTCCTTGGGATAAGATGGGTTATAAATCAGGAGGAATGAATGTTTCATGAGTTGGACCTTTGCTTATGATTTTATCAAGAATTGTTGCCGATTGTAACACAAGTATCAGAATGAACTCCTGGTCTGTACATGAACTGCAAATAAATGAAAAACATGACACCAATATGATTTTTTTCCCACAGTTTAAGTGGAATTATATATTTTTAGTCTTACATGGTAGATTCACCCAGGAACTCATGTGCAAATACACATAGTTTTCTGAAATAGGTGGTTCCATCAAGCCGCAAAGGAAAGAGGTTAGACTTTTTCTTACTGCTGTATTACTTTTATTTGAGTAGAGATTATTCGGGCCTATTAGCACAGTATTAAAAAAATGATACACAATAAAAAGCCCAAATACGATCTACTGTGTTAAGGTGCTCCTACTACCTTATTATGCTGGCTGCAGAGAAGGCAAATCCTCTTAAGATGCAATTTTGCACACGTTTCCCTCTGCTGAATACCGGTGGATTCAGTCATCATCATCATCATCATCATCATCATCATCATCATCATCATCATCATCATCTTCATCATCATCATCATCATCATCATCATCATCATCATCATCATCATCATCTTCATCATCATCATCATCATCATCATCATCATCATCATCATCATCATCATCATCATCATCATCATCATCATCATCATCATCATCATCATCATCATCATCATCATCATCATCATCATCATCATCATCATCATCATCATCATCATCATCATCATCATCATCATCATCATCATCATCATCATCATCATCATCATCATCATCATCATCATCATCATCATCATCATCATCATCATCATCATCATCATCATCATCATCATCATCATCATCATCATCATCATCATCATCATCATCATCATCATCATCATCATCATCATCATCATCATCATCATCATCATCATCATCATCATCATCATCATCATCATCATCATCATCATCATCATCATCATCATCATCATCATCATCATCATCATCATCATCATCATCATCATCATCATCATCATCATCATCATCATCATCATCATCATCATCATCATCATCATCATCATCATCATCATCATCATCATCATCATCATCATCATCATCATCATCATCATCATCATCATCATCATCATCATCATCATCATCATCATCATCATCATCATCATCATCATCATCATCATCATCATCATCATCATCATCATCATCATCATCATCATCATCATCATCATCATCATCATCATCATCATCATCATCATCATCATCATCATCATCATCATCATCATCATCATCATCATCATCATCATCATCATCATCATCATCATCATCATCATCATCATCATCATCATCATCATCATCATCATCATCATCATCATCATCATCATCATCATCATCATCATCATCATCATCATCATCATCATCATCATCATCATCATCATCATCATCATCATCATCATCATCATCATCATCATCATCATCATCATCATCATCATCATCATCATCATCATCATCATCATCATCATCATCATCATCATCATCATCATCATCATCATCATCATCATCATCATCATCATCATCATCATCATCATCATCATCATCATCATCATCATCATCATCATCATCATCATCATCATCATCATCATCATCATCATCATCATCATCATCATCATCATCATCATCATCATCATCATCATCATCATCATCATCATCATCATCATCATCATCATCATCATCATCATCATCATCATCATCATCATCATCATCATCATCATCATCATCATCATCATCATCATCATCATCATCATCATCATCATCATCATCATCATCATCATCATCATCATCATCATCATCATCATCATCATCATCATCATCATCATCATCATCATCATCATCATCATCATCATCATCATCATCATCATCATCATCATCATCATCATCATCATCATCATCATCATCATCATCATCATCATCATCATCATCATCATCATCATCATCATCATCATCATCATCATCATCATCATCATCATCATCATCATCATCATCATCATCATCATCATCATCATCATCATCATCATCATCATCATCATCATCATCATCATCATCATCATCATCATCATCATCATCATCATCATCATCATCATCATCATCATCATCATCATCATCATCATCATCATCATCATCATCATCATCATCATCATCATCATCATCATCATCATCATCATCATCATCATCATCATCATCATCATCATCATCATCATCATCATCATCATCATCATCATCATCATCATCATCATCATCATCATCATCATCATCATCATCATCATCATCATCATCATCATCATCATCATCATCATCATCATCATCATCATCATCATCATCATCATCATCATCATCATCATCATCATCATCATCATCATCATCATCATCATCATCATCATCATCATCATCATCATCATCATCATCATCATCATCATCATCATCATCATCATCATCATCATCATCATCATCATCATCATCATCATCATCATCATCATCATCATCATCATCATCATCATCATCATCATCATCATCATCATCATCATCATCATCATCATCATCATCATCATCATCATCATCATCATCATCATCATCATCATCATCATCATCATCATCATCATCATCATCATCATCATCATCATCATCATCATCATCATCATCATCATCATCATCATCATCATCATCATCATCATCATCATCATCATCATCATCATCATCATCATCATCATCATCATCATCATCATCATCATCATCATCATCATCATCATCATCATCATCATCATCATCATCATCATCATCATCATCATCATCATCATCATCATCATCATCATCATCATCATCATCATCATCATCATCATCATCATCATCATCATCATCATCATCATCATCATCATCATCATCATCATCATCATCATCATCATCATCATCATCATCATCATCATCATCATCATCATCATCATCATCATCATCATCATCATCATCATCATCATCATCATCATCATCAAATCAAAACCAAAACTGATACAGATTAGATTAGATTGGCATAAATAGCACCTCCATAACACCTGAGGGCAAGACAAGAAACAATGGGTGGAAGATGGACAAGAGGGAGATTCAGGAAGAATTCCTGGAAATAAGGAAGAATTTCCTGAAAGTGAGAATGATTAATCAGGGGAACAGCTTCTCTTTTGGAGTTGAGGGTTCTCCGTCATTGGAGGTTTTCAAGAAAAGATTAGACAACCATTTCTCTGGCACCGTATGAAGACTCTTGCCTTGGGCAGGGGTTGGACTAGAAGTCCTCCAAGGTCCCTTCCAGTCCTACGATTCTATGCGTATGAAAACTTGAAATCAAAATACAGGGAATCAGGCTCCCTATTCAATACGCCCACCATTAGTCTTGTCCAGTAAATAGACTGCTGGTTTTCATAAAAGAAATATCTTTTGTCCATTACTCATTTTCTGTTTGAGATTTTATTATTTGTGATATTGTAGTGGCCAAGAGAACATTCCCCACCATCCCGTGCAGAAAAGACTCACGCAGGAATACAATGATCTGTCAGAATTTAGACGGCACCTTTATTACAGACATGACAGCTTTGTAAGATCTGCTTTTGCAGACTTATCATTGTATTGCCAAAAACACCTGCTGCTCATAGATACTTGTTTACACTGAAAGAGATAAGGTGAAGGGAAATATTTCAGAACCTATGAAAGAGCAAGGCAAGAATAATGGAAAGATTGCCCATGTTATTGAAAAAAGCAATTCAGGTCATCAAGATGAATTAGTATCATATCTTCTCTTGACAAACTAAAACAATACACCCTCAAACATGCCAACTCTATTGTTTGTGATTCATGGGTATGCCATCTATTTTAAGGAACTCAAATCCATGAAGTAGGATAACTATTGAAATGAAGTCAAACGAAAACAGGTTTTCATCATAAGGAAGTAACTACTGTACATCCTAAATATGGTCAGGTTTACATAGAGTTACATAAATTGCTCTTTTATCATACTGACATAAAAGATGACTGATTTAAAAATGACTGATTTCTTATTTTCATTATTCAAATTCTGGATAAAATTTTCATCCAGGATGGTAATTGACTTAATAACTTTAGGTCTAAGTAGTCAGTTAATAGATAGAATTTTCAGAAAACATACCAAAAGTGTGTGTGTGTGTGTGTGTGTGTGTGTGTGTGTGTGTGTGTGTGTGTGTGTGTGTGTGTGTGTGTGTGTGTGTGTGTGTGTGTGTGTGTGTGTGTGTGTGTGTGTGTGTGTGTGTGTGTGTGTGTGTGTGTGTGTGTGTGTGTGTGTGTGTGTGTGTGTGTGTGTGTGTGTGTGTGTGTGTGTGTGTGTGTGTGTGTGTGTGTGTGTGTGTGTGTGTGTGTGTGTGTGTGTGTGTGTGTGTGTGTGTGTGTGTGTGTGTGTGTGTGTGTGTGTGTGTGTGTGTGTGTGTGTGTGTGTGTGTGTGTGTGTGTGTGTGTGTGTGTGTGTGTGTGTGTGTGTGTGTGTGTGTGTGTGTGTGTGTGTGTGTGTGTGTGTGTGTGTGTGTGTGTGTGTGTGTGTGTGTGTGTGTGTGTGTGTGTGTGTGTGTGTGTGTGTGTGTGTGTGTGTGTGTGTGTGTGTGTGTGTGTGTGTGTGTGTGTGTGTGTGTGTGTGTGTGTGTGTGTGTGTGTGTGTGTGTGTGTGTGTGTGTGTGTGTGTGTGTGTGTGTGTGTGTGTGTGTGTGTGTGTGTGTGTGTGTGTGTGTGTGTGTGTGTGTGTGTGTGTGTGTGTGTGTGTGTGTGTGTGTGTGTGTGTGTGTGTGTGTGTGTGTGTGTGTGTGTGTGTGTGTGTGTGTGTGTGTGTGTGTGTGTGTGTGTGTGTGTGTGTGTGTGTGTGTGTGTGTGTGTGTGTGTGTGTGTGTGTGTGTGTGTGTGTGTGTGTGTGTGTGTGTGTGTGTGTGTGTGTGTGTGTGTGTGTGTGTGTGTGTGTGTGTGTGTGTGTGTGTGTGTGTGTGTGTGTGTGTGTGTGTGTGTGTGTGTGTGTGTGTGTGTGTGTGTGTGTGTGTGTGTGTGTGTGTGTGTGTGTGTGTGTGTGTGTGTGTGTGTGTGTGTGTGTGTGTGTGTGTGTGTGTGTGTGTGTGTGTGTGTGTGTGTGTGTGTGTGTGTGTGTGTGTGTGTGTGTGTGTGTGTGTGTGTGTGTGTGTGTGTGTGTGTGTGTGTGTGTGTGTGTGTGTGTGTGTGTGTGTGTGTGTGTGTGTGTGTGTGTGTGTGTGTGTGTGTGTGTGTGTGTGTGTGTGTGTGTGTGTGTGTGTGTGTGTGTGTGTGTGTGTGTGTGTGTGTGTGTGTGTGTGTGTGTGTGTGTGTGTGTGTGTGTGTGTGTGTGTGTGTGTGTGTGTGTGTGTGTGTGTGTGTGTGTGTGTGTGTGTGTGTGTGTGTGTGTGTGTGTGTGTGTGTGTGTGTGTGTGTGTGTGTGTGTGTGTGTGTGTGTGTGTGTGTGTGTGTGTGTGTGTGTGTGTGTGTGTGTGTGTGTGTGTGTGTGTGTGTGTGTGTGTGTGTGTGTGTGTGTGTGTGTGTGTGTGTGTGTGTGTGTGTGTGTGTGTGTGTGTGTGTGTGTGTGTGTGTGTGTGTGTGTGTGTGTGTGTGTGTGTGTGTGTGTGTGTGTGTGTGTGTGTGTGTGTGTGTGTGTGTGTGTGTGTGTGTGTGTGTGTGTGTGTGTGTGTGTGTGTGTGTGTGTGTGTGTGTGTGTGTGTGTGTGTGTGTGTGTGTGTGTGTGTGTGTGTGTGTGTGTGTGTGTGTGTGTGTGTGTGTGTGTGTGTGTGTGTGTGTGTGTGTGTGTGTGTGTGTGTGTGTGTGTGTGTGTGTGTGTGTGTGTGTGTGTGTGTGTGTGTGTGTGTGTGTGTGTGTGTGTGTGTGTGTGTGTGTGTGTGTGTGTGTGTGTGTGTGTGTGTGTGTGTGTGTGTGTGTGTGTGTGTGTGTGTGTGTGTGTGTGTGTGTGTGTGTGTGTGTGTGTGTGTGTGTGTGTGTGTGTGTGTGTGTGTGTGTGTGTGTGTGTGTGTGTGTGTGTGTGTGTGTGTGTGTGTGTGTGTGTGTGTGTGTGTGTGTGTGTGTGTGTGTGTGTGTGTGTGTGTGTGTGTGTGTGTGTGTGTGTGTGTGTGTGTGTGTGTGTGTGTGTGTGTGTGGTGTGGTGTGTGTGTGTGTGTGTGTCTGTGTGTGTGTGTGTGTGTGTGTGTGTGTGTGTGTGTGTGTGTGTGTGTGTGTGTGTGTGTGTGTGTGTGAGAATGTGTGCAAGTGTGGGTGCGTTAAGGGCACTTGCCCAGCTTAAATAAATAAATAAATAAATAAATAAATAAATAAATAAATAAATAAATAAATAAATAAATAAATAAATAAATAAATAAATAAATAAATAAATAAATAAATAAATAAATAAATAAATAAATAAATAAATAAATAAATAAATAAATAAATAAATAAATAAATAAATAAATAAATAAATAAATAAATAAATAAATAAATAAATAAATAAATAAATAAATAAATAAATAAATAAATAAATAAATAAATAAATAAATAAATAAATAAATAAATAAATAAATAAATAAATAAATAAATAAATAAATAAATAAATAAATAAATAAATAAATAAATAAATAAATAAATAAATAAATAAATAAATAAATAAATAAATAAATAAATAAATAAATAAATAAATAAATAAATAAATAAATAAATAAATAAATAAATAAATAAATAAATAAATAAATAAATAAATAAATAAATAAATAAATAAATAAATAAATAAATAAATAAATAAATAAATAAATAAATAAATAAATAAATAAATAAATAAATAAATAAATAAAAAAAATAAAACCTAGACATTTTACTCATATCAGCCTACGTTCAGTTTTGTTATACCTCACAAACCACGATTACTTCATAGGGTGGAAGAATCCTCATTCTGTGTGGTGATCTTGCAGAACAGTAAATGCCTTTGCTAAGTATAGAACAAGACTTAGTGTGCTTTCAGGGTCCATATACTGAATCTTTGCTCTAGAAATAATCCTGAAATTATTATAAAATAGAGGAAGAATCCTCTATTTCTACCTCAGAAGTCTTGGCATCATATAGGACATTCTCCTCCATAGTATATTTACATCTTGCATAGCAAACTCAAACTTTATTTGTATACGACCACAGAGTCCCTCTGGAAGGGACAAGGGGAGTTTCTAAATGAGAGAGGGAGGGAGGGAGGGAGGGAGGGATGCTCAGATCTTCCTATGGTAAGGAAAGAAGGCCAGATTCTCACAGCATGTTTGGTGTATGTGTGCCTGTGTGTGAGAATGTGTGCAAGTGTGGGTGCGTTAAGGGCACTTGCCCAGCTTATACACCTTTTGGTGTTTCCTCTGTATTAAGCTAACAACCAAACCAAGGACACAACAAGGAAAATATATTTTATGCACAGATTGCCTCATTATTATTAGACAAGATCTAATGACAGCATCCACAAACTGCATCCCCTAATGTCTGAAAAATTATACTCCCAATCAAAGCATCAAGCTTTGCCATTAGATATCCTTTACTGCCTCTTCTTAAATTTTTAAACTATATTAGAGAGATAAAAATTCACTGAAATATTGTTGAGGAGCTCATTTGCATAACGCTGCTTAGATGTGAATATAATGGATTATAAACATGCTATCTGGAGTTAAAGCATATATTTAATATTTTGTCTTGGCCCGGCAAAATGCTTGTAATGAGAGTACTGAGAGACAAGAAAAAAAAAATAGAAAGTTGCTATTTATTTTGGAAAGTCAACTGTGGTAAGGTCATAATATAAACAGACATTTCCATTGTTCATTCTTGACAATATAAATATATGACCATATTGGAAAAGAACAAAATTTAGCATACATAATTTAAAAGCTAGGATTTTGTCAAATATCAAGCGTAATGAAAATTCATTTAGATTACAATTTATGACCATAATAGGTCTTCAATTTATGACCATAATTGGGATTGGAACTTCCATCACTGAGCAATGTCGTCGTTCAGTGAATTGCTCCCCATTTTATGACTTTTTTGCAACATTCTTTAAGCAAATCATGAAGTGAATCCACCTTCTCCATTGACTTTGCTTGTTGAAAGCCTTCTGGGAAGGTTGCAAATGGCAATCACATGACCCAAGGATGCTGCAACTCTCATAAATACATTCCAATTGCCCCAAACTTTGATCACATGACTGTGACAAATCGTAAGTGCAAGGACCTGTTATAAATCCCATTTTTCAGCACAGTTTTTAAGGAATAGACAGAAGTCAGGGACTACCTGTAGTTCATACTGGAAAGATTACTCAGCTCTAAAGAAAGCATAATGAACATATTCTTAGCCTCTGAGCATGCGCAAGATGGCGGTGCGATAAAAATTTCGGCAGGGGGCTGGCGTTTCTTTCTGGCCAGTCCCGGACAGCTGGGGGATTTTCCATTACTATCCCCCTGTTTTTCGGCTAGAGGACCTTTCTGCCAGCCGATTAAGGGGTTTTTTGGCTCCCGGGAAGAACTTGGCTGGTCTAGATGAGGTCCGTTCGGCTCCAACGGCTTGGGGCGGTCGGCAATGGCGTTTTCCTGCCGCTTTCCATTTGGCGGCATCGTTGATGGCGCTTTTGAATCGGTTGGAGCTCTCCTCCTTCATGGAGACCACCCTTTTCTTCGTTAAAGACCACCCCAGCCAAAGATGGGGTCGTTGGGCCCCCAAAGAGATCTGGCTGGCTGAGGACTGGGTGGGTTTCTTCTTTAACTTCGCTGCCGATTCAGGCGACGGTTGGCGTTCTCAGCTGTTCTTCATCAGCTGCAGCAGCAGCGGCGCTCCTTTTGATCTCGACATCGTCGGAAGAGCTTCCCTTTCTCCTTGGATACTGCTTTCAACCGAAAGGGGGTCTCTTAACCCCCAAGGTGAATGGCTGGCTGGAGTGCAGGGAGCTCTTTGCTGGATTTGGGCTGCAGTCGGCATTTTTTAGCTGCTCTGTAGTAGCAGCGGCAGCGTTTTTGGTTGAGCTTCCCTCTCCCTCAGAGACCATCTCAGCCGAGAAGAACTGGCTGGCGGGGGTAGGGCGCTCAGGCGCCAGCTGTGCCTACCCGATTTAAGACATCAACGGAGTTGACCCTCATTTGGAAGAGTCTGAATGACCGAACCGGGTTAAAGACGATTGTGACGTTATGATGGGGGCCCGATCGGAGACCGACGTTGTTCTGGTTATGACAACGGCGGCGATGGGGTCCTACCATCTTACGTTCGTTTGTCATCTGATAGCATCGCTTTACCGGAGGAGCTTTAAATTCCATCTTTTGTCCGGAACTTATTGTGACCATCTGATTGGCCAGATTAAGACTTTTACCATCTGCCACCCTCTACAAACCCCGAAATGTACTCGCGATCGCAGCTTCTTAACCTGCGAGTCTCCCCCCTCTCGCGGACATGGCCCTCCACTTTATCGAGGGCCTACCTTGATGACGGATTTTGGAATCCCGAGAGGTGGCATGCCTCTAAGAGGAGGCTTAGGGGTTTTTTAACTAGGTGTTATAATAAATTCTTATATAAGTTATCCAAGGGGAAGGGTGGGACGGCGAAGTTAGGTTCAGGGGGATACCTATCTGAGCCATTGCTAGATCCTGTGCCGGCTCACGGCATAAACATCATCGATTCTGAGGTGGAAGAAGAGGCTAGAGCTCATGGTCTTGGGGATAACTATATCTGCACGGTAGGTGGGAGGGGCAGGTATGGCGGACGCGGGGGCCCATATCGGGTTCGGGGAGTGCGCCCGCGCTATTTACGAGCGATCGCGCACTCCGGTCCCCCGATAGTTTCCCGTTCCCCGAGTGGCTTAAATCCTCAGAAGCTGGACCTTCGCCTGATGTTATGCAATGCCAGGTCCGTTATAAATAAAGCCCCCCTCATCTCCGATCTTATACAGGAGGGGGGTGCGGACCTGATTGGCATTTCGGAGACCTGGTTGGGCACGGAAGGGGGGGTTCCCCTGATAGAGATGTGCCCACCGGGTTTCCGTGCGTTCCATCAGGCCAGGGCCCAGGGTAGGGGTGGGGGAGTGGCGGTTATTATCAACGAGAGTCTTGAGCCGAGGGAGATCACTGTACCACAGATAACCGGATGTGAGTCCCTCCTTGTGAAGTGGGGCCGTGGGGTTCAGGTGGGTTTACTGATCACGTACCTAGCTCCTTGCTACGTGACAGAAACCCTGCCTGAGCTGTTGGAGGTGGTCGCCGGGACGGCAGTGGAGATCCCCAGGCTTATGGTCATGGGGGATTTCAATTTGCCGTCGGTGGGGATAGCATCCACATCAGCTCGGGAGTTCATGGCTTCCATGACGGCCTTGAACCTGACCCAGTTAGTGAACGACCCCACTCACATCGGGGGGAACACTCTGGATTTGATTTTTGTCTCTGGACAGTGGTTGAATGATCTGGAATTAGGGGAGTTAGTTATCAAACCCTTGTCATGGTCAGATCATTCACTCCTTCAGCTAGACTTTCGAACCGCTGACCCCCACCGCAAGGAGACGGAACCGACTCGCTGGTTCCGTCCCAGGCGCCTGATGGACCCTGAAGGGTTCCAGACGGAGCTTGGGCTATTCCCTGAGGATTTAGCCCACGACTCGGCTGAAGCTCTGGTCGCCGCCTGGGATCGGGCGGCGGCTGGCGCTCTAGATCGAGTCGTGCCTTTGCGGCCTCTGACCCGGTGCCGATCTCGTTTAGCCCCTTGGTACTCCGAGGGGCTGAGGGAAATGAAGCGCCGGAAAAGACGCCTAGAGAGTATCTGGAGGGCCAGCCGCTCCGAATCTGACCGGACACTAGTTAGGTCTCAAATTCAGACCTATCTAGTGGCGATGAGGCTGGCAAAACGGGAGTATTTTTCCAACCTCATTGCATCAGCAGATAACCGCCCAGCCGCCCTGTTTAGGGTGACCCGCTCGCTCCTCCATCAGGGAGCGGTAGAGGATCCCTTAAAGGGTCGAGCTGAGGAATTTGGACAATATCTGTTTGATAAAATCGCTCAAATTCGGGAAGGGTTGGACACAGACTGGGTGGATCCAGACGGGGTGGAGGAGGCAAGTCTTGATGTTATTATCTGGGATGAGTTTGATCCTGTGGCTCCTGAGGACATGGACAGGTTAATGGGGAGATTGAATGCGACCACATGTTTATTGGACCCGTGTCCCTCCTGGTTGGTTTTGGCCACCCGGGAGGTGACACGAGGCTGGCTCCAGAAAATTGTGAACGCTTCTTTGATGGAGGGTGTTTTCCCTGCCGCCTTGAAAGAGGCGGTGGTGAGGCCCCTCCTCAAGAAGCCTTCCCTTGACCCAGCTAGTTTAGCAAATTATCGTCCGGTCTCCAACCTTCGCTTTGTGGCAAAGGTTGTCGAGAGTGTGGTTGCACGACAGTTGCCCCAGTACCTGGATGAAACTGTCTATCTTGATCCATTCCAGTCCGGTTTCCGGCCTGGTCACAGCACGGAAACAGCCTTGGTCGCGCTGGTTGATGATCTCTTGAGGGCTCGGGACAGAGGTTGTTCCTCTGTCTTGGTCCTATTAGATCTCTCAGCGGCTTTTGATACCATCGATCATGGTATCCTGCTGCGCCGACTCGAGGGACTTGGAGTGAGGGGCACTGTTCATCGGTGGTTCTCCTCCTACCTCTCCGACCGGTCGCAGACGGTGTTGACGGGGGGACAGAGATCGACCCCAAGGCGCCTCTTATGTGGGGTGCCGCAAGGGTCGGTTCTCTCGCCTCTTCTGTTCAACATCTATATGAAGCCGCTGGGTGAGATCATCCGTGGTTTTGGGGTGAGTTGTCATCTATACGCTGATGATACCCAGCTCTATATTTCCACCCCTAACCACCCCAACGAGGCTGTTGAAGTGATGTCCCAGTGCCTGGGGGCCGTACGGGTTTGGATGGGGAGGAACAGACTCAGACTAAATCCCACCAAGACCGAGTGGCTGTGGATGCCGGCCCGGTACAGTCAGCTAATTCCATCACTGACCATTGGGGCGAACTATTGGCCCCCACGGAAAGGGCTCGTAATCTGGGCGCCTCCTGGATGCACGGCTGTCTTTAGAAGATCATATGATAGCTGTCACCAGGGGAGCTTTTCATCAGGTTCGCCTGATACGCCAGTTACGCCCCTTTCTGGATCGGGCTTCCTTATGCACGGTCGCTCATGCCCTTGTTACATCCCGCCTGGACTACTGTAATGCTCTCTACATGGGGCTCCCCTTGGAGGGTACCCGGAGGCTCCAACTGGTCCAGAATGCGGCTGCTGGTGATAGAAGTAGCACCTTGTGGCCCCCGTGTAACACCCCTCCTGCGTAGTCTGCACTGGCTCCCAGTGGTCTTCCGGGTTCACTTCAAGGTACTTGTTATCACCTTTAAAACGCTCCATGGCCTAGGGCCGGGATATTTACGGGACCGCCTACTGCCACCATTAGCCTCTCACCGACCAGTGCGCTCTCACAGAGAGGGCCTCCTCCGGATACCGTCAGCTAAACAATGTCGGCTGGCGACCTCTAGGGGGAGGGCCTTCTCTGGGGGGGCCCCTACCCTCTGGGACGAGCTCCCTCTGGGGCTTCGCCAACTCCCCGATCTCAGGTCCTTCCGCCGCGAGCTGAAGACGTTGCTGTTTCGAAGAGCAGGACTAGCTTGAACGTAGTTTTAAATTGGGATTTTTAAAAAAGGGGTTTAAATGAGGTTTTAAATTTGTATTTAAAAGTTTTAGGGCATCAATTGAATTTAACTGTCTATTTTTTTAGCTGTTTATATGTATTATATGTTTTCTGTTGTTTTTTTGGCTGTGAACCGCCCTGAGTCTTTCGGGAGATGGGCGGTATACAAATATAATAAATAATAATAATAATAATATAATTATTATTATTATATAAAATAATAATATTTAAGCCTTGTCTTAAATACTCTTCCTATTCCAAATTGGATCTAAAGGTTGTTTCAAACTGGTTCCACTGCATCTTTACTATACTATACTCTGTTTCACTGGACTGATATTCAGTATACTGTATATTATCACATGCATTGAATATGGTTTCAGGAATCTTGCCTAATCCCATTTGCCACCAGTATACCAGTATATTTCTGGTTATGAACACATTGTCTGAATATAATGAAGAAGATAACATTTTCTCTAATTCTTTTTTTTTTATTATTTACATTTATATCCCGCTTTTCTCCGAAGACTCAGGGCGGCTTACAGTGTGTAAGGCAATAGTCTCATTCTATTTGTATATTTACAAAGTCAACTTATTGCCCCCCCAACAATCTGGGTCCTCATTTTACCTACCTTATAAAGGATGGAAGGCTGAGTCAACCTTGGGCCTGGTGGGATTCGAGCCTGCAGTAATTGCAGGCTGCTGTGTTTTAATAACAGGCTATCTTACAGCCTGAGCCACCACGGTTCAAAGAACTTGTGTGGGTTGGCAGTTATGCGAAGACACCAGACATCTCCTTGGGTGCCTATAGGAATCTAGTGTACAAAATAGAGTTTTCTTCATTGTGAGCTCTCAGCAATATCTTTACCCGTAATAATACATTCATAAGATGGTAAACACATAGACTTCAAGATTATCTGGTATCAATTATAGATAACAGTTGCTTTGAAAACCGACTTCAAAGAATAGCTCAAAAGGTTGGCTGGCTTGAACTCCTTTTTTGAACTTTTTTTCCCCCATGATTATTCATCATTCCATTACAAAGATGATAGATTTTTATCCAAAGTATTGCTCTATCATATTTCTAATATTTCTTTAACTCGCTTGATTCTTGATTTTTCTGCCTGAAAACTTTCTTGTGAGTATGCAAAAAACAACTGCTCAAGCAGGAGACCCTATACCAGTGATGGCGAACCTTGTAGAGACCGAGTGCCCAAACTGCAACCCAAAACCCATTATTTATCGCAAAGTGCCAACACGGCAATTTAACCTGAATACTGAGGTTTTACTATCTAAAATAATGATAAACAAGGCACAGTTCAGCCAATTGTTCTAAGAAAAATGTGATAAATGCACTTTTATGCCCCTTCATTTTCCCACCTGCTTTTAAAATATTATGTTTGACAACAATAAAAAAGAAAACTTTTGTAATATCGTTTCTCCCTTTCTGCCTCCCTCTTTCTTTTTCCCCGCTCTCACTTTCGCTTTCTCTCTCCCTCCCTCTCTCTTTCGCTCTGTCTTTTCCTCCCCCCTCTCTGTCTCTCTCCCTCCCTCCCTCTTTCCCTCCCTCCCCCTCTCTCTTTCTCTCTGTCTATCTCTCTTTCCCCCTCTCTTTCTCTCTCTTTCTCTCATCCCCCCTCTCTCTCTTTCTCTCTTCCCCCTCTTTCTCTCTTTCCTTCCCTCTCTCTCTTTCTCTCTCTCTCTCTTTAAAGTGCATTTATCACATTTTTCTTAGAACAATTAGCTGAACTCTGCCCTGTTTATCATTATTTTGGGGAATAAAACCTCAGTATTCAAATTAAATTGCCGTGTTGGCACTTTGCGATAAATAAGTGGGTTTGGGGTTGCAGTTTGAGCACTTGATCTCTAAAAGGTTTGCCATCACTGCCCTATGGCTGTCTAGTTAAAAACTTACAGTTTGGGAACACCGATAACTTAGGAGACAAGTCATTCCATTGATTACTCGTTCTAACTGTCAGGAAATTTCTCCTTGGTTCTATTATAAAAGAGCTATGGTGGTACAATGGTTAGAATGCAGTATTGCAGGCTAATTCTGCTCACTGCCAGTATTTCGATTTTCACTGGTTCAAGGTTGACTCAGCCTTCCATCCTTGTGAAGTTGGTAAAATGAGGAGCCAATTGTTGGGGACAATATACTGACTCTGTAAACCACTTAGAGAGGGCTATAAAGCGCTGTGAAGTGGTATATGCCTAAGGTCCTTCTCTGTGGGGGCTCCCACACTCTGGAACGAGCTTCCCCCGGGCTTACGCCAAATACCTGACCTTCGGACCTTCCGCTGCGAACTGAAGACACATCTTTTTACTCGCGCGGGGCTGGCTTAAATTTTATAAATTTTATAAATTTTATAATTTTATCGATTTTAAATTTCTTACTACTAATTTTAAATGGGGTTTTAGTTTTTTATATATTTTAAAGTTTCTAGGCTTAATTATAATAAGTTTTTTAACTTGTATTTTAAATTGTATATTGTATTGTTTGTTTTTACTTTTGCCTGTACACCGCCCTGAGTCCTTCGGGAGAAGGGCGGTATAAAAATCAAATTAATAATAATAATAATAATAATAATAATAATAATAATAATAATAATAATAATAATAATAATAATAATAATAAGTGCTATTGCTATTATTCTCTCTGAATAGTTTCCACCCATTGCTTTTTGTCCTGCCTTCAGGCGCTTTAGAAAATAGGTTGACCCCATCTTGTGGATACATAGTGCAGTCCTGTCCATTGCCTATACAAGTGTAAGAACCCTTAGATTCAATAGGCTGTCTTCATTGCAGTCTTAAGCATTTTGTGTCTCATCAATTTAAATGAGAAGGAAGGGGGAAGAATACCTGTTTCTTCATTGTCCTACCTAGTGAAATCAACAGGATGTGGGAGAACTTGACTGCACAGAAGCTATTATATTTACAGATGGGATGTCACTTTTGAAATCATAAAAAGCAAAAACTACGATCCCCTCTGAGAGCAGATTTGCAGAAAAGCGAGATTGAAAAGGAATGTTGTATGAAAACACGGGTAATTACCTTTTGAAAAAGAGTCACAATGGGTACGTATTTGTTAGAATTTGCATTTAAAAGGTTCCTAGTCAATTTAAGTTAGAAAGGTAAATTATGGAATGATAGGCATACGAATATTGTATGTTAGAGAAAGTTATTCATTAAAAAAATAACAATAAAACCAAATGGGTTTTCTTTATTTTCTATTGTTTGTGATCTGCCTATCCTGATAGGATTCTAAATCACAAGGCATGGGCTTATTGGAAAATTTATGAATAGGTGAGCCATTTGTTTTCCTCAGCTCACATTAACAGAAAAATCACTACATATATATTAGAGAGATACATGGCAGATATAGGTTAGATGGATGGATGGATGATAGATGGGTGGGTGGGTGGGTGGATGGATGGATGATAGATAGATAGATAGATAGATAGATAGATAGATAGATAGATAGATAGATAGATGACACACAGGGAGAGAGATTAACAGTTGCTATTACTGTCTTGGAGCAGAAGAGTTAATGTTAGTTTAAGAAGGGAATTCCCTTTATTATTTGAAGTTAAAACTGATTACTTTTTCCTTCTTCCCAATATGCAAATGTATATATTAATATTTAATTTAAAGCAAACTTTCACTGGAATGTTGTTGTTGCTTGTGTAAATTGGATGGAGGGGGCTGTTTGTTAGTTTTGTTTTAAATGGAATGGAATAATTAGCCTCCCTCTCTAATATTACCATTCCATATAGTGGCCCTCCTGTTTTTGTCATGGTTATAAAAAAACCTAAAATTCCACAACTAATAATGCTGAATCTCAGGAATATTAGCACCGTATTTTACCATAATTACATAATTAAATAGAATTAGTCTTTATGCATTAGAAATTTGTTTGATCCATGCTAAATGGAAGCAATTTGGTGGCCTGATTTATAAAAAAGCAAAAACATTAAGCAAATTAAAAAATTGTGATAAAAATATTATTTTCCAAAGGAGATGAAATTTTATTCATTTATTCAGTTATTCTTACGGGGTTAAAGAAAGCTTTCATTCATTTATTTAGTTATTCTTATGGGGTTCATTAAGAGCTGAATCTAAACATTATGAGTATATTTATATTTAATCATGATGAGCTTTCATTGCATTTAACAATCTGTCTTAATAAAGAAATGTAATGGGTAATAGTCTTAAAAAAATACTGAATCTATCTTGTAAAGAAAAAAGAAAAAGAAATACCTCCATGTGCATGTTACCAAGGCCCAACTTTTTTTAAGTTTAGGTTTTTTTCCCACTTACTGCAACAGTCGCACTATAAATGTCTTTGTGTATTGGTTGTGGTTGTCCAATGCAGAAAACAACCACATGAATGCATTTGTTTTTAAGGTACCCCAAGTACCTTTGGGTTCTTTGCATGTACCCTTTTTCCTGTTGATTTGATTCCCATGGAATAATATGGAAATAAAATTGATTTCTTTCCCCTAGGTATTAGCGAGCTACTAATGATTAGGTTCATCTATCTCGTTAAGCAATAATATGAATTGTTGATGGTTTTAGTTTCATGTGTTGTGTGAATCCAAATGTGATTGGTTAGTTTGGGTTTGGGTTCTTCATATTTGTAACAAGTCAAAGAGATGTAATTTGTTTAATAAACCATAGCTATACAAACAATAGTTTATCATGGTTAGTTAGTTAGTTAATTAAGAAAATTTATATGGCCGCCCATTCACTCTCAATGATTGTGTGCAGAGAGAAGTTCCTTGTCGATGGGCTCCAGCACGAGCCTGAAAGCTCAGAAGATTAAATCTCTGGTCCCAGTAACTGACCCAGATTAGATCCTGCAATTTTAATCAGGTATCTAATGAGTGAAACCTCAGCATAAAACTAGCATTCTGTTCAATACCTGGATGAAGCAAGCACCACATATGTTTCTGTCCTCATTCTCCCCCACTAGGAATGTTGCAGAGGATTACCATTTTATATGATATTTTTGAACAAATGAAAAGAGAGAGAGAAAAAAATAGAGATGTTTTAACTGAGCAAAGTGGTTAAAAATAGTCTCTGCTTGCACTATGAGAAGGCTATAACCATTTGACACCCGACAGGAGTGGTAAGAATGTTTTCCTTTTGTGGCAGGAAAACAATATTTTCATCTGCCTCTTCAAATATAAATTTTCTGGTTTTTCCAGATTACGGGCTGTTTTTCTCCCTCCCCTGCCCTGAAAGGAAGAAAAACGGGGAGGAGGTGGAGATAGGAAAGGAAGGGGTAATCCAATTCAATAATACACATATTTTTCATAACTGTTTTGATTTTGCTCAAGGCACCCCCACTGGAGCCAAACAAACAAATCTTCAGGCCGCTTTTTTGCTTCGACAAAAGTTTGAGCGAAGCATCCCCCCTCAAAGATGCTTTGAAGAGAAATGCCTCCCCTCCCCATCCCTGCACTTCATTTCTAAGAGCAAAAAGAAACAAAACAGGTTGTTTCTCTGCTTCACGGTTTTATCTCCTGCCTCCTCTTGCATTTGCTGTTTTGTCAAGTGCTGGAGGACACGAAGACGAATCCAAAATACAATGCTTGTTCTTCAAATTCTCTCGCATTCACAAAGACTGGAAAAGGCTGTATTTTTTCAAGGGTTGGACTCCTGCTAAGAGGGGGCTCTCACTTAGGTGACTTGCCAACAAACAAAATGTTCTGTGCTTCTTAGGCTTAGCATCTGCTTCCTAAAGTAACTGCAGGAAATTGTTTGCATCAGTAATTCCATAAAAGTGGTGGTGATGAGCATTGGCTTGATGAAGCATATCAATGATATTAAATATATCTAACATGGTCTACTGTCATCATCATCATCATCGGATTTCTAGTGTAACTTACTTTTATTGTCCTGTTGCTTAAGCAGAACACTAAGGGCATTATTTGATGTCCCTGTAGAATAGGTCTAAGGATGACTCCTGGTCAATATAAACTACATTGATCAAATAAATTAAAAGTAAAGGTAAGTAAGGCTCATTTGAATTCAGCTTGACTCCAAGGGAATTTAAAGATATTTATGTGGTTTTCTTCACAAACCATCTTAGGCCCAGTACTCTTCAATATCTTCATAGATAATGTAGATGAAGGAATAGAAGGGGAACTCATCGAATTTGCAGATGACACTAAACTGGCAGGAATAGCCAACACCCCAAAAGACAAGCTCAGAATCCTAAAAGATCTTGACAAACTTGAACAATAGGTCCTATCCAACAAAATGAATTTCAATGTGGAGAAAAGCAAGTTTTACATTTAGGCAGGAAAAATCAAAGGTATAAGTACAGATTAGATGAGACCTGGCTCAGAAACAGAAACTGTGAGAGGGACCTTGGAGTCCTTTGGCAGCCGCCACCAAAAATGCTAATACAATCCTGGATTGTATAAACAGAGACAAGATCAGGTGAAGTATTAGTACCACTTTATAAAACCCTAGTAAGATCACACCTGGTGTACTACAACCAATTTTGGTCACCATACTACAAAAAAGTTGTTGAGACTTTGGAAAAAGTTCAAAGAAGAGCAACTAAGGTGATCAAAGGCCTGGAGACTAAAATATATGAAGAACGGCTGCAGGATTTGGGTTTGGCTAGTCTAAAGAGAAGAAGAATTAGGGGTGACATGATAGCAATATTCTAGTACTTGAGAGGCTTCCACAAAGAAGAGGGGGGTCAAATTATTCTCCAAAACACCAGAGGACAGGACAAGAAATAGTGGTTGGAAGCTAATCAAAAAGAAAGGCAAGCTCGAAATAAGGAGAAACTTCCTAACAGTGAGGACAATTAACCAGCGGAACAGCTTGCCTCCAGAAATCATGGGCGATCCATTACTGGATGTTTTTAGGAAGAGTCTAAACCAGGGGTGACAAATCCGCGGCCCACAGGTTAGATGCGTTACACCCACTCCCAGTTTAGTGACGGGGAAAAAATCACAACACATCACATGACAACAACGTGACGCCGCAAGTTTGACATCCCTGGTCTAGACACTCACTTATCTGAAATTCTCCTGCTTGAGCAGGGGGCTGGACTAGAAGACCTCCAAAGTCTTGATGTTAATTGTAAAGACATTTATCTGGCATTGATTTACAATATTGTTTTGTTTACCTAACCTGCAGTAAAGCATTTTAATTGTTTCTAAATAGGTTTTAAAAATTTTAGTTGAGAGATATTGATTATCGTGTATTATTCTGTGTATGTGGTATTCCAGTTGCCGTTGGCTAAATATAAATAATATTGGAACAATGTGTGTAGTCCTGATTGCATTACTAGAGTTTCCAAGTTCATTCATGCTTTCATCTAGTTTCTCTATTTGTAATTGTGTTTATTGTTAAAATCATTTAACAATAAATGCAATTTATTACTCTGACCTTGATTGAAAATTCAGCTAGGAAAGTAAAATAGGTTTGAAATAATCTAAATAAAGAACAAAAGCTTTTGCATGAATGCAAGATCCATTAAAATTAATAAAACCAATGACTGTCCTCTGGGTAGAAAGGCGGGTTGTAAATCAAATTAATATTCATATGAAGAACAGCAAGAATAATGGGAACTTTGGAATAAACCTTTCAGCCAAGAACGTTTTCAAATATCTTTCCATAATTTTCCAAAGTTACTGCACTTAGTTTTGCACTGACCTACTCTATATTTACATTTATGACCATTTAACACAAATATGCACAAAGGTACACATGGACACACATGGTCACACACACAAACAAACAAATACAAATACTGCAATGAGAGAGATATTAATGAGAGAGATATCTGTTCATGTTTGTTTTCTACTTTAAAATTTATTCCAAATGTTCAGGAGTTCAGTTCAGTAATGCAGGTAATCCTCAATTTATGACCACAGTTGAGCCCAAAATTTATGTTGCTAAATGAGACATTTGTTAACTGAGTTTTGCCCCGTTTTATGACCTTTCTTGCCACAGTTGTTAAGTGAATCACTTTGGTTGTTAAGTTAGTGACATGGTTGTTAAGTGAATCTGGCTTCCCATTGACTTTGCTTGTCAGAAAGTCACAGAAGGTGATCACATGACCCCGGGACACTGCAACCATCATAAATACTAGTCAGTTGACAAGTGTCTACATTTTGATCATGTGACCATGGGGATGCTGCAATGGTCATAAAAGTGAAAAATAGGTCACTATTTTCAGTGCCGTTGTAACTTCAAATGGTCACTAAATGAACTGTTGTAAGTCAAGGACTGCCTGTAATACTATCCACATGCACGAAATCCAAGAATTTAGAACTACTGAAATATTTTTGTCACTCCAAAAAAAAAAAAAAGGAAGACAATAAATATTTTCCATAATATAACAATTCTTTACCTGGAAAATAATCCAAAAATCTCAAGATGTATAAAATGTATAAAATCAATATGATGAGTGATAGAAATTATAGTGTAATAAGAGATAATGGGACAAGAAGGATAAAAATATTATAAGGGGAATTAGGGGAAAATGTAATTATTAGAAGACTACCGTTACCAAACAGTTGTAAAAAGGGAATATATGTTATGTGTTTTGTATTAGTTGTGTTGTTTTATAAATAAATTTAAAAAAAAGAATTAGGGAACATGTTTATCATCATCACCATCACCACCACCATCATCAATATCTCAGGGGATGCCACAAAGAAGAGGGAGTCGGGCTGTTCTCCAAAGCACCTGAGGGTAGAACAAGAAGCAATGGGTGGAAACTAATCATGGAAAGAAGCAACTTAGAACTAAGGAGAAGTTTCCTGACAGTTAGAACAATTAGTAAGTGGAACAACTTGCCTGCAGAAGTTGTAAATGCTCCAACACTGGAAATTTTTAAGAAAATGTTGGATAACCATCTGTCTGAGATGGTGTAGGGTTTCATGCCTGGGCAGGGGGTTGGACTAGAAGGCCTCCAAGGTCCCTTCCAACTCTGTTGTTGTTGTTGTTGTTGTTATTATTATTATTATTATCATCATCATCATCATCATCATCATCATCATTCTAGTCCTTATCTATCCACTGCAGGATGAAGGTCTCTTCTGCATGCTTCCAACCAATACGGTCTTGAGTTTTTCTTTGCCATTTGGGTCCACAATACTTCCTGATGTCGTCAATCCATTTTGTTTTAGGTCTCTTTCTTGGGTGCTTTTTATCAAGTGGGATCCATTCTATGGATTCTATGACTGCCTTGATTCACCTGCCATCAGTTCTTGCTATGTGACCAGCCTATTTCCATTTCGATTCTTTTACTCTCTTGATGATATCGTATAATTTTGTTTGTTCTCTAATCCATGTGCAGGTCTTTGTATCTTGTCTTATAATCCCAAGCATGGATCTTTCCATGGCTCTTTGTGCCACTCGTACCTTTTGTATCAATGGTGAGGTTAAATATATCTACATACATTATATATTAGGGATGAAAGTGGGATGAGAGTGGTGTAGTTTTTAGGACTTTCGGTGGTGTCATTGTAGAGGTGTGGGGGAAAGGGAATAGTCTCTGTTCCTAAACCCTGAATATTCCATGTTTTGGGGACCCTTCAGGGTGCAGAGAGCCTGGAGGGCTTTGTAGACTAGAGGGGAAGTCCGGAGGGCAGCAAAAGTGAAAGGCGATCACCAGCTGTTGAGAAGGACAGCCCTGTCAACCCAATGTGAAAGTGTCTGCCATCGTGCTATGGTGAGCCCGAGGCTGCAACGAACCAGAAAGTATAGGGAAGTGAAGATTTTGATAACAGACTGTGACATTCAAGCAGACTGAGTATTCCAAGAATCGCAAGGCTTACAATCATTTGGAAAAGTTAGTTCTGGCTGTTTGGTTAGAAGAGAACTCCAGCGGAGAGATCGGGCGGTGACTGGGCGGGAGGAGCAGTGATTCAACATAATATATTTAACCGCTAAAGTGACAAAGAGGAAGGACTAAGCAGTTTAAAGAGTGATTTTGTGGCAAGAGAGGGGGACTCTCTGAAGAAGAGGAAAAGTGAACAAGAAGAGAGAGCTGACATCCCAGAGCAACAGGAAGAGAAGGAGGAAGGGGGGAGAGTTATAATGGGCGTGCATAAGAGCACAAAAGTGCCTACCGTTCCTGTCCTATTGTTCCCTTCATTATATCAAATTAACATAGCTGTTGCATACTTTTACTTATATATATATATATATTTCTTTCATGATGTGTTGTTTGTGTATACTGTTGTGACAAAATTTAAAAAAAAGAATTAGGGAACATGTTTATCATCATCACCATCACCACCACCATCATCAATATCTCAGGGGTTATCACAAAGAAGAGGGAGTCGGGCTTTTCTCCAAAGCACCTGAGGGTAGAACAAGAAGCAATGGATGGAAACTGATCATGGAAAGAAGCAACTTAGAACTAAGGAGAAGTTTCCTGACAGTTAGAACAATTAGTAAGTGGAACAACTTGCCTGCAGAAGTTGTAAATGCTCCAACACTGAAATTTTTAAGAAAATGTTGGATAACCATCTGTCTGAGATGGTGTAGGGTTTCATGCCTGGGCAGGGGGTTGGACTAGAAGGCCTCCAAGGTCCCTTCCAACTCTGTTGTTGTTGTTGTTGTTGTTGTTGTTGTTATTATTATTATTATTATTATTATTATTATTATTATTATTATCATCATCATCATCATCATCATCATCATCATCATCATCATTCTAGTCCTTATCTATCCACTGCAGGATGAAGGTCTCTTCTGCATGCTTCCAACCAATACGGTCTTGAGTTTTTCTTTGCCATTTGGGTCCACAATACTTCCTGATGTCGTCAATCCATTTTGTTTTAGGTCTCTTTCTTGGGTGCTTTTTATCAAGTGGGATCCATTCTATGGATTCTATGACTGCCTTGATTCACCTGCCATCAGTTCTTGCTATGTGACCAGCCTATTTCCATTTCGATTCTTTTACTCTCTTGATGATATCGTATAATTTTGTTTGTTCTCTAATCCATGTGCAGGTCTTTGTATCTTGTTTTATAATCCCAAGCATGGATCTTTCCATGGCTCTTTGTGCCACTCGTACCTTTTGTATCAATGGCGAGGTTAAATATATCTACATACATTATATATTAGGGATGAAAGTGGGATGAGAGTGGTGTAGTTTTTAGGACTTTCGGTGGTGTCATTGTAGAGGTGTGGGGGAAAGAGAATAGTCTCTGTTCCTAAACCCTGAATATTCCATGTTTTGGGGACCCTTCAGGGTGCAGAGAGCCTGGAGGGCTTTGTAGACTAGAGGGGAAGTCCGGAGGGCAGCAAAAGTGAAAGGCGATCACCAGCTGTTGAGAAGGACAGCCCTGTCAACCCAATGTGAAAGTGTCTGCCATCGTGCTATGGTGAGCCTGAGGCTGCAACGAACCAGAAAGTATAGGGAAGTGAAGATTTTGATAACAGACTGTGACATTCGAGCAGACTGAGTATTCCAAGAATCGCAAGGCTTACAATCATTTGGAAAAGTTAGTTCTGGCTGTTTGGTTAGAAGAGAACTCCAGCGGAGAGATCGGGTGGTGACTGGGCGGGAGGAGCAGTGATTCAATATAATATATTTAACCGCTAAAGTGACAAAGAGGAAGGACTAAGCAGTTTAAAGAGTGATTTTGTGGCAAGAGAGGGGGACTCTCTGAAGAAGAGGAAAAGTGAACAAGAAGAGAGAGCTGACATCCCAGAGCAACAGGAAGAGAAGGAGGAAGGGGGGAGAGTTATAATGGGCGTGCATAAGAGCACAAAAGTGCCTACCGTTCCTGTCCTATTGTTCCCTTCATTATATCAAATTAACATAGCTGTTGCATACTTTTACTTATATATATATATATATTTCTTTCATGATGTGTTGTTTGTGTATACTGTTGTGACAAAATTAAAAAAAAAAGAGTGGACAATAGCCTGCCGTGATTGCAAGAGAGGCTTGAATACCCGAATGTGACAGCGGAGAAAGATTTTATTGCTGTAACAGAACTCTTGAAATTTGGGTCTGAGGGACCAGACTAATCTAAGATTAATTAAAGACAGAGAAAGACAATAACTTTACAGTTGAGGCATTGTAGACCCAGGAGAAATAAAGAGATCTAAAATTGGGTGAAGATATAAGGATTCACATATACTTAGTTCCAATTCATGGAACTCTATATCTAAGGCATATTATTCACTTATTACTTTCTATGGACTAACTTTAAAGTATTTAAGAGGATTTAAAAAGATTAAATATATCTATTTAGTATATATATATATATATATATATATATATATATATATATATATATATATATATATATATATATATATATATATATATATATATATATATACACTCATCTCAGAACAAATGCTTAGCTGATGAACAACACCTAAAACCCGAACTAGACACTCTCACTAACGTACTAACATCCAATGGATTCCAAACAAATAAGATCACCAAGCTAATCCAAAAAGAACCCCCCACTAAAATCCAAGACAGAGAACAAGAAAACGGCACAGCCCTCCTCCCATATATAAAAGGCACCACAGACAGAATCAGCAAGATCCTCCACAAACACAACATCAAGACAGCATTCTGCACAAACAAAAAAATATCCACCATCCTAAGAAACCCCAAAGACAAAATTGAGTTAGAAAATCAAGGAGTATATGAAATCCCATGCACCGCCTGCCCCACCACATACATTGGACAAACCAACAGAAGAATAAGTGCACGCATTGAAGAACACAAGAACTCATTCAAAAAAGAGGAACCAACTTCTTCCCTGGTCCAACACTTTAAAGTCACAGGACATGATATTGATTTTAAAAAGACCAGAACTATCGCCAAAACTGAACACTTTAACAACAGAATAATCAGAGAAGCCATTGAGATAGAAAAACGCCCACACAGCATGAACAAACGAGATGACACCTCCCGCCTACCAGCCATTTGGAAACCCGCCCTTATTGACAAACGAGTCCCTAACACGAGGAAGGACACCAGACCCACACTCACAAGGTCCACACAGGATGTAACCACTGCACATCCACCCAGAAAGCAGACCCAAACCCACACTGATCATGAAGCACGACCAAGGACCAGAAGCCAGACCGCAGCTGCAACATTAGCCATTTCAAACCCCTCCAATCCATACATGCAGCAGACTGACACCCACTATGAAGATGTAGCACGACCACAAAGCCAAACAACAGCTATGCAGCTCACCAGCTCAAATCCCCCTGCAGCACAGATTAGACTGAGCACAACCAAGCCCCCACCAACACAGGACACACCCCCAGCCAATCAGAGCACAGAAAAAACCCCATCCAATCAGAGCACAGCCAAGCTCCCACCCAATCAGTTCAAACCCCCACAAGCAGTTAAAAGGAAGAAACAGCTGCGATCACACATTGCTCCCAGAAGCACGAAGCTGAAGCCTGAAGATGACGAATGAGACTTCATCGAAACGTCGCCAAGACATTTCCAATTTTACACGGGAGAAAACCCGAACAACCAAAGACCTATATACAAACACCCGTGAAAACCTCAGAAAACCAATATATATATATATACATACATATACACATATACATACATACATACATATATATATATATATATATATATATATATATATATATATATATATATATATATATATATATATATATATATATAGTAGTGGAAATCTAAGCATTTATGAATTAATAATATTTACAAACTTTGTAGGGCAAGAAGTGTGAAATACAACATATTGGTATCTCTATTTAGTTATTTATTATTTTATTAATCTGGAAGTTTTAGAACTATAAATAGAATTAATTTTAGATATATATTAAACAATTGAGTAGTTTAAAGCTTTGACTTATTTATTTGCTTAACATATATAGATTATTAATTGTGAATTATATGTATAGTCATATCCTTTTTTTGCCTTTTTCTGATAATTCTAATAGCTCTATTGTTATAGTTGATCTGCAACAGGGCTAGATATTACCAGTAGAACTGAATGCTTAATATTTAATAAGACAAAGCAAGTAAAAGGGGGGGATAAACTGTTCATCGGTGGTTCTCCTCCTACCTCTCCAACCGGTCGCAGACGGTGTTGACGGGGGGACAGAGATCGAACCCAAGACGCCTCTTATGTGGGGTGCCGCAAGGGTCGGTTCTCTCGCCTCTTCTGTTCAACATCTATATGAAGATGATGGGTGAGATCATCCGTGGTCTTGGGGTGAGTTGTTATCTATACGCTGATGATACTCAGCTCTATATTTCCACCCCTAACCACCCCAACGAGGCTGTTGAAGTGATGTCCCAGTGCCTGGAGGCCGTATGGGTCTGGATGGGGAGGAAAAGACTCAGACTCAATCCCACCAAGACCGAGTGGCTGTGGATGCCAGCGGCCCGGTACAGTCAGTTAGTTCCATCACTGACCATTGGGGGCGAACTATTGGCCCCCACGGAAAGGGCTCGTAATCTGGGCGTCCTCCTGGATGCACGGCTGTCTTTAGAAGATCATATGATGGCCGTCGTCAGGGGAGCTTTTCATCAGGTTCGCCTGATACGCCAGTTACGCTCCTTTCTGGATCGGGCTTCCTTATGCACGGTCGCTCATGCCCTTGTTACATCCCGCCTGGACTACTGTAATGTTCTCTACATGGGGCTCCCCTTGAAGGGTACCCGGAGACTCCAATTGGTCCAGATTGCGGCTGCGCGGGTGATAGAGGGAGCACCCTGTGGCTCCCGTGTAACACCCCTCCTGCGTAATCTGCACTGGCTCCCGGTGGTCTTCTGGGTTCACTTCAAGGTACTTGTTATCACCTTTAAAACGCTCCATGGCTTAGGGCCGGGATATTTACGGGACCGCCTACTGCCACCATTAGCCTCTCACCGACCAGTGCGCTCTCACAGAGAGGGCCTCCTCCGGATACCGTCAGCTAAACAATGTCGGCTGGCGACCTCCAGGGGGAGGGCCTTCTCTGTGGGGGCCCCTACCCTCTGGAACGAGCTCCCTCTGGGGCTTCGTCAACTCCCCGATCTCAGGTCCTTCCGCCGCGAGCTGAAGACGTTGCTGTTTCGAAGAGCAGGACTAGCTTGAACGTAGTTTTAAATTGGGGTTTTTAAATCAGGGGTTTTAAATGGGGTTTTAAATTTGTATTTAAAAGTTTTAGGGCATCAATTGAATTTAATTTTCTATTCTTTTTTGCTGTTTTATATGTATTATATGTTTTCTGTTGTTTTATTGGCTGTGAACCGCCCTGAGTCCTTCAGGAGATGGGCGGTATACAAATATAATAAATAAATAAATAAATAAATAAATAAATAAATAAATAAATAAATAAACAAACAAACAACAACTGATGATATAAATTGGATGATAGTGTGGGATAACATCTATAGAATATTGGAAGAGCAAAACAGGGTTTTGAAAGAGATGATGAGCATCACAACAATGACCCTAAAGGCAGGGAAAAAAACAGCATAAAATGCAACAATAACAACAGCCTCCTCATCAAACCAATGGCTAACAGAGGGTTTATCAAAGATGGAAAAAACTAATACGATCCCAAGCATGCAAATGATGCAAGATACATTGGTGTTGATCCAAGAAACAATGATTAAAATGCAGGAAACAATGTTTAGCAACCATGGAGAATTGAAAGTGGATATCTAGAAACTGGACAATAAAATGAATTCAATACAGGAAGCAATCCAGAAGAATGAAGAAAAAAATAAACATAGTAGAAGACAAAACAGAACGAATGGGAAAAAAAGTAGATCTGCTAAATCAGAAATTAATGGCAATCAATAAGGATCTCAAAGATTCAATAGCCCAGTTGGAAATGGATCGAGCATCCTTCTACTTAAGATTTCAAAATGTGAGGGAGGAAAAAGATGAAGATATAAGGCAAATAATGGCAGACAAAATAGCAGAATCTCTTCAAAGAGATAAACAAGAAATTCTTAATGAATTGGACGAGGTGTACCGAATCCAAACGAATTATGCTAGATGCCATAAACTGCCCAGAGAGGTTCACATTAGATTTGCCCAAAAGAAAATCCGGGACATTGTCTACAACATTACACGAGAAGAATGATATATAAAGAAAAGGAAATTATTATACTAAAACAAGTCCCGAGAAGGGTCAGAGAACAACGTAAGGACTATCATTTTCTGGCTTCACAATTAAATAAACAAAATATCCTATTTAGGTGGATATTGCAGGAAGGAATGCTTATCACCTGGCAAGGCAAAAAGGTGAAAATTGACAGTTTAGAGATGGCACAGGAGCTTTTTAACCAACTGATGGGTAAGGAGGAAGATCAGAGTAGTAAAGAGGAGATCGAGAATGCAAGTCAAGAGGAAGATTTACAGCAAAGCCAGGAAGCGAAAGGAGGAGCCTGGGAAGAGAGAAGCAAAGAAGAAAAGGAAGGAAAAGAAATAGGAGGTATTAAGACTAGAACTCAGATAGTTACAAGGTCCAGTAGATATTAACACACAGCTGATAGAGAATAAAATGGGAGATTTGAAATTATTATCGATAAATGTGAATGGATTAAATGCAACGGCAAAAAGAAGACAAATATTCACAAAGTTAGTTAAGCAAAAAGCAGATATTGTGTGCCTCCAAGAGGTACACATCCGAAAGCAGGATGAAAAATATCTAGAATATAATAAATTAGGGAAATTATATACAGCACTGGCAGAAAAGAAGAAGAAAGGAGTGGTGGCTTACATCAAAGAAGGAATAATAGCCAATCAATTCTATGCAGACCCAAAAGGAAGAACTTTGATGATAGAAATAAAAAAAGGAAATATACCAATTTTGTTAGTAGTAATTTATGCACCTGATAAAAATCAGGGAGAATATTATAAAAAATTGCACGAAAAAATAATTGCGACAGGCTAAAGGAATATATGTATTGTGGATGATTACAATGGGATAGTCGACATGAAAAAAGATTATACTAGCAATAAAAAAAACCAGAAAAACAGAAACATATTACCCAAACCCTTTTTTAGAATGATAGATGAATTAAATTTGATTGACACGTGGAGAATTCTGCACCCAAAAGAAAATAAATTTACATTTTACTCCAATCCCCATGCAACTTGGTCCAGAATTGACATGATCTGGATGAATAAGGAATTAGGCATAGAAATAGAAAAAAATGAAATTTCCCCAAATACCTGGGCAGATCATAATCCCCTTGAGATAATTTGGGGAGGCCAAAAGAAAAAAAGTAATAGATGGATGTTAAACCCCCAAATTTTAAAGGAGACGGAATACATAGGAAGAATAACAAAGGAATTGGCATTATTTTTTTAAAGAAACAAAAAACTTCATACTTTCCTAACAAATTTATGGGATACGATGAAAGTTTATTTAAGGGGGATAACAATAGCTTATATGGCAAAGAAAAATTAAGAAAAATGGAAGGAACATAATACCCTAATGAAAGAAATTGAAAAATGGGAGAACCAACTACAAACAAAACCAGAAGATAATTTAGTCAAAGAAACTTTGGCTCTTGCTAGACATAAATTAAATTTACTAGAACAAGCAGAAATTGCAAGAAAATTAAAATTTTCTAAACAGAATTTCTTTGAACACGCTAATAAAACTGGATGGTGGTTGGCTTATAAACTGAAGAAGGAGAAAGAATAAAGAATCATCCAACAACTATAAGATGAGATGGGGATTCCACAAAATAATGAAGAAGAGAAAAAGAGAATAGTATAAGATTATTATATGAACCTTTACAAACAAAGGGAAACAGCATAGGATAAAATTGATAATTACCTATTGGAAGAAGAGCTTATGCCACTAGAAGAAGAAAAAAGGGTAATGTTAAATAAAGAAATAATACTAGAAGAATTGAGGGGGGCAATCCTAAGACTTAAAAACAATAAGGCACCAGGACTGGATGGTCTCCCAGGGGAGGTCTATAAGAAATTGAATGAGATTATAGAACCAGTCCTATTAGAAATATGTAATGAAGCTTTGCAAGAAGCAAAACTACCAGAATCGTGGAAGAAGGCACACATCACTTTAATTGTAAAAGAAGGTACAGATAAAAATCAAATTAATAATTATAGACCTATATCCCTATTAAATGCTGATTACAAAATATTTATGAACATAATTGCATAGAGGATGAAGAGCGTGTTGAACGAGATTATACATTCTGACAAAAATGGCTTTCTACCAAATAGACAAATAAAGAACAATATAATAATAATAATAAACATACTGGAATATTACGAAGCGCACCCAGGGAAACAAATGGCCCTTGTTTTCCTGGATGCCCGAAAGGCCTTCAATAACCTCAATTGGCAATTTATGATAAGGCAAATTAGAAATATGAAAATGGAAACTAAATTCGAAAATATGATAGAGGCAATTTACTCGATGCAAAAGGCAAAAGTAATAATAAATGGAGATACCACTAACACCTTCCAAATAAGCAAAGGAATACGCCACGGATTCCACTGTCACCACTCCTTTTTATCTTAACATTAGAAGTATTCCTAAATAGCATAAGAGCAAATCGAGGAATAAAAGGAACAAAAGTTAAAAGAGAAGAGTTCAAAGTACAGGCCTTTGCAGATGACATGGTATTCATCATTGAAGAGCCTTTGGAATCTGGTCACACCCTAATACAAGAAATAGAAAAATATGGGGAAGTGTCTGGACTTAAAATCAATAAAGGGAAAACTAAAATGATAGTTAAAAATTTAATAACCAAACAGAAGGAAGAATTGGAAAAGGAAATGGGTTTACAAATTGTACAAAAAAATCAAATACTTAGGGATATGACTAATGGCAAAATGTTCATCACTTAAGGAGGACAATTATATGGTATTAGCTCAAAAATTAAAGATCGATTTGGAAAGATGGGGGAGGTTACAACTATCACTTTTAGGTAGGATAGCAGTTATTAAGATGAATGTCCTACCTAAATTGCTATAATTATTCCAGACAGTCCCCATATTATTAGACAGAATTTTTTTTGGAGAACTTAATAAAATTATCACGAAGTTTGTTTGGCAGGAAAGAAGGCAAGAATTAAATTATCCTCTCTTCAAGATAGTAGAGATAGGGGTGGTTTTGGACTTCCAGCATGGGAACTTTACCACAAGGCAGCATCTTTGGTTTGGATAAGGGAATGGGTCAATTTAAATAATAGAAGAATTATAGCATTGGAAGGCCACGACTTACAAAAGGGGTGGCACACCTTCATGTGGGATAAAGGAAGTAAGACACATTCATATTTTCACAGACATAGAATAAGAGACGCATTGGTATGGAATTAGCAAGACATAAGGAAAAAACACTACATGAAAATTCTTGGCTAGTTATCCACTATGGAGGCGATGATCCTCCCAAACACACTAGACATAAGTAAGATGCCAAGATATTCGGAAATATTAGACAAACGGGGAAAACTCAAAAATATTCAAACATTAAAGGAACAGGGAATATCGATAGATTGGTGGCCATATTTACAATTGCAGTCCAGACATAAGAAAGACATGGAAGAATTTGGAATTGATATGGAACCAAATCAACTAGACAAATTATTGATAGGCCCAGAAGGAAAATTAATATCTAAATTATACAAATACCTACTAGAGTTTGATAGAATGGAAGAGGTGGTGACAGAACTGATGATTGTATGGGCAAAGAATATAGGGCACCATATAGATTTAGATTATTGGGGAATAATCTGGAATAAAAAATTAAAATTAACCAAATCTACTGCTTACAAAGAAAATCAATATAAAATGCTTTACCGCTGGCACCTAGTGTCAACCAGGTTGGCCAAAATATACCCGAATCTAAGTCCAAAATGCTGGAAATGTAATTCAACATCAAAGTATCTTCTTTCATGCTTGATGGATGTGCCCCAAAGCAAAAAAGTACTGGATTAAGATAGAGGGTTGGTTACAGGATATAACAAGAAAAAGAAGATTCAGAATACTGTGCGGTCTGGGAAAATTGGTACACATGGACAATCAATCGAAATAGAAAACAATATATATATAAGACTATTGATGACTAGATGTATATAATGTATATAGAAATTATATGGAAGGTAGAACCGAAATATACAATAATGTCACGGTTCTGTTGAATATGTACAATTTTTATGAAAAAAGAAAATTGTAATAAAAAGAAAATTAAAAAAAAGAAAAAAAGAAAGTGGTGTAGTTTTGTCATCTCATTACAGTGGTGTCTGCAGATAACCAAGTTGGTATTTGGAGCATAGGGACAGAAATCCTCTGCCTTTTGTATGTATGTTGATATTATACTCTCTGAAGAACAGGGTTGGCGTTGTAATACTTCATTGTCCCATCCTGTCCTGAAGTTGCTGCTACCTCATTGTGCCCCATTAGTTTTTTTCCATGTTCCCCAAGTGATTTGAAAAGGGATTTGATCTACTTGTGTAGATTCTCCATGTTTTTCATTTTGCCATGTTACTTCTCCCTGCCAAATAGAAACTTTTCATCTCTTGTTTTGGACTACTGCAATGCCTCTATCCTTGAAGAGTCTTCAGAAGTTACAGCTGACACAGAACTCAGCTGCATGGAGAGTTCTTGTAACTCTCTGTAATGTCCATGTAACATCTCTGCTATGTGTGCTGCAGTGGTTGCCAGGTGGCTTCGGGGTCCAATTCAAGATGTTGAGTACTACCTATAGAGCTGCTTATAGCATGGGTCCAGTCTACCTGAAGAACCTTGCCCCAATAAGATTGAGCCACCCCACTCGCAGCAGCAGAAGAGGAATGTTGCAGATCACATTGGCCAAAGAATTTCAGCTGGCGGGGACCATAAATAAATAAACAAACAAACAAGCAAGCAAGCAAACACAATATACTCTAAAATCATCCATACCTATGTAGGTGAACTTTTCTCGAAGATGAACGTGATTCCCAGTGTGTTTTGTGAGACTCTCCATGCTGCTTCTCAACATGGTATAATCATGGTTTTCTTTCTGGGATGTTTTTCCCACTTTCTAACTCAGCTTGTTTCCCCTCTATGTGGGAGTTAACCGAGGGCAACATTTTCTGTCAGACACCCAGCTTCAAGGACAGGAAGCACAGGGCAAAATATCCATTAAGCCAGGGGGAGAGGGAAGAGAAAGAAGCACCAGAATTAGACTAACAGTAGTTACAGAAGGGAACAGGTTGACAGATGGCAATTAACTCTTCTGGTGGCTTCTTTCCAACGTACAATAAAATTACTTCCCCAGCCATGCCATATGTCTGACAGCCTTAAGCTGAGTTGGAAACTAGAGCTTAGTCCAACTATGTCACGTCAAGTATCTTGCAGTTTTGGTTAAGGTCTTGCCAATGAGCCTTATCCCATCCAAAAGGTAACCAGGGCCCAGGGCCAACAGCTAAGCTTTCCAGATCAGCCAAGGTTGGCTAATGGTTCCCATCCTGCTGGGACGTTATTCATACCTACAGCTATGCCAATTCCTTGGGTTTTTCCTACTTTCTAGCAAGAGTGAGAAAGAGAATGACATAAATTGAGGGCTAGGAAAAGTGGTGTTGTGTAAATGTACTATGGATTCCCCTTTCAGAGCAACTGCTTTGTTTGGATGTTACTAATGTAGATTTATAACTTGAGTTTTCTTTCAAAGGAAAAAAAAAGAACGGGAAAAAGATTGCGAAGGATAATATTATTATACTGTTATCAGGTGTCCAAATGAGGCACAATTCATTGCAAGATATGTTAAGCTTTAAAGAAAACTGTCCAACATTTAAAGAGGATTGATATACCTCTGCAAATTGCCTATTGCAAAAGTTAGCGTTCTTCATTTGATGCAAATCCATGAGATCAGTGCTCCAGTCTTGTTCAAAAGAGGTTTATGAGGAAAGTAGGGATCAAAGGAAGTAATAGCAAGCTCAGGTATCTCTTTAAACCCAGAGCTATTCTTCCATATTTATGACAAAATGCTGCACCTGTTTGCATTTTCTTTAAATCGATTTTATTATTCATGATTTGGGATACAGGTGTTGGCAACTCTCCCATCAAGGAGAACCTGTGCTCTTAGAGCCCTCAGCAGCACTGCTGCTGCTGGCAGCTGTGGCTTCCTCTTCATGGATAATTAAGGAAGGTGGGCTTTGTAAAAAGCATTCAGCTCATCTTTAGATCTTCCTCTAAGGCCGCATTGATATTCTTGAATTCAGAAGAAGGCAGGCAGAGACTGAGCCTGAGACCTTTGTAACAGAGGAAAAGAAACACAAAGGGGAAAAGGAAAAGGATGCTGTTGTAGCCACTGGATCCTCCTCTAGACTTCTTAGAGACAAGATCAGCTGATCATGATGATGATGAGTGAGTGATCTACAGTTAGATTCACTTTCTAAGATTGGTGGAAACAAGAATTCAAATCCTAAATGAGGACCTAAAAATTATTAAGGCAGCATCTAAGACTGTAGCCAGTTCCAAGTAGGGGTGGTTTTTGTAAAATTAGTGTGTTCAGGTCCAATAAATTTAATATTTCCAGATATCAAGAGAGTCCTTTGAGTATTGTTCCAGGGCTCCAGTCATTTATTTATTTATTTATTTATTTAATCATATTTATATACCGCCCTATCTCCCGAAGGACTCAGGGCGGTTTACAGGCACTTAAAAACACATAAATACAGTATAAAAACAGTTAAAAAACTTATTCAAAAAGCCCGTTAATTAAAACATACAAATAAAACCCAATTAAAACCCATAAATTTAAAATCTAGCTCAGTCCTGCACAATTAAATAAGTATGTTTTGAGCCCGCAGCGGAAGGTCCGAAGGTCCGGAAACTGACGGAGTCCGGGGGGTAGTTCGTTCCAAAGGGTGGGGGCCCCCACAGAGAAGGCCCTTCCCCTGGGCGCCGCCAGACGACATTGCCTCGCTGACGGCACCCTGAGGAGACCCTCTCTATGAGAGCGCACGGGTCGGTGGGAGGTATTCGGTAGCAGTAGGCGGTCCCGTAAAGTCATGATTGGTATAATGATGGATTTCAATTATTGTAAGACTTCAATTTTGAATTTTTGCAAGTGCTAAGAGTATGTCCCTTTTAGTAACCAGAAAGTGGTGAAGCATCGTGAAATCATTTAACGCTGCCAAAGGAGATAGGCATCCATTAACTGGTCTACATTATCCTTATTTTAGCCAGCATATAGTACAAATCCACACTATGCTCATGTAATACATGCCACACAATGCCCATGTGAAGACTTTGCTTCATGAGCTGAATTGTTTAAAGGTGTAATCTGAGGTACTCATTATCCACTAGAAAGTTCTTCGTGTCACTTGGCCTGATTGAGGTATCTCCTACCTCCAATTATTTCTTCCTGTCTGGTGAAATTGAGTAAAATGGGTGCCCTTCAGATCCTTTAAATCAGGGGTGTCCAAACTTGGCAACTTTAAGACTTGTGGACTTCAAGTTAAGACTTGTGGACTTCAAGTTTAAGACTTCTACAAGTCTTAAAGTTGCCAAGTTTGGACACCCCTGATTTAAATAAAGCACTGTCATTTTGGGGAAGGTGGGTCCAGGAAGCATGCCTATTATATAGGGGAAGGAGTGACAGAACCTGGGGGAAGAGTTAACTGGTTCGCCAGTTGCGCCCCTTTCTAGACCGGGATGCCTTATGCACGGTCACTCATGCTCTCGTGACATCTCATCTGGATTACTGCAATGCTCTCTACATGGGGCTCCCCTTGAGGAGCACCCGGAGACTCCAGGTAGTTCAGAATGTGGCTGCGCGGGTGATAGAGGGAGCCCCTCGTGGCTCCCATGTAACACCTCTCCTGCACAGACTGCACTGGCTGCCTGTGGTTTTCCGGGTGCGCTTCAAGGTTTTGGTAATGATCTTCAAAGCGCTCCATGGCATAGGGCCGGGCTACTTACGGGACCGTCTGCTGCCACCGAATGCCTCCCACCGACCCGTGCGCTCTCACAGGGAGGGACTCCTCAGGGTGCCGTCGGCCAGGGAGTGCCGACTGGCGATGCCCAGGGGAAGGGCCTTCTCTGTGGGGGCTCCCACCCTCTGGAACGAGCTTCCCCCAGGACTTCGTCAACTTCCTGACCTTCGAACCTTCCGCCACGAGCTTAAGACACATTTATTTATCTGCGCAGGACTGGACTAGATTTTTTAAATTTTAAATGTTTAAATTTTAAATTTGGTTTTAAATCGGGTTTTATTATTTATATCTCTATTTTAAATATTCGGCCTATGTAATAAGTTTTTTAAATTAATGTTTTACTTTGTATATATATATATATGTTTTTTTTTATATGGCTGTACACCGCCCTGAGTCCCTAGGGAGATAGGGCGGTATAAAAGTATGAATAATAAAATAAATAAATAAATAAATAATAATAAAGGAAGGATCAGCCTGGAATCCCTACATAGTCATAAGCAAACTAGATCCAACCTCCCCTGAATTCCATTAATATCCTTATCTAACACCAAGCAAGTACTGACTGTTAGTTGAGAAGATTCCCCTGTCTAGGTATGAGTAATAAACATGTGGACCTGATCCTTCACACCTGACACCTAGCTCTCATATTACCTCTAACAGTATCTCCCACTGAGATCTATATAGTTCTCATTCTCTTGATCATTCAGGAAGTTTACTGAAAACTTAACTTCTCTCATGCCTTGGAGCATAATAATACATGGTGTTTTTGTTATTATAGGGAGTTTGCCTTCTGGACACTTACAAAATGTTTCTTCTAAAAATTGTTTTACTTTTTTATTTATTCTTTTATTGATTTTAAGTAATGGCAGAGAAACAAGAAAAATCCACAAAGATAATAACAAATGTATTGTTAAAGAAAAGAAAAAAATACACCCGAAAGTGTTTTTTAAAGAAAAGTTAAAAAAAATACAAGAAAAGAAAAGAGAAAAGGCATAACATTTCAGCTATAAAGCAATTCTATATTTATTTATCTAATGTGATTATTATTCAGGGATGTGTGTGTATATCTATATATATACATGTACATATACAATACATTAATATAACCATGTTGTTTAGCCTTTTGTATAACTGAATCCTATATTTCATTATTTAGTTGTTCATACAAAGGCTACATCTATAGGCAATCTGCTCATAGGCAGCAAGTGCAAACAGCTCCTCAATCCATTGAGTGAACAGAGCCATACATTTATCTTTCCAATGCTGCACTATCAGTCTTTGGTCATAATAAGAGCATGGATTGGAGAATTTACATTGTTCAGTTGTCATATTCTAAATACAGTAGAACCTCTGGTCAGGAATGCTTCTGACCACGACCAAACTGGGTTCCGACCATAAAATTTTCATTTTTTTGTGTGTGTGGCCAATTTCCCCTTTCACACCTTTTTTTTTTGTAAGCACCAAATTTCCAAAATTAGGTTTGGGTGATGACCAAATCAGGTTGCGACCAAAGTTATGGAACGAATTATGATCGTGACCAGAGGTTTTACTATACCAGGTATGTAATTCAGAAGAATATTATCATCTGAAAATATTAACTTTTTTTGCACAATAGAATAGAATAGAATAGAATTTTTTATTGGCCAAGTGTGATTGGACACACAAGGAATTTGTCTTGGTGCATATGCTCTCAGTGTACATAAAAAAAAAGATACGTTCATCAAAATTAAATTAATGTAAATTATATTTACATGAACCAATACTTTCTCCCAAGTATTGATAAGCATAGGACACTATAAAAGTATGTGTTTTAAAGAAACATTATCCTTGTTACATCAACAAAATGATGTTTTTGATAGTCCTTTTCTATATAATCTGTTACTACCTAAGAACTTCTAAATACTATTTTTTGTTGTATAAGTTGCAATTTGAAGTCCATTGACATTCTTGGTATAGAAAGTTAAAATACTCCCATTATCTAGGCATTCATTTCTTAACATTTCCATATCAAATCGAGTTATAGATAACAGGTATCTATAGAAACTTAAAAATTCATCTTCACATTTATCAGTTGGTTCAAAGTTAATATATCCTCTTCCATCCAATTTTTCCACATCATCAATTTTTAAAGTTGGGTTTCCCATAAACTCAATTTAACATGGGAAAAAGGATTGTAATTGTTTCCAAAGGTACTAAAATTTTAGTATATTTAGATCCTAATACTCTCCATCAGAGGTGAAATATAAAAATTTTCCCTACCGGTTCTGTGGGCGTAGCTTGGTGGTCAGGTGACTGGGTGGGCGTGGCCAATAATAATAAATAAAAATAATAAAGTACACAAAACAATAAGAGGTACCAAAAACCAACTTTCACACTTTACACACACAACACAACACAGTACAACTGACTCACACACAATGTAAAAGCAGCTACACTTCACCTAAAATGGCCCCTGCAACAAGCAGGAACCTCACACAGCCACAAAAAGCACCAAACCCAACTTTCACACTTTACACACACACAACACAACACAACTTACTCACACACACACACAAAATGCCACATACAGCTTTGTGAGATTTTGTGTGTTTGTGTAGTTAGAGTGAAATACTACAGAAAGACACCAAATCTCAGAAAGCTGCACAAATACTTTATTTTATTATTTTAATTTATTTATATTTTTAGATAAAAGCAGCTAAATTTAAAACTTCCTTAACTTTAAAACTTCCTTAACTTTAACTTGCTATGTCTAAAAAAAAAAACCCTCCTAAAAAACCCCCAATTAACTATTTTTTTAAAAGCTCCCCCCCACTTACCTAATTCAAGGGAAAAGGCAGGCAGATTGAGTTGCTCACCGATAAGATGGATTCAGTTGCTAGCTGATGCAATTGATTGGAAAATCAATTCCAGGAAAAGCGAGCAAGACTGAAAGAAACAGGAAGCTGCCAAGTAGGCAAGTGGGGACCGGGCGATTGGGTGGGCTTGGGGGGGGCAGGGATTTCTGCTACGAGTTCTCCGAACTACCCGCCCTCATCGTTACTAGATCGCGCGATCCTGTCCAAACCAGGAGCATTTCACCCCTGCTCTCCATCCAACCAAAGATGTTATATACCCTGTTTTCCCCAAAATAAGACATCCCCTGATAATAAGCGCAATCAGGCTTTTGTGCGCATGGCAATAGGGCCAAGCACTTATTTCAGGGTTCAAAAAAATATAAGACAGGTTCTTATTTTTGGGAAAACATGGTATGTATATTGTAAACTTGCTCAAATCAGTTACAAAGGTGCTTTTTCAAAAGGCAACTGAACTGTTTTTCCTTGAGGAGGAAAAAGAAAGAAAAAGATGACATTTCATTTTCTCATCTAAGAAGCTTCATCATTTGTGTCAAACTTCCCAACTGATGAAGCTTCTTGGATGAGAAGTGAAATGTCTTCTTCTTCCTCCTCCTCAAGGAAAAACGGTCCAGTTGCCTTTTGAAAAAGCACCTTTGAGGCAACTATGAGCTGGAGATGTCTATGTCTCCAACTATGTCTCTTGAGAAACCTGTATGCGGGTCAAGAAGCCACAGTGAGAACTGGACACGGAACCACTGATTGGTTCAAAATTGGGAAAGGAGTCTGGCAAGGCTGTATACTATCACCCTGCCTATTTAACTTATATGCAGAACACACCATGAGAAAGGCGGGCCTAGATGAATCAAAAATTGGAATTAAGATTGCCGGAACAAATATCAACAACCTCAGATATGCAGATGATACCACTCTAATGGCAGAAAGCGAAGAGGAACTAAAGAGTCTCTTGATGCGGGTGAAGGAGGAGAGTGCAAAAGTTGGCTTGAAACTCAACATTAAGAAAACTAAAATCATGGCATACGTCCCTTTCAATTCCTGGCAGATAGATGGTGAAGAAATGGAGGTAGTGACAGATTTTATTTTCCTGGGCTCCAAGATTACCGCAGATGGGGACTGCAGCAAAGAAATTAAAAGACGCTTGCTCCTGGGGAGGAAAGCTATGGCAAATCTAGACAGCGTACTAAAAAGCAGAGACATCACCCTGCCAACCAAAGTGTGTATAGTCAAAGCTATGGTTTTCCTAGTTGCAATATATGGCTGTGAAGGTTGGACCATAAGAAAGACTGACCGCCAAAGAATTGAGGCCTTTGAACTCTGGTGCTGGAGAAGACTCCTGTGAGTCCCTTGGACTGCAAAGCAATCAAACCAGTCAGTCCTAGAGGAGATCAACCCTGACTGCTCTTTAGAAGGCCAGATCCTGAAGATGAAACTCAAATACTTTGGCCACCTTATGAGAAAGAAGGACTCACTGGAGAAGAGCCTAATGCTGGGAAAGATTGAGGGCAAAAGAAGAAGGGGACGACAGAGAACGAGGTGGCTGGATGGAGACACTGAAGCAGGAGGCATGAGTTTAAATGGACTCCAGAGGATGGTAGAGGACAGGAAGGCCTGGAGGAATGTTGTCCATGGGGTCGCGATGGGTCGGACACGACTTTGCAACTAATAACAACAACAATGAGCTGGAGAACCTCCACTGACATTTTGCTGAAATCGGAATATTAAAATCGATTGTTGGCTTCCAGTATTTAATACTTAATAATATGTAAGCATGATGATATAGTTCCTGATTGGGAAAATCCTTCCTCATGAATTGATAATTGTATTTTCTACACAAATAATATTGGAATTGAAGAACCCCATAGAAATTTTCCAAGCCACGAATTTATTCTTTAGAAAAGAGCTCCAGATACATGAACTGGAATTCCTGGCAGAATATAAATTAATCTGCAAATAATATTCTTTTTGACAGCATTTTCCTTCCCCAAAGAATAAAATTTAATGACACCCATCGATTGCTATCTGAAGAAATATCTATATTTTATTTATGTTACATGTTGCAAAATAGTTTTTTTTAATGTAAGCTGCTTTGTGATCAGGTGACCTCTCAATTGCATTAAATCAAACAAACAAACAAACCTAGCCTGGCTGGTACTTTTATAGTTGAATATGCCATGCAAAGTCAGAAAATTTGACTAATGCAATAAGCTATGATTACACTACTCATAGGTAAGTTTGTTAAATAAACAACTTTCTATTTGAACATTAGCTATAAAACTGAAAATAAGATTTGAACATTATTTTATTCTAAACATAGTAGCTAATCATTACATTTAATGTAGTAAACAAGCATTCGATTCTAACCCTCAACATTTGTAGTCATTAAGTGCAGGCAATCTAATTAAATGTAAGACTTCTACATTCTTTTTCATAAGAATCTCTTCCTGGGAAAAAATTAAGAATGGCACGAGTGCTTCATTATAATTACATATTGTGTTGTGTATGTTAGAATTATGGATTTATGATATATTTCTTATCAAAGGCTTCTGAATAAATTTAGTAACAATGGGTTAAAGGACATCCATCTATGGGTTGTTGACGAGTTAAAGAATAAGAAATAGAGAGTATAAATAAATATGCAAATGTAGCATAGAAGGGTAGGAGTGGGGCATCTTAAGAATCTGCAGTAGGGAAAAAATATTTTTAATTTATTCGTAGATGATCTGGAATTAATGTGAGAACCAAGCAAATTAATTTTGCTTAGCAACAACCAATTATTCAGAGAGGGGAAAATAAAAAGACATTTCAAAGATTTCCAAAAGTTATTTCTCTAAATTAGCTGCATACATAACAAAATGGTTCATAAGAATTAGTGTTAGTATATAACAAATGCAACTAGTGAACACTTGCCAACTAACCAGGAAAAAAGTTCTTGAACTTGATATGACAAGCTCAACAGAATATCCCAGGGAATTAGAGCCTGAGCCTTCGGGAATGTGACATTAGAAAAAATATCTCATTCCCGAAGCTTTTATATAAACGAGGGACACTGCCACATGTGGAGTTTAGCTGTGTTGGAATCTGGTGCTGAGTTTCAGTGGGAGATATGAAGAGAGAATCAGCATTCAGTCAGAAGAAGAGACTCAGAAAAGATCCTCTCTAAATCTTCATGGCATTTACTGGATAGGTATGCAGAGAGTACTTTAGGCTGGCAAGAAGCCTGTCTATAGGCAATATGGAAGAACATTTTTGATAATTTTTACCTGTCCTTACCTGTAAGGACATACTCATAATGAATATGGAGTCCTTTTGTATCTTTTAACCAGAAGTGCAGAATAGAGAGCATCACAGTGGGCTAAAGTGAAGGCCCTTCTTTGATTTGGGATGTTAAACTGTGTAAAATACATAGTTGGGTGCCAGAGAATATCTCTGGCCATCTGAATGCAACTACCAGCATCCATTTGATGGCCTATGCCAAACAATGTTGCTTAAGTCTGGCTTTTGATTGCTCACAGCACAGAGATAGAAACTGGGAGAAATTCCTAGGAGCAGGAGTTTGTTGTAAATTGTTCATTTTCACCTACTTTAAAATCTGCCTTCTACTGTCAATGGAGCTAAGCTTATAGGGAAAACTGACAGTTTCAATCTGTAATGTAACACAGCTTGCAATATTCTAGTCTTCATTTTCACCAAGCGTAGTGAAGCATTGGGGACACAGCAAGGAACTTGGAAAATTACTCTTTGTGGGTGGAATGTAATTCAGATTTCTAGGAGGGAGGAGCAAAGGTAATGAAATTTAGGTAGTTTGAGTAAAAGGAAGAGAATCAGAACAGTCCCTTCCTAGGACTTGTCAAAGTATATTTAATGCTACAAGAAGTCTGCTTTAGTCTGGCAAGATTTCTGTCTATGAGTGAGGAATAATAAAGGAAACGGCTTAGAAGAAGGTCAACATGACTTTCTTGGTTTTCAGAGACCGACATCTTAAAAATTTAGATTGAATAAATTCCAGTGGTAGAAGGTTGGGGGAACGCCTGTGTGCATTTTGTGAAGCATAGTTAGCATAGGTCCTTTTACTTCAATAAGCCTGGAAGATTACCTCCAGGTACTGAAAACATTGCACTTATTCAGCAACACAGTTGTTAATAGTTCAGGAATGCTTTTGGGTTGATTTGCGAATGCCATTATTTTAGTTTTAGAATGCTTGATTTCCAGCTGGTTCTTTGCACAATGAGAACTGAGTTTGATTCAAGAGCATGTTTACTTTTCAGCTGAGGAAAAAAAATCAATTAAGAAGAAAGACATGAAAGGTCTATAAATATTCTAAGACTTTAAATGAGAGAACATTGGGAAATGATGGCTGGTTTTTAACCTGTGCAACATTTATGGCTATGCAGGCAGAGCTGGTGGAAGCAAATGGAGAAGCAGACAATGCTGCTTCCCAAGTTTAGTAAATTGTGACTTTCTTGACAATGTTTTATGAATACCAGAATAACAGCGTTGGAAGGTACCTTGGAGGTCTTCTAGTCCAACCCTCCTGCTCAAGCAGGAGATCCTATACCATTCCAGACAAGTGGCTGTCCAGTCTTTTCTTAAAAACTTCCAGTGATGGAGCACCCACAACTTCTGAAGGCAAGCTGTTCCACTGGTCAATTGTCCTCACTGTTAGGAAGTTTCTCCTTAATTCCAGGTTGCTTCTCTCCTTGAATAGTTTCTATCCATTGTTTCTTGTCCTGCCCTCTGGTGTTTTGGAAAATAGGTTGACTGCTTCTTTTTTGTGGCAGCCCCTCAAATATTGGAACACTGCTATCATGAAACTCGAAATCACAAGTTTGTTTCTATCTCGCTTTGTGATCCTTTTTCAAAGTGTAAAGCAGGGCTCTCCAAACTTGTCAATTTTAAGACTTGTGTACCTTAACTCTCATGCAGGAAATTCTGGGAGTTGAAGTTTGGAAATTTCTAATGTAAAGCATTGATGTGCATGTGATGAAAGCCATTAAAATCTACTGCAGACTTTGTAATTCTATGATGACCTGCAGCAACCATAACCGAAAGGAAAGATCCAGTCAAAGGGGGAAAAACCATATTTGTAGAAGCATTGGATCAGACCTCAGTCCATTATGGAATAACGCACCTTAAATTTCAGTGGGCTCTAATATATACGGTGCAGTGACAATTATAACAAAAGTAATAACTGTAATTCTACACATTTTGCTCTGAAATGTAATCCAGGTTCTGAGCTGCAAAAACAGATGTGCCCAGTCAAGCAAAGGAGTCTTTCTATCGCAATGCGTTTTGTGAATTCTAATAAAGAGACTGCTGGTAGCCTCAAGATTGTCTCAATATTCTTTGCACATTCCTGCCGCTAAGTCTCCCCACAGATGAAGCATTAGGCCAGGTTAGAAGAGGTAGTGTATAGTGCAACAAGAAAAGTAATCCATAAAATGTAAAGGGTGTATTCACAGTACGCTGTAAATCAGACCTGTGTATTTCTATATTTTTATATTGCTGCCTCCTGAGCCACAAAAAAAGATCCTAAAACCAGATCCTTAGCCATTTATCATACCAATCTTGCCTCACCTGCCTTTAGTGTTTTTTTATTTTTTATTTTACTTTATTTTATTTTATTGATGAGTCAAAGTTAGTACAGACATTGCAAATAAGAGACTTGCACATAATAACTTCAAAAGGCCAACCTCCTGCAAATAGTAAAAGTTTGTTTTCGAGAAATAGTTTCTTATGTTTTAGGGAGAGAAATCCAATTACCTATAGTACGACCTGGGACCTTATTCGGATATAGTAATAACTTAAATAAACAATAGACCTGCTCCAGAACATTAGGTCATTATATTTCTTTTCCTTATCCTACCAATCCTTTCCTCTTCCTTCTTTTTTATTTTCTGTATGAATAACTTGTCTCCATTCTTCCTGGCTTGTTTTTTCAAAAGGTTTTTGTCCATTCGCCATTAGGGAGAGTGTTTTTTCTGATCCACTTTATGTTTATTTATTTATTTATTTTGTCACAACAATATATGTAACTATCATACAGAAAGGTTATATAGTATATAAAGGTATAAGCATATATATATATATATATACATATATATATGAAGAAAAAAAGAAAAACAATAGGACAGGAACGGTAGGCACGTTTGTGCGCTTATGCACGCCCCTTATAGTCCTCTTAGGAATGGGGTGAGGTCAATAGTAGAAAGTTTTTGGTTAAAGCTTTTGGGATTATGGGAAGAGACCACAGAGTCAGGTAAAGTATTCCAAGCACTGATGATTCTGTTACAGAAGTCATATTTTTTGCAATCTAGATTAAAGCGGTTGACATTAAGTTTAAATCTATTGGTTGCTCTTGTATTATTGCAATTAAAGCTGAAGTAGTCTTTGACAGGAAGGACATTACAATAGATGATTCTACGATTTAAACTTAGTGTTGGAAAATAAAGGGGACAGTCACTGTCTTAGCAGATAAATAAGACTTTGATGCGGGACATTTGCTAAACTGGTCTTGAAGCATGACACAAATGAATATCTACTTTGATGCACTCCAGGGCAGCCTTTCACACTATATGGGAAAATCCTTCCAAAAACGAGGTAACTTTCAAAAATAGTTTGTGATATGAGAAGAGAGGAAAGAGTAAAAGGCATCTGAGAGCAATAGAGTCATGAAATATCTAAGGAATGCTTGGAGAAGAACACTTGTTCCTTGAGTTGCTCAGTTCACAAATGGTTCAAAAGATGGGACCAAACTTTTGAATCACCACAAAAAATCCCCTCTCTCTCTCTCTCTCTCTCTTTCTTTTTGTGGTTCTCATTTGCTTTTTCCCTATTGCTAGATCAGAAAAACAGCTTGAGGAGAGGCACAATGCTCTCAATCTATATAGCATGTGATCTCAGAAGCAATTCCTTTTGTTTATGTTTTTTTAAAGTTTATTATGAGATAAAATACAAATAGAAATGCAAGACAAGAAAGACTGAGAAAAAAAATAAGGGTGAAAAGATAAGGAAAGAGAAAATAAAGGTAAGGACTCCCACCTTTTTCAATGCCATGGAGTACAAGAAAAGTTACAACTTCAACATTTGCTTTAGATTTCTCATTATTTCCAACCATTTCTATAACAACAGCTTCAGAGGCCATTCCTATGGATCACTGTGTGCAAGTGAACCCATCAAAAAGTTGTAGATATGTAGCCAATAAATTTCCTAACAAGACATAACCATATGCATTGAAACCACTGAACTAAATAATAGCTTGATAAAACAATATAAAAAATTTGGCGATGTAGTTGCAGTGCCAAAGCCCACTGCAACTACTTCGCCAAAAAGCCTTTAAGAGTTGTAAACTTAATCTTGCGTAGCTTCTTCTCCAGAAAGATTACACTACTAACCAGAGCATACAAAACATTTGCTAGACCAATTCTCGAATACAGCTCGCCTGTCTGGAACCCACACCTCATTTCAGACATTAATACAATTAAGCGTGTCCAAAAATATTTCACAAGAAGAGTTCTCCACTCCTCTGACCACAACAAAATACCTTATGCCACCAGACTTGAAATCCTGGGTTTAGAAAATTTAGAACTCCGCTGCCTTCAGCATGACCTGATATAACTCATAGAATAATTAATGGTAATTTAACAGAAGCTTTTAAGATTGCGAAAGGAACAAGACAGGGATGTCCTTTATCACCATTATTGTTTATTTTAACTTTGGAGCCACTACTGGATAAAATACGAGAATCAAAGGAGACAGAGGGAATTAAAGTTAAACAATATGAATATAAACTCAGAGCTTTTTCAAATGACTTGGTAATAGCTTTAACAAATCCTATAAATTCAAGTTTTCTCTTTTGGAAATAATTGATCAATATGGAAAGGTTTCAGGGTTTAAGGTAAATCAGCATAAAACAAAAGTGATAATAAAAAATATGACCAGACAACAGAAAGAAAAATTAGAGGAAATAACAGGATTTGAAATTGTAAAAAAGGTTAAATATTTAGGATTTATATTACATCATCAAATGTGAAATTGTACAAGAATAATTATGAGGTATTATGGCAAAAAGTTCAGAAGGAGTTGATTGTTTGGAAAAAATTGCAATTATCGCTGCTGGGGAGAATAGCTGCTATCAAAATGAATGTTTTACCTAGATTTTTATTCCTCTTTCAGATGATACCATTAATTAAGAAAGATAAAAATTTGGAGGAATGGCAGACTGGAATTAATAAATTTATATGGGAAGGTAAAAAAGCGAGGGTTAAAATGAAAATAATTCAATATTCCCGGGAAAGGGGAGGTTTAAAAATGCCCAATTTTAAATTATACTATGAAGCAGCTGCTCTCTCTGCAATAAGTGATTGGTTTAATCTAACGGAGGAAAGAATCCGGAATATAGAAGGTTATGACTTGCTATATGGATGGCATGCATATTTAATTTATGACAAAAAAGTGGATAAGGCTTTTAAAAATCATGTGTTAAAAACTGCTCTCTTGCGTGTTTGGAAAAAATACTCTTATAAACTAAATTATAAGGTTCCTATGTGGGCGAGTCCCAGGCATACAATAGAGAATATAAATATAGAACAGAATCAGGAAATGATTACATCTTTTGTATATTGAAAGAGGTAATTTGCAATTAAAATCTCTGCACGTATTAAAAGAAGAAGGGAAAAATTATACTTGGTTTCAATATGGGCAACTACGTGCTAGATAGAAGGAAGATCAGAAAATTGGTATAGTGCAGAATGAGGAAAATTTGGTAAAGCAAATTAGAAATCAGTCTCAGGAGCATATAAAGAGATTATATAATGTGTTACTTGAAATAGATTCTGAAAGGGATTTGGTAAAGGACTGTATGATAAAATGGGCACAAAATTTTCAGGAGCCAATATTATTGGAAACTTGGGAAAATATTTGGGTTAGAAATGTTAAATTTATGCAGGCACAGAATTTAAGGGAAATTTTTTATAAAATGTTTTATAGATGGCATTTAGATCCTAAGAAATTATTGTGTATGTATCCAGATATGCAAGCAAAATGTTGGAGATGTAATTGTGATGATGCTACATATTTTCATATTTGGTGGACTTGCAAGAATATTAAGGCTTTTTGGATAAGAATTTGGTGGATTTTGCAAAATGTTTTGAAAAAGAAGATAAAGTTCCTGCCGCAATTTTTTTTACTGGGAATGATCACCGACTGTACAGTAATTGAGACTAAATTGATTTTAAATCTAATAACAGCAGCAAGACTATTGATAGGACAGTATTGGAAGAAAAAAGAATTACCTACAATAGAAGAATAGATATTGAAAGTTGCCAATTTGGCTGAGATGGCAAAAATCTCAGCCTTTTTGAAAGACAATACGCAAGAAAGATACTTAAATGAATGGAAAAATGGATTGACTATATTCAAAACAGAAATCAGATGAAGAGATATCAGACTGCCTTTGAATGATTAGGATGTATTATTTCTGATTGCATTGGGGGAGGTTAGGATTTGATGAGAAATGCAGGAGTATAATTGACTTAGGAGGGAAAATTTTTATTTTGTTTTATTTTTAACTATACCTCATGTTTGTTCCGGAAAGTCGGAGGGGGGTTTTGAAGGGAGGGGGAAAAGGGGGGAGGGGGGAAAGGGGGGGGAAAAGCTTTTTTTTGTAAAAACTTTTTCAATTAAAAAAAAACCATTTGCTAGACCAATTCTCGAGTACAGCTCGCCTGTCTGGAACCCACACCTCATTTCAGACATTAATACAATTGAGCATGTCCAAAAATATTTCACAAGAAGAGTTCTCCACTCCTCTGACCACAACAAAATATCTTATGTCACCAGACTTGAAATCCTGGGTTTAGAAAATTTAGAACTCTGCCGCCTTTGACATGACCTGAGCTTAACTCATAGAATCATCCGTTACAATGTCCTTCCTGTTGAAGACTACTTCAGCTTCAATCGCAACATTACATGAGCACACAATAGATTTAAACTTAATGTTAACTGCTCCAATCTTGATTGTAGAAAATATGACTTCAGTAACAGAGTTGTTAATGCCTGGAATGTACTACCTGACTCTGTGGTCTCTTCTCAAAATCCCCAAAGCTTTAACCAAAGACTGTCTACTATTGACCTCACCCCATTCCTAAGAGGTCTATAAGGGACGTGCATAAGAGCACCAGCGTGCCTACTGTTCCTGTCCTAATGTTCCCTTTGGTTGTATTCATTTTGTGTGGTTATTTTATGTTTATACTTGTATATATTGTTGTGTTTGACAAATAAATAAATAAATAAATAAATAAATAAATAAATAAATAAATAAATAAATAAATAAATAAATAAATAAATAAATAAATAAATAATTCATATCTATGGAGATTCCCATTCGGGTCATAGTTGTCCCAAAGCACGCTTTTTCAAGAGGCCCCTCGACTTTCTTGTTTTTCTTTGAAGACATTTCGCTTCTCATCCATGAAATCTCTTCAGATCTGAGACACTGGATGAGAAGCGAAATGTCTTCAAAGAAAAACAAGAAAGTCCAGTGGCCTCTTGAAAAAGCACCTTGAATATAATTCATAAAATGAATTGGAAGGTTTTCCAGGAGAGGAAAAAAGGATGAAACAGGTAAATGTAAACAGGTAAATATAAAGGATGAAACAAGTAAATGTTTCCTCACATATCAGGATTCAGCATTTCACCTGCCCTGGGACATAGTCATGATTTCCTGTAACCAAAACCGAGTTTGGTTTCATTTTAAAAATTTTCTTTTATAAACGAAACACAAGGCATTTCATCCCATGTTAGCAAAATAGTGTGTTGGAAGAAATGTCCATCTGGGTTCAGTTCCAAGTAGGGAAAAAGACATTGGAAACATGGAGACTGCTTGGAAAGATGGTTTAATGGTGGACAGAAATCACATAGCTTGAGTTCCTGAACAGGAGCACAGGGCTTGTGTTCCTGAGTAGAAAAGGTGATCACATGTTTCAAGGTGTTGGGTGAAGAACCAGAGAGGAAAGGAAAAGAAGAGCAGAAGAAGAACGGAAGAAAAGCAGAACAAGATGCTGAGTGTCTGAGTTTATACTCTCTGTGGGGCCCTACCTTGGTGTTTCCTGTTCCTGTATAAGAAATGTACCCTGATTGGTTGTCAAACTCCCAGGTGGTCTAGGGGTCTTGGCTAACTTTGTAGGTTGTCTCTCAAGCTTGCTTGAGCCTTGCCATGTGGTGAGTTTCTGTTGCTATATGGGTCCTATTGTGTTGTAGATGATGGTCCATTGCCAAAGGTGAGGGGAATGAGTGAGCTTGGCTGAGGCCTTAATGGTCCATTGACAAAGGTGTGAGGAGGCAGGAAGCTGCTTTGTCTTTAAAACAGGTTTCTCCATTTCTCATCCAAGGAAACACAATACTCTGCCCTATTCAATAGCCTCCAAAATATTTCATTCTTCTAGAAGAGGGGTGAGTGCTAACTTCCTACAAGCGCTTAGGATCATCCAAGGCAGATTAGAACTCTGCATGGAAAAGGAGATGCCAGATGTTCAAGATGGCTTTAGAAAAGGCAGAGGAACAACAAACGACCAGGCTCAAATTATCCTACCTAGGAGCTATGATGCAAAGACACAGCTCTCTGGAGAAGGCAGAGAGATGTTGACAAAGATGGAAGGAAAGAGAAGAGAAGGAAGACCAGGAGCAAGTTGGATGCACTCAGTTACAATTGCAAAGGGTCAATCTTCGGAAGACCTGAAGGACCAGGTTATGACAGATCGTCACAGACAAAATGTATCTGTATGGTCACTAAGCGTAAACACCAACTTGATGGCACACCATCAATCAAGGCGTCACAAGTTAAAGATGTCAGGGATATGATGATAGAAACTGTGCATCATCCTTGAACACTGCCCACGTGCAGGTTTCTCTTTTAACAATATGTTTCTTTTTTTTAGGGGGAAAAAACAGTTTAAAATTTTGATGTAGGAAAGTGCTTTGAGTAATAAATAATATGTTCGTATTTAACTACGTGTGTGTATACACACACACACACTATACCTGCACAATACAAACACACAATACACACACCCACACATTAAAAAATTATGGGTAATTGAAGTGTGTTGGCTTATTGAGCTCTCAGTCTTTGAAAGCAACAGTTGCCCTGTTTATAGTCCTCTTGAGGCAGGAGAGATCCTACAGCCAAAATAAATTATTTATCATGTCAATGCGAACAAACTAGTCTTATACTCAGTGGTGGGATTCAAATAATTTAACAACCGGTTCTCTGCCCTAATGACTGGGTAGGTGGGCGTGGCCAGGGGGCGTGACAGACAGCACTCGGCCTCCTGCACTCCCCTGCTGCACCCCCCTATGCCCCGTTTTGGGTCTAGTAGGCCTCCCTGCAGCCTCCTGGGAAGATAAAATGGGCCATGGAGGGGCTGCACTGCACTCCCCTGTGCCCCATTTTGGGCCTACTAAGCCTCTCTGCACATACCTGGGAGCCAAAATTGGGTGCACAAGGACTTCTGGAAGGGGCAGGGCAGACCAGCCAGCAATTTAACAACCGGTTCTCACGAACCAGCTGAATCCCACCACTGCTTATACTCCTTGTGAAGCAGCTCTGCAATTCTGTTTTAAGAAGAGCAGCTTGACCAGACACAAAACCAGAGAGCCACAAAACCACTGCTTTCTAGTGATAACGTAATCTGGGGCCTTTAATCCAAATGAGGGTTCCTGATCTCTCTCTAAGGAGTCAACCAGGAGAGTTGGAGAAAGGAAGCTTTAATGTAGAGGAGGAATTTTTCCAACTTCCTTTGGAACTTCTAGGAATTGAACTTGGAATTGCCAAATTACCCTTTGAAACTGGGCAAAGTAGGCACAAGTCTACTCATAGTCAATATGTCATTTGCATGTCAATGAATGTCTCTTTGTGTGTAGAGGACATCCGTGGCAGGTTCTTTGCTATGTGGCATTCCCATGCTGGTTTTTCCCCCCCTTGAATGTATTTTTTAATGTAATTATGCCATCTTGTGAAAGGATGGACAGAAATACAAAAAGGGAGCCAAGTTGAATCCTGCCTGAATGGACCAACTCACATTTTCAACTTGACTAAATTCCCAGCGTATACTCCAGCTCTCATCTGTTCTCTCCTCTTTGAAGACTTACTGGTTCTCCTTGATCTACAGCAGACTTCCCCATCCAGTTACCTCAAGTGTGAGGATTTTAATTGAAATCCTCACTTTTGAGGGTGCACAGACTGGGGAAGGCTGATCTGGAAACTGAACACAACATTTTTGTTTTCTTTGCTAAATTTATGAGTGCATGATAAGAGTCACGCCATGGGGTTTTTTTTCCCAGCTGTTGTCCTTCTGGGCTGACATCTGCCAGATACATTGACCCTCCTTCAAATCCCTGTTCCAATAACTAATCTTAAAATCCTGGTGAATTTATATTGCAAAAGTGCTGGTTATAAAGCTCTTGCAGGAAGGATTAGGCACAGAAATTGGAAAAGCCCACAACACATTCTGGAGAAATGATGAGTGGAACTTTTGGTCTCTCCATTGGCAGCTTTTATAGCATCTGGAAGTAACTGAAGTGAAAATAAGACTTGCCTTGCAAAGATAAAAATGCAAAGAATAAAGAATCGGATATAACAGGGATTAAAATAATCTAAGGGTTGAGAAAACCAATGAAGCATAAACTAGACATTTTCCTCTTTCTCTTTAATCAGAATCTATTTCAGGTTCATAGAATAAAATGAACAAATTCCCGGTGAACCTTGTTTATCTGTTGAATTAAAAGCTAAAAGGTGACCAAAGAACTTTTCATACCAAAGTTCTCAAGACGTTCCACAAATTCAGCTTCACGTATTTTTCTGAACACTGTTCTAGTTAAAAGTATTCAAGAGAAAAGAACTCTTGGAAAAGAAAATTAGGTTGATCTCTGGCACTGGGATGGCAATTCCAAAAGTCCTATGATTGTCCAGGTTTCTCCTTTGGGATTAGAGTGGGAAACTGGCCTTGGAAAGAAGATTCAGTGTTGAAAATCCTCCTTTTTCCTGCCAGACTCAGCTGCTGGGCTTTCCCTGAGTTTTGGAAGCTCCAGTATAGAGACAAAGTGGGTAAAAATCTCAGGAAGTTCTGACAAAGAATTTGCCAGAATGAGGAGTGGATTCAGAGCAACCAATTCTCCCTCCAGCCCTCTCTCATATTAGGCATAACTTCGGTATCCTTCCTGGTGATTCTCAATTCGGTGGGAATTGAGAATTCTCTCAATTGGTGATTCTGGTGATTCTTAAGATAAGTCTTAAGTTCGCCGCGAACTTAAGACTTATCTATTCCGTCTCGCAGGACTGGCTTGAATTTTTTAGTTGATTTTATGGGTTTTAATTTTTATTAATTTTATAGGGTTTGATTGTATTTTAAAATTGGGCCAAATTTAATAAGTTTTTTAATGTCTGTTTTTAGTATTATATGTGTTTCTATTGTATTTTATCTTGGCTGTAAAACGCCCTGAGTCCTTCGGGAGAAGGGCAGTATACAAATTAAATTATTATTATTATTATTATTATTATTATTATTATTATTATTATTATTATTATTATTATTATTATTATTATTATTATTAATTGTGGGTGGTGGGAAGGGTAAAGTAAAAAATAGAGGAAGAGGAATGTCAGCATATAATCTATGTCAGGTGTGGAGGAAGCATTCATGAATGTATGTGCCAGATTAGCACATAATTTGTTGCTCCCTGTGATTTTATTTATTGAAGCTCAGTGAAATAGTTACATAGGAATATAATTAGCTAAGATATTAATTCTATCCAGTACAGGATAAAACAGATGATACTGTTTACACAAAGTATGTATTAATTGATTAACCACATGTTATAACTACATACACATGGAAGGAAGGAAGGAAAGAAGGAAGGAAGGAGGGAGGGAGGGAAGGAAGGATGGAATGGAATGGAATATTCCTGAACTAAATGGCATGTTGATTATAGTCAAATGGAGGATGTGTTTCTTTGGGAAAAACTCAAGGGGAAAGGAAATGTTCAATGTAAAAATATAAACCAATGCTTGTCAACATGGCTCACATCAAAAGAAACTTGCAATTTAGGAATTATGTGATTTGGCTGCATAACCTACTGTACTTACTTAGTGTGCCCAACTAATCTATAAAATTTAAAAACATTTAAATTCATATAAAGAAATATGATTTGCCACAGAAGTTAGCTAGCAGCATTTGGGGCACCACAATTAATTTCTCTTTCAACAAAACAATAAAACAAAATAGCCTTCATTTTAATATTATGATACAACTGCAAGTTTGTAGTTTTTGTTTTATTCTTAGTTATTCTGGCCACAGTTCCTAACACATTTGCCAGGGATATTTAAATGTGCTTTTCTTCTTTCTAATCCCCATTAAAAGCGGATGAATTTTAGAAAGCAGATGATTGAGGAAGGTTTAAACTTTCCCTGGAGCTTTGCAGATATCTTGTTTGTTTTCAAAGTTTGCAATTCACTCTTTTGATATGGATCAGGTAGAATTCTGTATACTTTTAAAATGCCTGAAAAATGGAATTTTTGGTATGGGAATTTTTGTGTTACTGTTGGAAGAAATATCCATCTGGGTTCAGTTCCAAGTGGGGACAAAGACACTGGAAACATGGAGGCTGCTTGGAAAGATGGTTTAATGGTGGTCAGGATCACATGGCTTGAGTTCCTGAACAGAAAGGGGCCCGAGATCCTGTGTGCTCCCTGGTTTTATGATTTTTCTGAGCTTTGACCTTTCTGCGGCACAGGAAGAGTATCCTGATTGGTTGTCAGACTCCCAGGGGGTGGGGGTCTTAGCTAGCCTTGCTGGCTGTCTCTCAAGCTTGCTTGAGCCTTGCCATGTGGTGAGTTTCAGTTGTATTGTGTTGCAAATCATGGGGGGATTGAGTGAGCTTGGTTGAAGCCTTAATTGCCCATTGACAAAGGTGGGGAGAATGAGTGAGCTTAGCTGAGGCTTTTAATGGCCCATTGACAAAGGTGGGGGGGAGTCAGGAAGTTGCAGGGAGCTCCTTTGTCTTTAAAATATGTTTCTCCATTTCTCATCCAGGAAGGTATAATATTCTGCTTTTTAAAATATTTCCTAGAATATTTCATTCTTCTAGGAGGGGGGTGGGTGCTAAATTCCTACAATCCCTACTTTTTTTTTTTTTCAAAACGTGAGTTTTGAAACATGCTCTTGGCAAAAATTAAAATTGATCAAATCAGTGGGTGCTTTTAATTTTCCTGATGCAAAGGAAGCCATTGATAGAGACAACAGAAAAAAAGATTCCTTCAGTGGCTCCCAAAAGCTTTCAACCATGAAGGTCTAGCAGCCAGGGGAAAAGTTCTGGTAAGAATTTTACAGTATCCAATTTTCTATGCCAATTAATTTCAGCTGTTAGATATCACTTTCTGAGAGCTTCCAGTCAGGTCAAGCAAGCACACATCCCAAAATTTTCACAGCCATGGTTTTCCTTTAAATTACAGGCTGCCCATTTCCAAGGGTTGGTTACTAAACCTGCCCTAGCTCTTACTTTAGTCTATCCAAGATTTTTTTTCAGTCCAAATTGAGGTTAATCAGTGTGCAATCCAGGCTTTTCCTTTTCTTTTCTTTTTTTTAAAGTTACACACAATGAGCCCTGGGACCTCTACTCATGAGACCACCAGTGCAACATATCTTGCTTTACTGGGCAACTGAGCAGCATCATTTGTGAGTCATAGTCAGGGCTTGGGTTTTGGATATCACTTTTTCTGCTATCTCTTCAAGAGAGGAATTGCCTGAGGGGATGCCTCCCCATGGAATTAGCAGGAGATCTGACTCCTTGGGCTTTTAGTGCCACAGAGCAAAATCAACCTAAAAGTCTTGTGTGGAGGTAAGTGAAGGAATAGTTTCAGTCTAATTCTGAATGGTGTGTCTCTCTGTGTGTGCCTGTGTATGCAGCTACTTTACAATACAGGCAATACAAACATGCTGGACAAATTTCCCTACCATTAGACAGAAATCTAACGTGTTCAGAACTTACTGCGGTAGCCGCTCAAATACAATCCTTACATGAGTACTTTAGACTGATTACAATGTAAATGAGACAAGAAAGAAAACCTTACAATGAATTTTCCACCTCCCCCATAGTCTTTCCAGCTGTCTTCTGGGAATTGAAAAGAGTCTTTTAGTCTTTACTTGTACATCTCAGGGTCCTTCCTTTTACATCTTTTGGGTGGCATGCTTGGTGGTCAGTCAGGTTTGGAAAGGTCTGCTCCAATCTGGTTGCTGTGATGACTTTCAGTGGGGGCTGGATTCAAACTCAATTCCTGGCTCCAACAAATGGAAGGTCTCCTCCGGGGGAAGCATCTGGAACCATGTGCTCTGCTTCCACAGTTGCAGAGTCATCTTTTCAGGGCTGAAAGACATTAGAACAGGATCTCCTCCCCACTTTTGTGGGTAATCTTCTCAGGAAAGGCATTGTAACAGGATTAAAAGGGGGGGGGGTAGATATCTTGCAGGCAGAGTTTGAAAAGAAACAACACATCAATATTGCAGTTACTGAAAGATAATGCAGTTTCAACAAAATGGAGACACAACTGATGAAAGAAAAAAAACTGGATTCACATGCTTTAGGAAGAGGAACAGGTAAAATCATTTAAACACACAGTAAATGCAAGACTGAATTTTTTTTTTCTCTTGTAAGTGAACTTAAAACGTTTCCTCATAAACTTATCTTGTAAGTGAACTTAAAATGTTTCCTTATAAACTTGAGTTGTTACTTTAAGATAGAGAGGAGAAAAAAAAACAGAAATAGGATGAAAAGTCCTTTTTACTATTTTGTTGGCCGGACAAAGACAGGAAAAAGGCTCTTTCCTTTTTTTCTCTCTCTCTCTTCCCCATTTTCATTGTTTCAACCTTTTGTTTTTGTTTTTCCCTAACAATTTAAAATTCTTGTCTCTAGAGATCAGATACATTTTACAGTTACAATTACCTCAAGGGCCCACAAAGACAGACATACACACATAAAAAACAAGGAGGACAAAGAGTGGATTTACACACACACTGATCATTCCCATAAATCTCAGTTAAATTAGGGAAGGCACAAATCTTAACAGACAGACCACGTGGTTCCATAGAAGAAAGAGAAAGAGACAGACAAACAAACAAAACAAAAACCCAAACATTCCTATTTATATATTTCCCTTTTCTTTTAAGTACCTTTATTTAGCCAAATTTGTCTTCCTGGTGTTATCTCTTAGCAAAGCCCATTTTTTTTACACAATTTCTTCAATTTCTATTCTCGCATGCCAGTCAACACTGGCACCTGCCTGGCGTCCCAGGCCCCAAGCATGTCTCTCAGGGGATTTCCCTCTACCCTCGAGCTTACGCTTCCCATGATCCTCGGAATGTGAGGCTCACTTTGTCATAGCCGGGCACTCCGCAGTTTCGGAAAAAAGGTATCCTGAAGGACTCCGACTCCCTTCTGTCAAGTATGGGCCCCTTCCTTAAGGGAACTCTTATTTGAAGATCACCAATAAAAAAATAGTGATCCCGGAGGACCTTGCTGCCCTACAGCAGGTACGAGCACCTCCTCTCACTCCACATGCTCCACTTTAGGCTTTGCTTTCCTTTTAGATACACCGATAGTTCCTATATTTCTTTTTCCCCTTCACACTTCTTTTCCTTTCACTCAGCTTCCATTCCTCGAAAACACAAAGTTCCACATTTGGCTTCCCCTTGCTTTCTCTATCCTACCGGTCATGGCTCGGTGGAGCTAGCAGTAGGCAGAGGTGCGGCTAGAGGTTGCTCAAAGAGGTGGAATCAGACTGTTTCCTTAGGTGGAATCCCACTATCACACACTTCTTCCTTCCCTAACAGAAGGTCCTGTGCTCTGGCAAAACCCCCATGCTCTCCAGACTTTTGGTCTTTCTGCGGTTAGGAAATGCACAGAGGATGCAAGATCCAGCTGTGATTGGGAAAAGGGCTCTCTCATTCACACACATGCAGGCATACACATATTTCCCATGCTTTTCCATGCTTAAAATTAAAATTTAGAGGTACTCACCTTCTTTCCAAGCAGTCTTTGAGCTCAACACTCAAAACCCCTTTAAAACCTAGTTCCAAATGGCCAAGGTCCAGGAAAACTTACCCACAGACTCAATGGGTCTGTTGCTAGCAAGGGAGGCTTACCTGGGCCAGGTCCATTGGTTAGGTTAGCTTGGAGTCCCATCTGGGTCGCCAATTGTTGGAAGAAATATCCATCTGGGTTCAGTTCCAAGTGGGGACAAAGACACTGGAAACATGGAGGCTGCTTGGAAAGATGGTTTAATGGTGGTCAGGATCACATGGCTTGAGTTCCTGAACAGAAAGGGCTGAGATCCTGTGTGCTCCTGGTTTTATGATTTTTCTGAGCTTTGACCTTTCTGGGGCACAGGAAGAGTATCCTGATTGGTTGTCAGACTCCCAGGGGTGGGGTCTTAGCTAGCCTTGCTGGCTGTCTCTCAAGCTTGCTTGAGCCTTGCCATGTGGTGAGTTTCAGTTGTATTGTGTTGCAAATCATGGGGGGATTGAGTGAGCTTGGTTGAAGCCTTAATTGCCCATTGACAAAGGTGGGGAGAATGAGTGAGCTTAGCTGAGGCTTTTAATGGCCCATTGACAAAGGTGGGGGGGAGTCAGGAAGTTGCAGGGAGCTCCTTTGTCTTTAAAATATGTTTCTCCATTTCTCATCCAGGAAGGTATAATATTCTGCTTTTTAAAATATTTCCTAGAATATTTCATTCTTCTAGGAGGGGGGTGGGTGCTAAATTCCTACATTACGACTGTGGATGGTCTGGGTCACGGATCTCTGTGAAGGGAACCTGTCTGCATTCCCCTTCATGCTATTATCAAAATTCTCATACGTGATATTTTCAGTAGAAAACTAAGTAAAAAAAAAGACCATCAATTTTTCAATCTTAATTGTGGTACATCTTACGGAATTTCTTGCCATGCCTAGTTTGATCATGGTCTTATGGAACATTTGTATTGAGTAGTTGTCATTTCTGTTTAGCAGCTTATTGGGTTTTTTTTAAAAAAGCTGGGCGTCATAAAAAGGAGAACATTCAAGCTATTAACAAAGAGTAGGACCATTACTCAAACAAGTGCATCTACCTATTGTGCCAGATTACTTCAGAGGCATTAAACTATTCAACCTTCATTTAGCCCAAAGGCCATAAATGCAATAATGTTTGAAATTACCTTATGTAAAAGCTGTCAAGCAATATAGATATAGAAGACATGCATTTGCACATCCCAATAAGTCAAACATTTCCCTTCTGGAACTTTTCAGACTTGAGATGGCTATCTTGGTGACAGTCAATAGCTCAGGGAGAATCACTTCTGTAGGAAGCCATTTCTAAATGCTTGGGTTATCAGGAAATCAATGTGGTTTTCCATGGATCATTACGTAGTGTTGTATTTTAAAAACTTCCAGTCTAAAATCACACTCCTGGAAGGACAGACTTTTGCGATGATCACAAAGCATAGAAAATCCCAGAGGCACTTAGAGAAACATGTTTATTTCTGTCACAACAACCTATTTAATCTCTAGGTGATATGGAGGACAAGCGAGAGGGCTTGTGATGCACTGGGAATGGCTTATAGCTCAAATTGCTTGCAACGTGGCTGGGCTCCATGATGAGTTCAGATACTTTGCTGTACCCATTTGTTCTTTTATTTCTGTCCAGATTGTCAAAGTTTCTCACTCTTTCTCGGTCTGATTGGCCAGAAAGTCTCTAGCTGTAGAATACTTGGATAGTTTTTCAGAAGGCTACTGGACTTTCTTGTTTTTTCTTTTGAAGACATTTCGCTTCTCATCCGAGAAGCTTTTTCAGCTCTAACAGGATGATGAGGAATGGAAGGATTTACATTCCTTGAAGACAAATGAGACATTTGCGTCCTTTTAGAGGGTCGTTGAAGCACTTGGAGGTTTCTCGGTGTCCTCAGGGTCACCTGAGCAGTGGTTCCTGTAGTCTGCAATTTTTCCTCTGGAAAGCCATTCCTACTCCCACAGTATTCAAAGGGTGTTCATTCCAAGTCTGTAGAGATTCTCAGTTATCCAGGAGGTCATGGTTGTCCCAAAGGTGCTTTTTTAGGAGGCAACTGGACTTTCTTGTTTTTTTTTCTTTTGAAACGTTTCACTTCTCATCCAGGAAGCTTCTTCAGCTCTGACAGGATAGTGGGGAATGGAAGTGAAACATCTTCAAAAGAAAAAAACAAGAAAGTCCAGTTGCCTCCTGAAAAAGCACCTTTGGGACAACCATGACCTCCTAGATGACTGAGAATCTCTACAGATTTGGATAGTTTGTTCTAACAAATGCATTTGTTAATTCTCTTGACTGTCCGTGGTATTCTCAAGAGCTTTCTCCAAGACCACATTTCAAATTCCTATCCTGCTTCTTCAAAGTCCAACTTGCATAGAGTGTCAAAGTTCGCAGGATTCTTATCTTTGTAGGAATAAACACATCACAGTATGTCAAGATATTTTCCAAGGCCTTTATGGCTGCTCTATCAAGTATGCAGCATATTTCTTGACTGCTTGTTACTTTACAACTAATGGCTAATCCTAAATTCATTACTTCAGTAGCTTACTATCATCTCTATGACTCTGTGCCTGTTGTCTTTAGTTTGGTCTTAACATTTTTAATTTTAATGCGTTTTTCACTGGTGGTCTAACTGTTGTAGATGTACTGAATGCCATTTTTTAAAAAAAAAAAACAGTATTCTAAGAGTTTGCTAGGAATCAAGGCTCAGTTATGCAGGAGACCTTGCTGTAGATTTTCAAAACATTTTCATCTTAATTAAATGCAAATCTCTCTCTTTAATGATAGCCAGGTGCTATCATTAAACACATTTCCTGTATGACTTAACTTAAAAAATAAGATTGAGCATATACCCTCATCTAGTTTATACAAGCCAACTAAATATTCAAATTTATTTCCACTCTTAAAATTCACTCTCATTTGCTTTCTTAAATGAACGCTTTCTTTCTATCCCATTTTAGCCATGGTTTGAAATGTATAACAGGAATTCTCCTTGTTAAGTTCCTTTAGTTCCATTTATATATGCTTATGTTTATTTATATAAATTGGATTATAAAATAAAGTAAATACCGTATATACTCGAATATAAGCCGATCCGAGTATAAGCCGAGGTCCCCAATTTTACCCCAAAAACTGGGGTAAACTGGGGACTGGAGTATAAGCCGAGGGTGGGAAATGAGGCACCTACGGTTGAAACCCTCCTCCCTCAGCTGAGAAGGCTGGCTCCCCGCCCGCCTCTCACTGCACCGGCAGGGCTTCCCAGCGTCGGTAAAATGTGAAAAAGAAAAAAACTCGAGTATAAGCCGTATATACTCGAGTATAAGCCGAGGCTTAAAAAAAAAACTCGAGTATAAGCCGTATAGACCCGAGTATAAGCCGAGGGGACGTTTTTCAGCACAAAAAACGTGCTGAAAAACTCGGCTTATACTCGAGTATATACGGTAAATTCAACCGGCTATACTCCTTAACCTCATTGCTAGATGTCAAAGAACAATTCCAAATTTAAGCAGTGAACTCTTGTAGAAGATGATTCTCCATATGCTTGAATAAGTTAACAGTGAATTAAAAAACTAAAATATGTGACTCCAAAGAAGCAGTAATTACACTGTTAGATTAAAAAAAATACTAACAATACAGGTAGTCCTTAACTTACAAACACAATTGGGACTGAAACTTCCATTGCTAAGTGATCTAGTTGTTATGTGCATCGCTAATTTTACAACCATTTTCCCACAGTATTCAAAGGGTGTTCATTCAAGTCTGTAGAGATTCTCAGTTATCCAGGAGGTCATGGTTGTCCCAAAGGTGCTTTTTTAGGAGGCAACTGGACTTTCTTGTTTTTTTTTCTTTTGAAACATTTCACTTCTCATCCAGGAAGCTTCTTCAGCTCTGACAGGATAGTGGGGAATGGAAGTGAAACATCTTCAAAAGAAAAAAACAAGAAAGTCCAGTTGCCTCCTGAAAAACACCTTTGGGACAACCATGACCTCCTGGATGACTGAGAATCTCTACAGATTTGGATAGTTTGTTCTAACAAATGCATTTGTTAATTCTCTTGACTGTCCGTGGTATTCTCAAGAGCTTTCTCCAAGACCACATTTCAAATTCCTATCCTGCTTCTTCAAAGTCCAACTTGCATAGAGTGTCAAAGTTCGCAGGATTCTTATCTTTGTAGGAATAAACACATCACAGTATGTCAAGATATTTTCCAAGGCCTTTATGGCTGCTCTATCAAGAATGCAGCATATTTCTTGACTGCTTGTTACTTTACAACTAATGGCTAATCCTAAATTCATTACTTCAGTAGCTTACTATCATCTCTATGACTCTGTGCCTGTTGTCTTTAGTTTGGTCTTAACATTTTTAATTTTAATGCGTTTTTCACTGGTGGTCTAACTGTTGTAGATGTACTGAATGCCATTTTAAAAAAACAACAACAGTATTCTAAGAGTTTGCTAGGAATCAAGGCTCAGTTATGCAGGAGACCTTGCTGTAGATTTTCAAAACATTTTCATCTTAATTAAATGCAAATCTCTCTCTTTAATGATAGCCAGGTGCTATCATTAAACACATTTCCTGTATGACTTAACTTAAAAAATAAGATTGAGCATATACCCTCATCTAGTTTATACAAGCCAACTAAATATTCAAATTCATTTCCACTCTTAAAATTCACTCTCATTTGCTTTCTTAAATGAAAGCTTTCTTTCTATCCCATTTTAGCCATGGTTTGAAATGTATAACAGGAATTCTCCTTGTTAAGTTCCTTTAGTTCCATTTATATATGCTTATGTTTATTTATATAAATTGGATTATAAAATAAAGTAAATACCGTATATACTCGAATATAAGCCGATCCGAGTATAAGCCGAGGTCCCCAATTTTACCCCAAAAACTGGGGTAAACTGGGGGCTCGAGTATAAGCAGGTGGAAATGAGGCACCTACGGTTGAAACCCTCCTCCCTCAGCTGAGAAGGCTGGCTCCCCGCCCGCCTCTCACTGCACCGGCAGGGCTTCCCAGCGTCGGTAAAATGTGAAAAAGAAAAAAACTCGAGTATAAGCCGTATATACTCGAGTATAAGCCGAGGGGCTTAAAAAAAAAAAACTCGAGTATAAGCCGTATAGACCCGAGTATAAGCCGAGGGGACGTTTTTCAGCACAAAAAACGTGCTGAAAAACTCGGCTTATACTCGAGTATATACGGTAAATTCAACCGGCTATACTCCTTAGCCTCATTGCTAGATGTCAAAGAACAATTCCAAATTTAAGCAGTGAACTCTTGTAGAAGATGATTCTCCATATGCTTGAATAAGTTAACAGTGAATTAAAAAACTAAAATATGTGACTCCAAAGAAGCAGTAATTACACTGTTAGATTAAAAAAAATACTAACAATACAGGTAGTCCTTAACTTACAAACACGATTGGGACTGAAACTTCCATTGCTAAGTGATCTAGTTGTTATGTGCATCGCCCCCAATTTTACAACCATTTTTGCCACGGTCATTAAGTGAATCCCGCTTCCCTCATTGACTTTCCGTATCAGAAGCCCACTGAGAAGCTTTTCAATGGCAGTCATGTGGCTCCAGGTCACTGCAATTATTGCGAATACTTATTGATTGACAAGCACCTAAATTTTGATCATGAGACCACGGGTATGCTGTGGTGGTCATAAGAAAGAGGACTGGTCATTAGTCTCTTTTTTTTCAGCACTATCGTAATTTTGAATGAATGCAAACCAAGAAACAGCTATAAAGCCAAAACATGAACATTATAATAGTGCTTTCTATGTACGTGTAGTCCTCAATCTATGGCCACAATTGAGCTCAAAATTTATGCTGCTAAGCGAGAAATTTGTTAAGTCAGTTTTGCCTCATTTTATGACTTTTCTTGCCACGTTTTTTAAGTGAATCACTGCAGTTCTTAAATTAGTAACACGATTGTCAAATGAATCTGGTTTTCCCATTGACTTGGCTTGTCAAAACGTTGCAAAAGGAGATCATATGATCCCGGGACACTGTAACCGTCATAAATGTGAGTCAGTTGTCAAGCATCTGAATGTAAATCACGTGCCCGTGGGAATGCTGCAATGGTCATAAGAGTGAAAACTGGACATAAGTCACTTTTTTCAGTGCTGTTGTAATTTTGAGCGGTCACTAAGCAAACGGTTGTAAGTTGAGGACTATCTGTATAACAACATTTGCACCCAGTGTTTGTACAGTAAAGAAATATCACCTTTTTAAAATTTGGAATAATTTATGTCCAGAAGTGGGCTACAGTTGATGCACTAGATCAGGGGTCTCCAACCTTGGCAACTTTAAGCCTGGAGGACTTCAACTCCCAGCCAGCAAATTCTGGGAGTTGAAGTCCTCCAGGCTTAAAGTTGCCAAGATTGGAGACCCCTGCACTAAATGATTCAGAGATATAGCAATTGCTTGAGCACCTGTGACAAATTGCAACCCCCTTCATTTAGAGATAGGCAGTTCTATCCAGAGCAGGCAATTCCCCAGTTTCCTGTATCTGAGCAGAATCCTTCCTGTGTGCCCATCTTATCAAGATTCAGTGTCAGTTTAGAGGCCCTGATTAAGAACATGCCAACACAAGATTAAATTGTGCACACCTTCGGATTCTGATATCACAGAGAAATATCACCGGCTGTTATCAATGTGCCACTCATACCTCACGGCAAGTGATCACATTCAGTGGCCTCATAGAGACATTATATAGAATGGCAGTCACAATTGAGCCTTGGGGCACCTATGTAACAGCAGTAGAGCACCCAAGCTTCAATTTCCCATCTGTCTAACTTAGAAACGGAACCACTGCATGCCATTTCCCTTAAACCCCAAGCCACCAAGCTAATCTCGGAGTCTACTCCAGTCTAAAGACACCAAGACATTGAGTAAGAATTACAAAGATGGCCTTCCTCTGTTAGCTTCTCTGTCAAAATCATCCATCACCAAGACCGTTTCCATTTCAAACCCAAACCCAAGTATCTTCCAAGAACACATGCAGTTGGATTGCAAATAGCATCTCAATTTACTTCGTCTGAAAAGACAAGAAGACCTTGCCTGTCACTTTCACTACAACTATCATCTGATCTGCTTCCTTGCTCGGAGCAATCTGGACATCGAGAGTCCAGCCCGTGAACCGCAGGCTTGGAACAGCATTCAGGAGAAACCGTCTCAGTGGTCTATTGTGTCTCCCCATTCAAGATTTGAGAAGATCACTTGCTCCAGCTACTGGAAAATCCGCCACAGCTAATAATACTCATTTGCGTTATCTATTCAGCCTTTGGGAGCTTAAGCATAGCCTCAATGATTACCTTTCATTCTACTGTGAATAAGTTAAAGTAATGAAAAAGATTGCAACAGGCTTTTATAGATGCAGACCCAGAAAGAAAAGATCCTAGTGATATTTTAAATTCTTTTCAAACTTCCCAGCATGTAACGTAGAATAAAATAAACTCAGAGGCAATAAACAACTACATCAGGGGCGGGTTCTACTTACCTTTACTACCGGTTCGCAATGAGAGTGCGCATGCACAGATTGTCCATTATGACATCCAGGTGGGTGGGCGGAGCTTCCCGCAGCTTTTACTAGTAGTTCACAAGAACCAGACAGAACCGGGAGCAACTCACCACTGAACTACAGGTACAGTGTTCTTCTGAAGGCAACTTTCCTTTCCCCCCGCTTTTTGGTTTTTCCATTTGTCTTACAACAATTGGAATTAATTTGCTGCATATATTCTTCAGGTATCCCTTGTCACTGTCTTTCTTGTTTGAACATTTACTAATAGGAAATGCTCCAGGACTGGAGAAATTCAGGTACCAGAAACAAAGTCTTCATAACACCTAGGAAAGGAAAGACATCTCTAGGATTCCTACCACTTCATTTCCCTGAGATCAGGAGCAGGGAAATCCTGTATGTCAATGGTGGCTTCTAACCAGTTTTACCACAGGTTCGCATCTTGCATGTGCTTTGCGCGCGATTGCCGCACACATGATTGATTCGCTCGCACGTGTGCCAAACTTGCGCTTCGTGCAAGCGCATTACGTAAAAAAAAACAGCTGAGGCATGGCAATCCACTCTGACGCACCTTACAGCTGAGCTAAAAACCAAGGAATAAAGGTAGGTATAGCACGGGGACGGGAGGGAGGGACCAGCTGACATTAGGAGAGAACTGGTTCACTCTCATATCAAGATTTCCACTACCAGTTCTCCCGAACTGGGGAGAACCGGTAGCAACCCACCACTACTGTAGGTTGGGTACCATTTTATCCTACAAAGTGCCTTTTGGTCAAGCACCCATTATGGAAAAAATAGAAACAGTGAATGATTACATAGCACATCCAAATAGTGATATGACACTATATTATGGAATCTGTGCTCAAAAGTATTATCTGTAGGAATTATTAGAAACTGTTTTGGAATTGGTATGCCTGCTGCAAAACATGGGCCTTAGACAATAGGGCCCGTTTAGAAACCAATGCTTGGATAGCAACAATTAATTCCTGGTATAAACTTGACTCCATCTGGGCTGCCCCACCTCATTCTTTAAAGTTTAATTTTGTTTCTCCCCCCCACACACACACTTGTTTTGATTTTATTCTCCAGAAACAATAAGAGGAATATTCAGACAAGAAGTTTATCCAGACAATTCTGTTTTGGGTATTGATTAAATCCTATCAATCTCCTGACACTATGCACTGAATGGTAATTTCCAATCCCGCAGGAGGAAGACACTTATCTAGAAAATTACATGTTGGACCCTACTCCCAGTTGATTTATGACCAGGTCAAAGGTCGGTTCTACAATACCTCCTGAATTTAGCAAACTTTCTACTTGGATCATTGTCAAATAGGGCCACTCTGTACTTCTTGAGAGAAGGATTGGAGGAAGTTGCCTTCCTGCCACTCTCAGACCACTGCCAATGGTCCCTGTGCCCATGTACTCCAGCCTTGTCTCAAAACTACTGTCCTCCAACCTGCTCTGATGTTTTGATAGTGGATCTCCTATGGTCGATCCCAAACTGGAAGTCACTGGACCAGGAGTGAAATTCACTTACCTTCCCTACTGGTTCGCAAATGTGCTTGCGCCACTATCCGCGCATATGCAAACCTTCTGCGCATGCACAGAGGCTTAAAATGTCACAAAAAGCAACGTCATGATGTCCATGCGGGTGGGCAGAGCCTCCCACAGCCACCACTACTTGTTCACCCGAGCCGGATAGAGCTGGCTGAATTTCACCCCTGCACTGGACCCTCCTCAATCCCACAAACTCACGTTCCAGTCCAGCCTTTCATCTCCAGTGTGTGCGTCCAGTTTTTGTCTATGGTGGGTCATGCTTGCTCCACTTGCTTTCCCACCCCTGCCCACAGTCCTGCGAAGGGTCTCTTCCCTCTTATCTTTTAGGAGCTTTGCTTCTTTGTTTCTGTAAAACTCGACGGTCAGTTCTTCCTTGCTACCAGGTTTTCTTGGATCTATGGACAAATGTAAGGCTGGAATTAGGGTTATTCTCTAATTCTTTATTGTAGCATCAACTAACTAACAATGACACCTAAGTGGGGGGAGGGTCTGCCTTGGTGTCAGAGAAGATCCCACAGAAGAGTGATAAAGCGCACCTTCAAAGCGCTCCATGGCATAGGGCCGGGTTATCTACGGGACCGCCTACTGCTACCTAATACCTCTCACCGTCCCGTGCGCTCTCACAGAGAGGGACTCCTCAGGGTGCCGTCAGCTAGGCAATGCCGTCTGGCGACGCCCAGGGGAAGGACCTTCTCTGTGGGGGCTCCCACCCTCTGGAACGAACTCCCCCCAGGACTCCGTCTACTTCCGGACCTCCGAACCTTCCGTCGCGAGCTCAAGACACATTTATTCATCTGTGCAGGATTGGCTTAGATTTTAAATTTATAGGGGTTTTAAATTGGTTTTAATATTTATATTTATATTTTAAAATTTGGCATTAGAATAAGTTTTTTAATGGTTATTTTAATGTGTATATAAATGTTTTATTTGCCTGTGAACCGCCCTGAGTCCTTCGGGAGATAGGGCAATATATAAATATGAATAATAAATAAATAAATAAATAAAAAAATCACTGTGCAAATATCTGGGAAAGTAAAAGGAAGGCTTGGGGACTAGTGAGAACGGAACAATTGCTAAAAAAGAAAAGACCACTAATGAAGGTAGTCCATGACTTATGGCCAGTTGCTTAGCGACCGTTTGAAGTTACGACTGACCCAAAAAAGGGGGCTTATGATCCAGATTCAATGGTCCCCTCTGTAGTCATAAACGTGCCTACCGTTCCCTGTCCTACTGTTCCTCTTCATTATATCCAATTAATGTAGTTACTACATACTTATGCTCATATATATGCTTATATATTATATAGTTATTTCATGTTAATGCTTATATATACTGTTATGACTAAAATAAATAAATAAAATAAAAAAATAACCAAACTTCGGACACTTGGCAATATAGTTGCTTTTACAGTCATTTCCATTGTCACACTATCATGTGACCGCATGTTATAACAGTTGTGCTGAAAATTGGCACTTCTAGTTTTTGGCAAAGCCACACCACACCACTGTGAACCATTGGTTTGCTTAACAACCATGGATTCACTTAATGACTGCTGATTCATTTAATGACTGCCACAAAAATTCGTTAAAAAGGGCCAGACTCCATTATAGTTGTATGTTGAGGACTCTTTACAAGAGCTGTTCAGTGAGGCTTGTCTTCCTTTCATTGAGGAGAAGCAAGGAGCAGGGCAATTGTAGTAATCCTGACTCCAACTTAGCATCACCAGCCTCATTGCCAACTCAGTTCAGACCAGTTTAGAATTTCGGAAAGTGGTTTAAGATAACCAGGAGAGCACAGAAGACTAGCAGCTTAGACTATAGTGAGGAACTGAAGCTGCCGTTCAGTCCACACAAGCCGGACTGTATTTGATGGGACGGGTGCTTATATTTACACAACGGCCTCTTCTAAATACTGCTGAGGCTTTACACAGAAATGCTATGACAGCCTTCCTTCTGAGCTGGTGCAAAACAAAGATTTTAACATTGCTGTCATCTGTCCCTTTGTGATTCAGAAGAAATAGGAAAAAAATATGCCTATTGTCAGTAATTTAATATACCTGTAAGCAAGCTTACACACTTTGTAATGCAAAGGAGACATATCATAAGGAAAGGAGGGGGAAAGAGCTTTTAAGAGATAAGGCAATATTTTAATTCATCAGTTAATTCTCCAATCCTCTGCCCCAAATTTGTGGCTACCAATGGTGAAAAATTAGATAAATGCTAGATAGTCAGACAGATAGCTAGATAGCTAAATAGATGATAGATAGATAGATAGATAGATAGATAGATAGATAGATAGATAGATAGATAGACAGACAGACAGATAGATGATAGATAGATAGATATAAATATAGATAGATAGGCAGTTGATAGATAAAAGAGATATAGATAGATAGACAGACAGACAGACAACTGCATATGTGGAAATGGAAGCAGCTGGAAATATGATTTTATACCAATTTCTCCTTTTTTTCCCTTTTTAAAATAATAGTATCAGGTTTAATGACTCTTATACAGTTTCTCCAAAAAATAATTGCTACCAACCTGCCTTCCATTGAGGACCTGTATATTGCATGAATCAAGAAGAGGGCCGTGAAAATATTTACAGATCCCTCACATCCAGGACATAAACTGTTTCAACTCCTACCCTCAAAACGATGCTATAGAGCACTGCACAACAGAACAACTAGACACAAGAACAGTTTTTCCCGAAGGCCATCACTCTGCTAAACAAATAATTCCTCAACACTGTCAAACTATTTATTAAATCTGCACTACTATTAATCTACTCATCGTTCCCATCACCAATCTCTTGCTACTTATGACTGTATGACTGTAACTTTGTTGCTGGCAATCCTTATGATTTATATTGATATATTGACCATCAATTGTGTTGTAAATGTTGTACCTTGATGAAGGTATCTTTTCTTTTATGTACACTGAGAGCATATGCACCAAGACAAATTCCTTGTGTGTCCAATCACACTTGGCCAATAAAAATTCTATTCATTAGCTGGGAAGAATGTTCAGGTCTCTTATAACATTGCCAAATGTTAATATATAATTTAGCTTTCAAAATATATCATGTAATGCATCTTGTAGACTTAAGTTCATTTTCTATTAATTACTTGTCTTCCTGTTTGTATTTGGTTTTTTTTTCTCTTTTCCTGATTTGTGCCTGTAATAAAGTTTAGGTTTGAGTTTCTCCAGTTGCTGTCAGATTTATGGTGACAAAAGAATTGAATTGGTGGGGAGTGGGCTGGTTAACCTTTTTTAGCAGAAACAAAGGCAGTCCCAGTTTTAAATGGAATCAAATATAGCCCAGAGTCCTGGGTTACCATTTCCTTATCCTATCCCCCCTCCCCTTGCAAGAATGGGGCTGTGAACACCTGTTACACACATCCCCAAGTTTGGCTTATGGTCACTCACTCACACACTCACAACCCTGGAAAATAGCCACATTCAAATCACTTTCAACTGAACATTGTGGCACGACTGGTTCTTTAAAATATACAGAGACCCAGAAAATTTAAAATAACAGCTAAACTACTGGTTACAATATATGTATTTTCTCTTTCTCACACGCCCATACACATACATCCACACTTACCCATGTCCTTCTCAAGTAGGTTGGCAGGCATTAGTTGAGATGGAGGCTGCCATCCCTGGATACAGGGATGAGTCCAAGAGTGGGTGAGCTTCAGGACCTCTTGTATCCCCCCAAAAGTCCTTGCTTTGCTGATTCAGAAGACTGGCTTTGTTGATTTACTCTTGCTTTGTTGATTTACTCTTTCTTTGTTGATTTACAATTCTGATAGCTGTTGATGGGATTTGGGGGAGGGGTTTCCCATGTGTCAGACCCAGCTTGCTGCTTGGTTTAGGTGACATTTTTCCTTTGTTTCCATAACAACTTGTTATCTAGCCTTCTTATCTATCTTCCAAAGGGATCTTTTAGCCAAGATTCCTGGCTTTATCCACCCTGCTTACAGGCCTGCTTCATTTTTAGATATGGCAGTTTCAGCCTAGTCTCACATACCTACCGTATTTTTTGGTGTATAAGACACACCTTAGTTTTTGGGGAGGAAAATAAGAAAAAAACTGATTGGCAGGTAGATCGGACTCTTGGACTACCCCCAGGAAGCTGTTCCCAGAGATGAATTTTAGCAATAGCTTCCTTGGTTGTGAGCTTTGTGCCTTGCTTTTTTTTTTTTTTTTTGCTTTTTTTTCTGCCTCTGATACTTCTGAAATGGAATTCAGAAGTATCAGAGGCAGGGAAAAAAAGCAAAAAAAAAAACAAAACAAAAAACATTTTTCTGCCTCTGAAAGCCTCTGAAACAGAGCTTCAGAAAAAAAGCCTCTGAAGCTCTGTTTGGGGGCTTCTTTTCTGAAGCTTCTTTTTTGATGCTTTTTTCAGCCTCTGAAACCTCCATTTGAGAAACTGGGCGGGGCTACATTCGGAGTATAAGACGCACCCAGATTTTCACCCTCTTTTTTGGGGAAAAAGGTACGTCTTATACTCCGAAAAATACGGTACTTTTTTTTTAATTTAAAAAACTTTTTATTAATTACACATTAAAAATATTGGATACAGTGCGATCTCCTACTTGAAGGGCAACTGAAGCCCCAGGGGGAAAAAAAAGAAAACCTCATCACTGGGCTCCAAAATATTCACCATCTATTGAGAGTAAAATAGGTCAGTGCAACGGTGCAGAAACGGCTTGTTGTTTCAACTGTCTATACAGCACAGTCAGCTTTTCCATCAGAAACAAAATTTTATGGCACCGTTGAGACTCCACAGTTTTCACAATACAACCTTTATGGATCACACTTATCTTTCTCAGGTACAGGAAGCAGTATTACCAGGATCCCAGAATAATAATTTAGGGTCCCAGTTCGAGCTGGGATTGTGCAAGAAGAAACCAGTATAAATCCAAACACACTGAGGAAAGGAGATTTATTTATTTTCAAAAGCAAAGAGGTTTGTTTGTCGGGAGTTGGAAGGGAAAATCCATCTGGTTCTGTTCCAAGCTGGGAGAAAGATACTGGAAATAACACGGAGGCTGATTGGAAAGAAAAACTCTGTTTACTGATGAATAGAACCCCAGCATGTAGTTCTGGGGCAGCTGAAAAAATGGTTGAAGGAATGGATGGATCTTTATAAGTTTCTGTGATTTTGAAGTTTGAATTGTTTTGGGGGTTGTGCAACGAAGGGGCCTGTGTCTTTTACTAAATGGTGGTGGGTTAATCCTATTATGCCCTAAAGGGTCATGTCCTGTTCTTAGAATTTGGGTGGAGGAGAATGTAAATTTTAATCCCATCCCTGGAGGTGAAGGTCTTTTGTTTTGTGAATAGGCTGGCCCAATCTTTCTTAATGGGCACAAAATATCTGCTGGGGCGATTAAGAAAGACTGCTTTCTGTCTTTAAGAGCATGTTTCTCCATTTCTCTCTTTGGGGGAGGGGCTTCTCACAGTGGATAGCTACAAAGAAAATAAGGTATAACCCTAACCCTAACCCCCGCAAAACCCCCTTCCCCCCTCCCTTCACATACACACCCTCCCGGCGTCCCGGATCAATCACAAGGTATTGTTATACATAAACCAAACATAGAATAAAATTTTCCCTTCTAATCCAATTAAGCTCATCCAAGTCTTTTCATTTCCTAACCCCCTAAAAGTCAATCTTAATTGTCCTTCCTTGTGTCTGGTAGCTTGCCTTTGTCCTTTGGATGGTGTCTGGGCAGCCTACTTGTGGTTTTCAGGAAGTGTGGATGAATAGGTTCTTTGTCTGATTAGTTACTCTTGCCCAATGTAATTGGTTTTACTATTTATCTGTAGACTGAGCAATTCTTAGCACTGGATCTTTTTAAAAATGGACCTATTTGATTGCAACGTATTTTCTAGTCTTGGTCAATTATTTGAGATAGCAGGGAAAAGAATGATTATTACTGATTATTAAAATTCTTCCCATGCTGAGATCAGGTAGGAAAGGGTAAACAGGATATAAGTGGGAAATGAAATGCTGAAAACTGTCTTCTTCACAGCAGTCCTTTGCCAAACTGTGACAATGGGGAAGGGACACCCAGCATGAAGGAAGGATGTGCATTCCATGTCATGCATGAAGATCTCCTCAACCCCCATTTTGCATTTGTGATATTCCCTCACAAGCAAAAACAAAATTTGCAAGTTACCCTTTTACCCCCAAGCTTTTGTGGGATGTTTGGGATTTATGTCCTCTGACAATAAACTCTCTGTACCTAATACAAAAGGGACATAGTGGCTCAGAGGCTGAGCTTGTTGATTGAAAGGTCAGCAGTTCAGCGGTTTGAATCCCTAGTGCCACATAATGGGGTGAGCTCCCATTACTTATCCCAGCTTCTGCCAACCTAGCAATTCGAAAGCATGTAAAAAATGCAAGTAGAAAAATAGGGACCACCTTTGGTGGGAAGGTAACAGCGTTCCATACGCCTTTGGCATTCGGTCAAGCTGGACACATGACCATGGAGACAGCGGACAGCGCTGGCTCTTCGGTTTTGAAATGGAGATGAGCACCACCAGGGGTGAAATGTAAAATTTGTTACTACCAGTTCTGTGGGTGTGGCTTGGTGGTGGTGGGTAATGTGACTGGGTGGGCATGGACAACTTTTTAAAAAAACTTTTAAAAGCATTTTTTCTGCAATCTCTTCGGCTGAAGAGGTTGTAGAAAAAATGCTTCTAAAGGGTTCTGACGATCCCAGCTGAGCTGTGCAAGTTTTTTTTTTTTACTTTTAAAGCATTTTTTGGCTGAAGAAAAATGCTTTTAAAAGTTAAAAAAAAACCTCTGATGATTGCGCGGCTCATCTGGGCATGGGGGAGGGGCAGGGATTTTTGCTACTGGTTCTCCAAACCACCCGCCACCATTGCTACCAGATCGGGCGATCCAGTCCAAACCGGGAGCATTTCACCCCTGAGCACCATCCCCTAGAGTCAGGAATGACCAGCACCTATGTGCAAGGGGAACCTTTACCTTTACCTTTATCTTTACCCCAATACAGAATCTCAAAAACCAGGGCTGTTTTCTGAGAGATGGTCAATAAAAAGTAATTTCCTCAGAAAGTCGGTCATGGTTAATATCACTTTTCTGTTACTGGCTGCAAAGGGAAGAAAGGGTGGGGATAATAAGTATGTGCTAATTTCTAAAAAAAATGGTGTGAGTAGTAAATGTCTTGAAAGCTTACCCAAGGAACAGCAACAATCTGGAAAAATCTATCAGCAGTTTTTTTCTTGTTTGAAATGCTGTCCAGCAGTTTGGTTTGTTGTTCAAGGGACAGACGGACAATCTGGTTTCTTTCATTTCTCTTGGAGTCACCTAACATGGATCCCAACTGAGCATCTCACTGTATCTCATCCATTGATCTGATCCTTTGATCTTCTCCATAGAGTCTTCTGACAGATCTTGCAACATCAACTTCTCTAGGGATGAATGAGGTTTTGATTGTCCCCATAGCTCCTCGGATCATTCTTGTTGAAGATTGGTGTCAATTTCCCCATTGCTATAGGATGGCAATGATAAAATATCTCCACAATATCTTTTGGTTGGTACAATCAGGAAGCATCCTAGAAATACCCTGAAACTGGCATTAAGAAGATAATTCACTGATTCTTTTAGAATTACAAAAATAATGAAAAATATCTTTATTCCTCCCTGATTCACTGTTAGGTGATGAAATTCTTTTCAATATGTTAAATGCATCATTATATTAGTATCCCAGGCTGTGAAGCATGAACTTTATAAAAAATACAAGAGCAATGCTACATTACTATCTTTTTAAAAAGCAGCTCATCTTGCTTCCAGCCAATTCTATCTGTCACTTTCTTTTCAAAGACAGGGGCTCAGTGGCTAAGACACTGAGCTTGTCAATCAGAAAGGTTGGCAGTTTGGTGGTTCAAATCCCTAGTATAGGTCTCCTGCGTGAGCAAGGGGTTGGATTAAATCAGCGGTCACCAACCTTTCGGACCCCAAGGACCACTAAATTCATAATTTTCAATCCCGCGGACCACTAATATGATCTGCCTATTGACCGACTGGGTGGGCGTGGCTAGGTGGTCATGTGACTGAGTGTGCATGGCCAACTTAATGTCATTCATGTCAAGGGGCGCCTCGCCAGCCTCTACTCACTCCTCCCTTCCCAGCCACTTCTCACCTGCCCGCTCGTGCTCCTTAGGGCTCCAACAGGAAGTAGTTGTTGGAGCTAAGCAGCCACCATGAGAAAGAGTACATAGTTTGAGGACCCCTGATTTAGTGCAATTTAAAAAATGCAAATAATTTTTCTGCGGACCACCAAAATTTTCTCACGGACCACCAGTGGTCCACGGACCACCAGTTGGTGACCACTGGACTAGATGACCTCCAAGGTTTCTTCTAACTCTGTTACTGTTACTATTACTGATTGCTAAATTACAAATCTCTTGTCAATATGAGCAGATGACGGCTAAAAACAAATACATATAACTGACCTATTGTTTTTATTTTAGATCTTTGAAGCAGCTGGTACCAGGGTTATACTGAAGATGTTGCTTGAGGCTCCACTCAAACATTTTTGCTTTTGGCCTCGAAAAAGGGTTAGGAAACCTTTCTTCCTGTCCCCTTCCTTCCTCTAAAAAGAGATTTCAGGTTAGGAAACAACAAAAAGGACACTTTTTAAAAATAAATTAAGGATTGTTAGGCTATATTAGCTTCCTGATTCATACAAAAATTGAATGTTGATTCTGCTTTTTATATAAAAGAAGGACATTGTGAATTTTATGTTCAAGAAGGATAATGGCACTATTAGTAAGCAATTAAATGCATGTACAGAAATAGAGGTGGAGGAAGGATATGATACCAAACAAAGCCATCCTGCCAGCATCTTATGAAGAAGCTCTTTTAAAATTTCCTGATACCTGAAAAACCAGGCCGTTTAAAGCATGCAGTAAAGAACTTCACATATTTTCTTGAGGGTCCCATTTGTACTTTTGAAATGTAAACACGATAAAGACGCATGCTGCTAGTACAGAAAGAACACAACACACATATTGATTCTTAGAAGGAAGAGGTTTTATTTATTTATTAGATTTACATCCTGTCTTTTCTCCAGGAACTTAAAAGCTGCCTATGTAACTTTCCTTCTACTAATTTTCCCCAGCAGAACTATCTCTGAAATAGATCGGGTGGAGAGAGAGAGCATGGGACCCAAACTGGCAACTATCTCAAGAGGTAGTTGGAAGGAAGAATAACTAATAACTGCTTTTTCTGTGTGTGGAGCTGGTTCTACAGAGGCCTCTTTCCTTGATTTAAAAAAAAACAACCAGAAAGAAAGTCAGGGGAACATTAGGCAGAAGAGAACCATAGACACGAAAATGGATATCTTTAATAGACATAAATATATTTAAACAAGTATTTTGCCCTTCATGCCTCTGAAAGAAAAGTTTGCAAAAGTGTGACTTCCCAGCTGCTGTTTGCCATGCTAATGGTCCACATTTATGAATCCATGCCTAATGGCTTTGCAAAGAAATTGGTTTGTCCGGAGCAGTCATGATTACTAAGATCTTGGTAGGAAAAAGGGGATAAAAATGCCTACTACCTTTAGTTTTCTTTCTTGGTTTACCTAAATTATCTAAATAATACTAACATGATGTGATAAATTGGGTGCATATCACCATCATTAGTGCTGGGAGGTCATTTCTATAAATAGAAGCACATTTTGGAATATTACAAGCCATAGAATGAGGAACATAACAAAGCAGCTTTAAAATTTCACCATTAAATCCAATAGTTCACTTTGAGAGGTATTATATAGACAATAGACTATAATCACATCCTATGCAATCTCTTAAAAATAAAATATAGTTTAAGCTGGATATTTGGATCTGGCATCAATGCTTTTTCTTCTGTATGAAAGACAAAGGATAAGTATCATGAACTAAAATATATATACTGTCCACAAAATATGTACAACATAAAAAGGCAATGTTTTAATTTATATGCTCAGAATTCAGAATTGCACATCAGCTATTTATTAATCAGCCCCAGAGAATCCATTGGAATCAGACAGGCTTCCAAATGGCTGCAGCAGGGAAGAGGCATCCTTTCTTTACTTGGTTCTGCTCATTTTTTTCAGCTGAAAACTATTTATCCTCTTTAATTCATAAAGTAGTGATTTTGCTTCTATTGAGAACGGATTATTAATAATAGTAATTATATTTCTCAAGCACTGAATGATCAAAAGACGCTAGACATATCAGTATGCCACCAGCACACCACTTGGCCTCCTGCTCCGTTGCGGCCATGGACAAGCAGAAGAAGTGGGCTGGTGGCCACATAAGCTCCTGCTGCACGTGGCTGCTGGTGCTGCCGACACAAGGAAATTGTTGGGGTATGGATGGCCTGCCTGTGGGGGCCCTGGGGTAAGCCGGTGCGGTGCGTGTGGGACAGCTCCACTATCCCACCACCTTGCCTTGTGGCTGTGGCACTGCATGCAACCAGACAGAATGGATGGCCGACCAGCTGTGCAGGCTTTTAAATAGGGCTTATTTTGGGGTTAGGGCTAGGCACATGCTTAAAAACACGCCAGGGCTTATTTTCAAGATAGGTCTTATTTTGGGGAAAACAGGTGATAGATAGATAGATAGATAGATAGATAGATAGATAGATAGATAGATAGATAGATAGATAGATAGATAGATAGATGATAGAACATACATACCCACATGCCGGCATACATACATAAGACATGAAGACACTGATAGCTTTTGATGGACTACAAGTGTGCTCTAGGTGGTCTCAAACAATGTCAATTTTGAATTGCAATCAGATCTATCAATCCTACCTAGAAACTTCTTTTTGAGCCATTCTGCATATTCTCGCCAGCCAGCCACCTACCCAGATACCTAAGGTGCACAACGATCCTGAACCTTAGAAGGACTTTATCCTTAACTAGATTTAATGCCCTCCCAAACAGCTGTTACTGAAGGGAGATGCCGAAATATCCCCTTCTGAACAGAGACTGTGCCCACGTGCTGAAGGAATAATTGAAGTGGTGGAATATGCTCTATCGTATGGCTTCCTCTATGCAGAGGCTCGCCAAGAATTATTCTCTCCATTCCTCATCCTGGTCATTTGGATTTGCGCCATCTTAAATTGTTCGTCTCTGATTAATCTGACTTTATTTCATTGACCGCAGGTTAAGTACTGCTCTATAGTTGTACAGTGCTTCATAGTATCTCCTGTAATTTTCAAGGCAATATTTCAAAAAGTGATGCGTTTCTCTTTTTTGTCTTAATTAATTGTGATTTTTGTTTTATTGGTTTAATAACGATTGATTGATTGACCAGAAAGATGCAGTACAGGTAGTCCTCAATTTACGACCATAATGAAATCCAGAATTTCCATCGTATGTCATGATGACCATAAGTTGAAGTACCACATGACCAATCAATTTGATGACATTTTTCTGAACCTGTCATTTTATTTATTTTTATTTATTTTATTTAATCATATTTATATACCGCCCTATCTCCCGAAGGACTCAGGGCGGTTCACAGGCGCTTAAAAACATATAAATACAGAATAAAAACAATTAAAAAACTTATTTTAAAGCCCGTTAATTAAAATATACAGATAAAACCCAATTAAAACCCAGAAATTTAAAATCTAGCTCAGTCCTGCACAATTAAATAAGTATGTTTTAAGCCCGCGGCGGAAGGTCCGAAGGTCCGGAAGCTGACGGAGTCCGGGGGGTAGTTCGTTCCAAAGGGTGGGAGCCCCCACAGAGAAGGCCCTTCCCCTGGCCGTCGCCAAACGACATTGCCTCGCTGACGGCACCCTGAGGGGACCCTCTCTGTGAGAGCGCACGGGTCGGTGAGAGGTATTCGGTAGCAGTAGGCGGTCCCGTCATTAAGTGAATGTGGTCGTAGTAAAGCAAACGCTGCAATTAATCTGAGGAGTCGTCCAAGGGAGGCATCACAAGGTCATGTGATCTCTATCTGTGACTTTCCCAGCCAGTTTCCGACAAGCAAAGTCAATGGGGGATGCCAGATTTGTGGAACGATTGTATGATTCACTTAGCAGCTGCAGTGATTCCCTTAACAAACACGGCAAGAAAGGGGTGGGAAATCGTGCACCATTCATTTAACAACCACCTTGTTTAGCAATGGAAATTCTGCTCCCAACTGTGCCCGTAAATCAAGGACTATCCATATAATCACTTCCCAACCAATTATATTGTTTCTAAACAGAGATAGGTGAAAACTATTTCTGTTTCCGTCTATCACTGTAAAAGACAGCTAGAGATAAAAAAAAAAGCAGCACCCATCACAATTTAAATCCAGTGGGGTTTTTTTGTATTTATGTATTCCTGGTGATAATTAGATAACCCCTTTTCTCCTCCCAAATTATCTCAGTGGATGACTGGGTGAGCGTTAGAGGTTGAAGTGTCGGCAAGTGAGCATTCCTGTGAATGGAATCTAAGCAAAACAATGACCAGTGAAGCAGATTTTATAACTATAAAGAAAAGATATTTGTTTACAGGAAATATTTTGGGGGGTAAGCAAAGCCTGACCCCCACCCCACACACTTAACTATTACAGGTAGTTCTCAACTTACGACCATAATTGAGCCCAAAATTTGTTAAGTGAGTTTTGCCCCAGTTTACGACTTTCTTGCCACACTAAGTGAATCGCTGCAGTTGATAAGTTAGTAACCTGGTTGTTAAATGAACCTGGCTTCCCCATTGATTTTGCTCATGGAAAGGTTGAAAAAGGTTGCAATGTGACCCCGGGTCATAAATATGAACCAGTTGCCAAGCATCTGAATTTTGATCTCATGGCCATGAGAATGCTGCAAAGGTCGTAATTGTGAAAAATGATCTTAAGTCGCATTTTTCAATGCTGTTGTAACTTTGAATGGTCACTAAACAAACTGTTGTAAATCGAGGACTACCTGTGTTTACTAAGAGGAATCTCTCCCTCTCTCTCTTTCTCTTCCTCCCTCCCTCCCTCTCTCCCTCCCTCCCTCCCTCTCTCTCTCCCTCCCTCCCTTTCTCTCCCCCTCCCTCCCTCTCTCTCCCTCTCTCTCTCCCTCCTCCCTCCCTCCTCTCTCCTCCCTCCTCCTCTCTCTCCTCCTCCCTCTCTCCTCTCTCCTCCCTCTCTCCCTCCTCCTCCCTCTCTCCTCCCTCCTCCTCCCTCCCTCCTCCCTCCCTCCCTCTCCTCCTCCTCCTCTCTCTCTCTCCTCCCTCCTCTCCTCCCTCCTCCCTCCTCCCTCTCTCTCCTCCTCCCTCCTCTCTCCTCCTCCCTCTCTCCTCCCTCCTCCTCTCTCTCCTCCCTCCTCTCCCTCCTCTCTCTCCCTCCCTCCCTCCTCTCTCTCTCCTCCCTCCCTCCCTCCTCTCTCCTCCCTCCTCCCTCTCTCTCTCCCTCCTCCTCCCTCTCTCCTCCTCCCTCTCTCCTCTCTCCTCCTCCTCCTCCTCCCTCCCTCCTCTCCCTCCTCTCCTCCTCCTCCCTCCTCCTCTCCTCCTCCCTCCTCTCTCTCCTCCTCCTCTCTCTCCTCCTCCCTCTCTCTCTCCCTCCCTCCTCCTCCTCCCTCCTCTCTCTCTCCCTCCTCCCTCCTCTCTCTCCCTCCTCCTCTCCTCCCTCCTCCCTCCTCCTCCTCTCTCCTCCTCCCTCCCTCCTCTCTCCCTCCTCCTCCTCTCTCTCTGTTTGTGTGCTTATGAAGGCATACTTGGGAAAAGGAGACCTGATCTACTATTAACAGTCTCTTAGACAAATAAGAAGAAAAAACCAAAGGTACGAGTACAGATTAGATTGAATCCTGGCTCAAAAACAGTAACTCTGAGAGGAACCTTGGAGTCCTAGTGGACGAGCATTTAAACATGAGCCAGCAGTGTGCAGCAGCCGCCAATAAAGCTAATAAAAAGCTTGGTTGTATAAACAGAAGCATAGAATCAAAATCACATGAAGTATTGGTACCGCTTTATAAATCCTTATTAAGACCACACTTGGAATACTGCATCCCGTTTTGGTCACCACATTACAAAAAAGATTGAGACTTTGGAAAAAGTACAAAGAAAAGCAACTAAGATGATTAAGGGCCTGGAGACTAAAACATATGAATAACGGTTGCAGGAATTGGTTATGGCCAGTCTAGAGAAAAGAAGGACTAGGGGGCACATGATAGCAATATTACACTATTTGAGGGGCAAGAAGAGGGGGTTATTTTCCAAAGCACTAGAAGGCAAGACAAGAAACAATGGATGAAAATTAATCAAGGAGAGAAGCAACCTTGAATTATTTATTTATTTATTTTTATTTATTTATTTTGTCACAACAATATATGTAACTATCATACAGAAAGGTTATATAGTATATATGTATATGTATATATATATATATATATATATATATATATATATATATATATATATATATATATATATATATATATATATATATATATATATATGAAGAAGAAAAGAAAAACAATAGGACAGGAACGGTAGGCACGTTTGTGCGCTTATGCACGCCCCTTATGGTCCTCTTAGGAATGGGGTGAGGTCAATAGTAGAAAGTTTTTGGTTAAAGCTTTTAGGATTATGAGAAGAGACCACAGAGTCAGGTAATGTGTTCCAAGCACTTATGATTCTGTTACAGAAGTCATATTTTCTGCAATCTAGATTAAAGCGGTTGACATTAAGTTTAAATCTATTGGTTGCTCTTGTATTATTGCAATTAAAGCTGAAGTAGTCTTTAACAGGAAGGACATTACAATAGATGATTCTGTGAGTTAAGCTTAGGTCTTGTCGAAGGCGACGGAGTTCCAAGTTTTCCATTAATTAAGGAGAAACTTCCTAACAGTGAGGACAATTAACCAATGGAACAGCTTGTCTTCAGAAGTTGTAGGAGGATTTTAAGAAAAGACTGGACAGCCACCTATCTGAAATAGTATAGGGTCTCCTGCTTGATCATGGGACCTCCAAGGTCCCTTCCAGCTCTATTATGATTGATAGACAAAGCAGCTCCACAGAATTAGATGCTAAAGTATAATTAACCTGGTATTCACTCCACTGACAAAGGGCAGACTTCCTAAGAACCATTACATCAATTAAAAGAATAGCTCCAAGTGCAGCCTAACTTGCTTAGCAAATAAACAGATGTTGCACTCCAGATGGTTGTTGAACTACACTCCCAGCATCTCACTGGATATTCCAACAGGGGTTGTCAGACATCGCAGTTCAGCAACATCTGGATAATTACATGCTCTCAATCTCTGCCATCAATTTGTGGCAATGCTAATTAGTCACCAGCTTGTAAAACGTAGCTGTCAAATGAGAACAAGAAAAATTTAAGTTAGTAATCCTACATGGAGATAGAGTTGTTAGGTCTAGGCTGTAGATATTTGGACAACCATCAGTTGCAGCCAAGAGATACTGTATCTGGAGGACATTTATCTGGATTTTGCAGTCCACTCCAATAGGCCTGATTTTGGCTTTTCCATTAAAACACTAAGAACTATCATCATTGCCCAATCTAAATAAATATATAAATAAACAGAATATCTACATTACAAAGACTGAGGAAAGAGCCACACTTCTGCAAATGTTATGTAGGGAGATTTGGCCCCTATATTTCTCATTTTTTCCTTTCTCTTCTTGCTGCCTTCAGTCTGCATATAAAATACTAACCATTAAGAGTCGACCAACTCATTCTTCCCATAGAGTTCTTTGTTCCTGTAATTCTGTAGAGTTCTGGTACCGCTTTATAAATCCTTATTAAGACCACACTTGGAATACTGCATCCCGTTTTGGTCACCACATTACAAAAAGATTGAGACTTGGAAAAGTACAAAGAAAAGCAACTAAGATGATTAAGGGCCTGGAGACTAAAACATATGAATAACGGTTGCAGGAATTGGTTATGGCCAGTCTAGAGAAAAGAAGGACTAGGGGGCACATGATAGCAATATTACACTATTTGAGGGGCAAGAAGAGGGGGTTATTTTCCAAAGCACTAGAAGGCAAGACAAGAAACAATGGATGAAAATTAATCAAGGAAAGAAGCAACTTAGAACTATTTATTTATTTATTTATTTATTTATTTTGTCACAACAATATATGTAACTATCATACAGAAAGGTTATATAGTATATAAAGGTATAAGCATATATATATATATATATATATATATATATATATATATATATATATATATATATATATATATATATATATATATATATATGAAGAAAAAAAGAAAAACAATAGGACAGGAATGGTAGACACGTTTGTGCGCTTATGCACTTATGGTCCTCTTAGGAATGGGGTGAGGTCAATAGTAGAAAGTTTTGGTTAAAGCTTTTAGGATTATGAGAAGAGACCACAGAGTCAGGTAATGTGTTCCAAGCACTTATGATTCTGTTACAGAAGTCATATTTTCTGCAATCTAGATTAAAGCGGTTGACATTAAGTTTAAATCTATTGGTTGCCCTTGTATTATTGCAATTAAAGCTGAAGTAGTCTTTAACAGGAAGGACATTACAATAGATGATTCTGTGAGTTAAGCTTAGGTCTTGTCGAAGGCGACGGAGTTCCAAGTTTTCCATTAATTAAGGAGAAACTTCCTAACAGTGAGGACAATTAACCAATGGAACAGCTTGTCTTCAGAAGTTGTAGGAGGATTTTAAGAAAAGACTGGACAGCCACCTATCTGAAATAGTATAGGGTCTCCTGCTTGATCATGGGACCTCCAAGGTCCCTTCCAGCTCTATTATGATTGATAGACAAAGCAGCTCCACAGAATTAGATGCTAAAGTATAATTAACCTGGTATTCACTCCACTGACAAAGGGCAGACTTCCTAAGAACCATTACATCAATTAAAAGAATAGCTCCAAGTGCAGCCTAACTTGCTTAGCAAATAAACAGATGTTGCACTCCAGATGGTTGTTGAACTACACTCCCAGCATCTCACTGGATATTCCAACAGGGGTTGTCAGACATCGCAGTTCAGCAACATCTGGATAATTACATGCTCTCAATCTCTGCCATCAATTTGTGGCAATGCTAATTAGTCACCAGCTTGTAAAACGTAGCTGTCAAATGAGAACAAGAAAAATTTAAGTTAGTAATCCTACATGGAGATAGAGTTGTTAGGTCTAGGCTGTAGATATTTGGACAACCATCAGTTGCAGCCAAGAGATACTGTATCTGGAGGACATTTATCTGGATTTTGCAGTCCACTCCAATAGGCCTGATTTTGGCTTTTCCATTAAAACACTAAGAACTATCATCATTGCCCAATCTAAATAAAATATATAAATAAACAGAATATCTACATTACAAAGACTGAGGAAAGAGCCACACTTCTGCAAATGTTATGTAGGAGATTTGGCCCTATATTTCTCATTTTTTCCTTTCTCTTCTTGCTGCCTTCAGTCTGCATATAAAATACTAACCATTAAGAGTCGACCAACTCATTCTTCCCATAGAGTTCTTTGTTCCTGTAATTCTGTAGAGTTCTGTTGCTCATTTATTCAATGTTCAATCAAATGCTAACGTGTTACAGTATTTTAAATATGAGTCACATTTTATAATGCGTAAACTTTTCATATAACTAGATCTGGTTTCAGAGAGAACCAAAATATAAGTCATTTTTTCAGATTAGGAATCTTCTGTGGTATAAAAGAAAAAAGACTAAAGAATAGAATAGAATAGAATAGAATAGAATAGAATAGAATAGAATAGAATAGAATAGAATACAATACAATACAATACAATACAATACAATACAAACTGTTGTAAGTCGAGGACTACCTGTGTTTACTAAGAGGAATCTCTCCCTCCCTCTCTTTCTCTTCCTCCCTCCCTCCCTTTCTCTCCCCCTCCCTCCCTCTCTCTCTCCCTCCCTCCCTTTCTCTCCCCCTCCCTCTCTCCTCCCTCCTCCCTCTCCTCCTCCTCCCTCTCTCCTCCTCTCCTCTCTCTCCCTCCCTCCCTCCCTCCCTCCTCTCTCTCCCTCCCTCCCTCCCTCTTTCTCACCCTCCCCTCTCTCCCTCTCCTCCCTCTCTCCCTCCCTCTCTCCTCTCTCTCCTCTTTCCTCCCTCTCCCTCCTCTCTCCCTCTTTCCCTCCCTCCTCCTCCCTCTCCTCCTCCCTTTTCTCCTCTCTCTCTCCCTCCTCCTCTCTCTCCCTCCTCCCTCTCTCCTCCTCTTTCCCTCCTCCTCTCCCTCCCTCCTCTCCTCCTCCCTCTCCCTCTCTCTCCCTCCTCCTCTCTCTCCCTCCTCCTCCTCTCTCCCTCCCTCTCTCCTCTCTCTCCTCCCTCTCTCTCCTCCTCTCCTCCCTCCTTTCTCCCTCCTCCCTCTCTCTCTCCTCCTCCTCTCTCTCCTTCCTCCTCCTCTCTCTCCTCCTCCTCCCTCTCTCTCTCTCTGTTTGTGTGCTTAAGTGAAGGCATACTTGGGAAAAAAGGAGACCTGATCTACTATTAACAGTCTCTTAGACAAATAAGAAGAAAAAAACAAAGGTACGAGTACAGATTAGATTGAATCCTGGCTCAAAAACAGTAACTCTGAGAGGAACCTTGGAGTCCTAGTGGACGAGCATTTAAACATGAGCCAGCAGTGTGCAGCAGCCGCCAATAAAGCTAATAAAAAGCTTGGTTGTATAAACAGAAGCATAGAATCAAAATCACATGAAGTATTGGTACCGCTTTATAAATCCTTATTAAGACCACACTTGGAATACTGCATCCCGTTTTGGTCACCACATTACAAAAAAGATTGAGACTTTGGAAAAAGTACAAAGAAAAGCAACTAAGATGATTAAGGGCCTGGAGACTAAAACATATGAATAACGGTTGCAGGAATTGGTTATGGCCAGTCTAGAGAAAAGAAGGACTAGGGGGGACATGATAGCAATATTACACTATTTGAGGGGCTGCCACAAAGAAGAGGGGGTTATTTTCCAAAGCACTAGAAGGCAAGACAAGAAACAATGGATGAAAATTAATCAAGGAGAGAAGCAACCTTGAATTATTTATTTATTTATTTTTATTTATTTATTTTGTCACAACAATATATGTAACTATCATACAGAAAGGTTATATAGTATATAAAGGTATATATATATATATATATATATATATATATATATATATATATATATATATATATATATATATATATATATATATATATATGAAGAAGAAGAAAAGAAAAACAATAGGACAGGAACGGTAGGCACATTTGTGCGCTTATGCACGCCCCTTATGGTCCTCTTAGGAATGGGGTGAGGTCAATAGTAGAAAGTTTTGGTTAAAGCTTTTAGGATTATGAGAAGAGACCACAGAGTCAGGTAATGTGTTCCAAGCACTTATAATTCTGTTACAGAAGTCATATTTTCTGCAATCTAGATTAAAGCGGTTGACATTAAGTTTAAAATCTATTGGTTGCTCTTGTATTATTGCAATTAAAGCTGAAGTAGTCTTTAACAGGAACGACATTACAATAGATGATTCTGTGAGTTAAGCTTAGGTCTTGTCGCAAGGCACGGAGTTCCAAGTTTTCCATTAATTAAGGAGAAACTTCCTAACAGTGAGGACAATTAACCAATGGAACAGCTTGTCTTCAGAAGTTGTAGGAGGATTTTAAGAAAAGACTGGACAGCCACCTATCTGAAATAGTATAGGGTCTCCTGCTTGATCATGGGACCTCCAAGGTCCCTTCCAGCTCTATTATGATTGATAGACAAAGCAGCTCCACAGAATTAGATGCTAAAGTATAATTAACCTGGTATTCACTCCACTGACAAAGGGCAGACTTCCTAAGAACCATTACATCAATTAAAAGAATAGCTCCAAGTGCAGCCTAACTTGCTTAGCAAATAAACAGATGTTGCACTCCAGATGGTTGTTGAACTACACTCCCAGCATCTCACTGGATATTCCAACAGGGGTTGTCAGACATCGCAGTTCAGCAACATCTGGATAATTACATGCTCTCAATCTCTGCCATCAATTTGTGGCAATGCTAATTAGTCACCAGCTTGTAAAATGTAGCTGTCAAATGAGAACAAGAAAAATTTAAGTTAGTAATCCTACATGGAGATAGAGTTGTTAGGTCTAGGCTGTAGATATTTGGACAACCATCAGTGGCAGCCAAGAGATACTGTATCTGGAGGACATTTATCTGGATTTTGCAGTCCACTCCAATAGGCCTGATTTTGGCTTTTCCATTAAAACACTAAGAACTATCATCATTGCCCAATCTAAATAAATATATAAATAAACAGAATATCTACATTACAAAGACTGAGGAAAGAGCCACACTTCTGCAAATGTTATGTAGGGAGATTTGGCCCCTATATTTCTCATTTTTTCCTTTCTCTTCTTGCTGCCTTCAGTCTGCATATAAAATACTAACCATTAAGAGTTGACCAACTCATTCTTCCCATAGAGTTCTTTGTTCCTGTAATTCTGTAGAGTTCTGTTGCTCATTTATTCAATGTTCATTCAAATGCTAACGTGTTACAGTATTTTAAATATGAGTCACATTTTATAATGCGTAAACTTTTCATATAACTAGATCTGGTTTCAGAGAGAACCAAAATATAAGTCATTTTTTCAGATTAGGAATCTTCTGTGGTATAAAAGAAAAAAGACTAAAGAATAGAATAGAATAGAATAGAATAGAATAGAATAGAATAGAATAGAATAGAATAGAATACAATACAATACAATACAATACAATACAATACAATACAATACAATACAAATAGAATAGAATTCTTTATTGGCCAGGTGTGATTTGACACACAAGGAATTTATCTTGGTGCATACGCTCTCAGTGTACATTAAAAAAAAAGATACGTTCATCAAGAATCATAAGGTACAGCACTTAATGATAGTCATAGGGTACAAATAAACAATCAGGAAACTATCAATATCAATATAAATCATAAACAAGCAACAAAGTTATAGTCATATAGCTAGAATTGGAAGGAGATGGGTGATGGGAACGTTGAGAAGATTAATAGTAATGCAGATTTAGTAAATAGTTTGACAGTGTTGAGGGAATTATACAACACAATGCAACACAATATCATTTATGATTATTTTTATGTATTTATATTTTAGCAAATTATAAAACTGAAACAATGCTTATCTAGCTCGAATGATTTGAGCATGAGGGCCAAGCAACATAGCCAATGTGGCCTAAAATGCTTAGAACTATTCTGTTCATGTAGACATTCTATAACTATTTTAATATTTTTATGTATTAAAGAGTCATCATCAGTAACTACCCCATTCTTTCCAACATTGAATATTTCCAACATTGAATATTTCCAACATTCTCCAAAACGCTTTACCAGCTGTCAAGAGATCATCTGCTCTTCCAACCCACTAATTTTTTACATATATGTTTTCAAAACTTCACTCCTATTCTGATTTGGGTGGGTTTAGAGGCAAGATGGAGAAGGAGAGAGAGGGAAAACAGAATTTATTTATTTATTTATTTATTTTTCAAATTTATATACCGCCCTATCTCCCTAAGGACTCAGGGCGGTTCACAGGCAGTTAAAATACATATAAATACAAATTAAAAAACAACAGTTAAAAAACTTATTCTATTGCCGAATTTAAAAACAATATAAATAATAAAAAAAAAACCCTTAAAACCAATAACTTTAAAATCTAATCCAGTCCCGCGCAGATGAATAAGTGCGTTTTAAGCTCGCGACGAAAGGTTCGGAGGTCCAGAAGTTGACGAAGTCCTGGGGGGAGTTCGTTCCAGAGGGTGGGAGCCCCCACAGAGAAGGCCCTTCCCCTGGGTGTCGCCAGACGGCACTGCCTAGCTGACGGCACCCTGAGGAGTCCCTCTCTGTGGGAGCGCACGGGTCGGTGAGAGGTATTTGGTAGCAGTAGGCGGTCCCGTAAATAGCCCGGCCCTATGCCATGGAGCGCTTTAAAGATTGTCACCAACACCTTGAAGCGCACCCGGAAGGCCACAGGTAGCCAGTGCAGTCTGCGCAGGATAGGTGTAACACGGGAGCCCCGAGGGCTCCTCTATCACCCGCAGCCGCGCTCTGGACCAACTGAAGCCTCCGGATGCCCCTCAAGGGGAGCCCCATGTAGAGAGCATTGCAGTAATCCAGGCGAGACGTCACGAGGGCGTGAGTGACCGTGCATAAGGCATCCCGGTCTAGAAAGGGGCGCAACTGGCGCACCAGGCGAACCTGGTGGAAAGCTCTCCTGGAGACGGCCGTCAAATGGTCTTCAAAAGACAGCCGGTCATCCAGGAGGACGCCCAGATTGCGCACCCTCTCCATCGGGGCCAATGACTCGCCCCCAACAGTCAGCCGAGGACTCAGCTGACTGTACCGGGATGCCGGCATCCACAGCCACTCAGTCTTGGAGGGATTGAGCTTGAGCCTGTTTCTCCCCATCCAGACCCGTACGGCCTCCAAACACCAGGACAGCACTTCGATAGCTTCATTGGGGTGGCCCGGTGTGGAAAAGTACAGCTGGGTGTCATCAGCGACAGCTGGTACCTCACACGAAGCCACTGATGATCTCACCCAGCGGTTTACATAGATGTTGAACAGAAGGGCGAGAGAATCGACCCCGCGGCACCCCACAAGTGAGGCGCCGGGCCGACCTCTGCCCCTGTCAACACTGTCTGCGACCGGTCGGAGAGATAGGAGGAGAACCACCGATAAACGGTGCCTCCCACTCCCAATCCCCAACCGGGCGCAGCAAGATACCATGGTCGATGGTATCGAAAGCCGCTGAGAGGTCTAATAGGACCAGGGCAGAGGAACAACCCCTATCCCTGGCCCTCCAGAGATCATCCACCAACGCGACCAAAGCCGCCTCCGTGCTGTAACCCGGCCGGAAACCGGACTGGAACGGGTCTAGATAGACAGTTTCATCCAGGTGCAGAGGAAACTGATATGCCACCATATTTCTACAACCTTCGCCGCGAGCGGGTTGGAGACCGGACGATAATTACCTAAGACAGCCGGGTCCAGGGAGGGCTTCTTGAGGAGGGGTCTCACCACCGCCTCTTTCAAGGCGGCCGGAAAGACTCCTCCAACAAGGAGGCACTGTAATCGCCTGAGCCAGCCTCGTGCCCCCTCCGGAGTGGCCAGCTCCAGCCAGGAGGGGCACGGGTCCAGTAAACACGTGGTGGCATTCAGCCTACCCAACAACCTGTCCATGTCCTCGGGAGCCACAGGGTCAAACTCATCCCAACAAATGTCACCAAGACCACCCTCAGACGCCTCATCTGAATCGCCGCAAATTTGGTCTAGACCGTCTCGAGCTGAACGATTTTATCGATAGATAACCGTTAAACTCCTCAGCACGCCCCTGCACGGGTCATCCCGCCCCTGGTGAAGGAGGGAACGGGTCACCCAAAAAGGGCGGCTGGGCGGTTATCTGCCGACGCAATGAGGGAGGAGGCGAGCAATGCCTCGCTTCCTCAGTGCCACTAGGTAGGTCCTAGTATAGGACCCAACTAGTGTCCGATCAGCTTCTAAACGGCTAGACCTCCAGGAGCTCTCTAGGCGCCTTCTCCGCGTTTCATCCCCTCAGCTCCTCGGAGAACCAAGGAGCCGGTTGGGATCTGCGCCGGGTCAGAGGTCGCAGAGGCACGACACGGTTCAGCCCCAGCCGCAGCCCGCTGCCAGGCTGCGGCTAGTTCCTCTGCCGTGCCGTGAGCCAGACCCTCAGGAAGTGGCCCAAGCTCCGTCCGAACCTCTCCGGTCCATCAGGCGCCTGGGACGGAACCAACGCTAGGTTCCGCCTCCCGCGGTGTTGAGTGGCGGTCAGAAAGTCCAGGCGAAGGAGAGAGTGATCTGACCATGACAAAGGTTCTATGACTACATCTCTCAAATCCAGATCCTTCAACCACTGACCAGAGATAAAAATAAGATCCAGAGTGCCACCCCCGATGTGAGTGGGGCCATCAACTACTTGAGTCAGGTCCAAGGCCGTCATGGAAGCCATGAACTTCCGAGCCACTGTCGATGACGAGCCGGCAGATGGCAAGTTAAAGTCCCCCATGACTAAAAGTCTGGGGTCTCCACTGCCACCCCGCAAGCACCTCCAGGAGCTCGGGCAGGGCAGCTGTCACGCAGCAAGGAGCCAGGTACGTGACCAGCAAGCCCATCTGACACCTATGACCCCATCTCACAAAGAGGGATTCACACCCGCAATCTGAGGTACAGTGGTCTCCTCGGCTCTAGACTCTCTTTAATAGCAACCGCCACCCCCACCCCTACCCTGGGCCCTCGGCTGATGGAATGCACGGAAACCCGTGGGCACATTTCACCAGGGCACGCCTTCAGTGCCCAACCAGGTCTCCGTAACGCCTATAAGATCCGCGCGCCCCTGGATAAGATCGTATTAGGGGGCCTTATTGGCCACGGACCGTGGGTGGCATAACATATGACGAAGGCCCAGGCTCTGAGGGTCTTGACCTTCTGGGCAACGGGAAAAGTCAGAGGGATCGGGGCACACGATCGCTTGCAGACATCGAACGCGTGACCCCCTAGACCGATACGATCCCCCCCTTCCGCCATATCTGCCCCTCCCACTTACCGTGCAAATGGAACCACCCTCACAAAAAGGAACACATTCCCCCCCCATAACGTTTCCTTGATCTTAATGTTTCCTTGATCTTACTTTGGTTAATTTCTGTATCTTGTGAGATGTCCAAATATTAGGATTAGGCAAAAGAGACTTGGAATTGATGTGTCACGATTCAGTATTGCAGTTATTAAGCAGCATAGGTACTTGTCAAGTCCTTTTTAGATTTCTGAGGAGATGTCAGATTCCTTAGGAGAAGGTAATCAGCATCCGGATGTTATGATGTTGGATGGGTTTCTGCAACAAGTGTTTGCAGCCGGGGAAGAAATCATAAAATGGAAACCTCTGAGAGCAGTGACTGATCCACTGCAAATATAAAGTCTATCCTACAGCAGGATACAAGGATCCCAGTCCTCTCTCAAATATTTACTGAGGACAGGAAATGGCACTCTAGAGAAATAACTTTGGCATCCTTTTTAATGACTGTTACTACAAGAGGCTGTAAACCTTTCTTCTGGATGAAGCTGACTTTCGGACTGGATATTTTGTTTTTCTCACTCAAGGCCTCAGCCTGTGATAGAACTACATTACCAGTTGGTAAAATTTCAGTCTTTTAAATGGAAGAGCCTTAGGTGGGCCCTCAGCAGCAAGATCCAGAAGCATCTGTTAGTACATTAAGTCTCTTTTGTGAGGGCACCCCTCAATATGAGTGATGCTGTTGCTGAATTCCAGCACTATGAACCAGAAAAGCTCTGGGAAGCAACTCTAGTACGTATAGGTATCTTGCTGGCCATGAGTTACCTGTACTAAAGGATATAAGCATATAACAGCCATGCACCTCCATGCCTCAATTTGCATGGTCTGGATAAATAAATAAACCTTGTCTATTTGCACATTTCTTTTGAAAGCAACATTTCTTTCACGTCTCACTGCGCACAACAGCAACCTAGATCAATGTACTGGGGAGGTGGGGGGACCAATCTTGTCAAAATATAAAATAATAAATACATCAGTCCCAAAGGACATGAATATCGGCTCATAAAGATATATTAGAGCTAAGATTTATTTATATTTCATGTTTCTAAATTGCCCATCTCCTTCAAAGAGGTTCAGTTCATGGTGATTAGAACAGGGTCTCCAATCTTAGTAACTTTAAGACTTGTGGACTTCAACTCCCAGAATTGCTCTAGAGGCTAGTTACATTGAGAAGAAACAGATCTCTGCTGAAATAAAACATCAAATCTATGTAAAGTGTTTGGGGCTAAAACATAGTGGAAACCCTATTGCTTTGTTTATCTTCGGCATGCAAAAAGATTAAGCATGCCTGTTGCAAAATATCCCTCCCCTGGAAGCACAAGTGGCTCTCCCTACCTGGCATCAACCAGGTGTGTTAAAATACAACTCTTGTCATTCACCTAGTTGGCATTCTGATGGTTGGGTTAAGTATCAATGGTATAGTCTAAATTGGATACATCAGAGCCTCAGCCTTTAATTTATGTTATTCCCATGCAAACATGTGAAGGAAGCTGTTGTATCTGGAATATCATTTTCTTTGGTTTTCTCCTCTCTCATTTTTGTCAAGGATGACAGATACTTGAAAGATGAAGGACTCTGATGCCAGATGTTTGAATTGAAGCCGTGGTGGTGCAGGGGTTAAAATGCAATATTGTAGGTTAATTCTGCCAACTGCCAGCAGTTTAATCCTGACTGACTCAAGGTTGACTCAGCCTTCCATCCTTCCGAGGTCAGTAAAATGAGGGCTCAGACTGTTGGGGGCAATAGGCTGACTCTGTAAACCGCTTAGAGAGGGCTGTAAAGCACTGTGAAGAGGTATATAAGTCTAAGTGCTATTGCTCTTCCCAGTGAGAAGCAAAATAGGAGAAAGAGTAATAATAAAGGAAACAGCATTGTGTCCCACTAACAGGGACTGATAGGATGTTCCAATATGTCCTATAACTGTACTTACTGGTCCAACTTGGGGATTCCATGTTTTGAACTGGGGACCTTTTGATGCAAACTGTTGGGGTTAATGTGCTATTGTTCTCCAGGACAGTGACAAGACAGACGAGAAAATGAGAAGGTACAATGCAGAGGTTATTAGTATTAGCTCTGCTGGTATATTGCCAATATTGAGAAGTAAATCCCCAGCATGTTTACGCTGCATTGATTTCATCTTATATATTATGTTCTTTATAAAGCATTAAAGCATAGAGATTTCTAAAATAAAGGTTGAACTTTCCTCTTTTTCTCATAAAAAGATCCATTTGCCGCAAATTGGGGCATTAAACCTCATGTTTTGACACAACATATGAGTATTTCACAAATGATAGCAAAAAATCTGCTTTAGAATAACAGATCATTGATTAAACATACACATAAGGCATGCTCATGAGCCTTTGCTGCTACAGCTCGTGAGTTAAAAATAAATCTGGAACTCAGGAATCAAATGCAAAGATCACTGGGTAAAAAAAAACAACACACCACAAAGAATCCCGAAAGCAAAGAAGTAGAAAACGAAAAGCAAAGAAATAGAAAGTGGGGAAGATATTTTTAAAATTTGTTCCAGCCTCAGCAACATCAAACATAACAAGCCTCTCTCTTCCAACTTGACAGAAAGTATTTGATTGACTTCTGCGCACCAGGCAGAGTAAAATTTGTTCCCAGGGGAAGAAAAGCTTCAGCATTAAGGTGGGGGATCCTTTCAACCTCACCTATCATAGGAGTAGCTTTCTATCTGATATCCTTATTGCTCATCACAAAGGAAGAGGGAAGGAGTGGGAAGGAGACTGCCAAAATCTATTTTAATTCCATAGAAGTTCAGCAGTGCTACTGGCAGCATGCTGAAGCAGTGTACAAAGTAAAACCAGATTGTGAGCCTCAGAAATGCTTAATTGGGCCTTCTGTATGTGACTCCTGATTAAAGTTACTGGTTTGGGTAGAGAAACTGGCTGGTTCAAAATAGAGCAGACACCAGACTGATCTAGGTTGCAGTTTGTTCAGGTGCATCTACCCAAGCAGTGTTTGTGGGAATAATTTAACTTTTTTTTTTTTTGAAGATCTGGATCCGACCTTCTCCAGGATAACCTCAGATATTAACATAACATAACATCAGAGTTGGAAGGGACCTTGGAGGCCTTCTAGTCCAACCCCCTGCCCAGGCAGGAAACCCTATACCATCTCAGTCAGATGGTTATCCAACATTTTCTTAAAAATTTCCAGTGTTGGAGCATTCACAACTTCTGAAGGCAAGTCGTTCCACTTATTAATTGTTCTAACTGTCAGGAAATTTCTCCTTAGTTCTAAGTTGCTTCTTTCTTTGACCAGTTTCCACCCATTGCTTCTTGTTCTACCCTCAGGTGCTTTGGTGAACAGCCTGACTCCCTCTTCTTTGTGGCAGCCCCTAAGATATTGGAACACAGCTATCATGTCTCCCCTAGTCCTTCTTTTTGTTAAACTAGACATACCCAGTTCCTGCAACCGTTCTTCATATGTTTTATCCTCCAGTCCCCTAATCATCTTTGTTGCTCTTCTCAAATATTCTCAGATATTGACTGAGAATATCATCAGTCAGATTTCTACTTGAGCAGAGTTAGGAGAATGGATGTTTTGCCACTTGATTGCAGACATCTCTCCCAAATATAGCTGCCTAACATGTCACGGCAATCTTTCAGATATCAAGGGAAACAGTTTTAATTAGTGAAGCTTTTCATCTGTTTTAATTTTGCTTCGAGACATTTTATTGCTGCAACTTGATTACATGTTTATTTCTATCGGTTTTTAATTTCCATCAGGCTCCTTGAGCACCACTGCGACAGAGAAGTCAGTGCCACGTTTTATGCGCTCAGTTGAGTGAGCAGCATTTGGAAAGAGGACTTTAAAAAATTTTTTTCCTCCTGTACGATCAGGTTCAAACGCTTACGCAGCTCTGGAAAATCAAGGCTTCGATTCACTCCTTTCCACTACATAAAAGAAATTATAATCAGCAGAGGTATGCAGAAATATGGGGTGGGTCGGGGGGGGGGAGGAATTTCCCAATGATGAAAGTTTTCACTTTCTTTTTATCCTCTGAAAAGTACAGATGTGTTGCTGATACGCCAGCCGCTCATACTTTTAATTTCTATTGTATTTGCATCCCAAAATATATACTTTCTGAAGCCCTGTAATAAAGTATGATTTGGAAGTTAGAAAGAGGTTCCTTCTTTGTTGTTGCGTCAGTCAGAGGAAGAAAAGACTGTGATCACTATACATATTCTTTTAAAGCTTTTTCTTCCTGTACTTTTGTCTGAAGATAACAGAATCTCTTTGACAATTATACATTACCGTCATTAAACACTGGCACTCAGGTCTTCCAGAGTCTTGCTAGATGCATAGCAATATATGGCATTCAGAAAAGAAACAAAATTAGCTTCAAAACAATAGCCAGTATGTTTTTTTTAAAAAAATTCTTTTGTCAAAAAAAGGGCTGCAGGGCCTTCCATTTATCCTGAAGAGCAAGTCAAGGGTCCAACAGATACGTGCCTGAATACAACTACCATCTTCTTTTTTACACAAATGACATTCTTTCGCTTAGGGACCGACAAATGTTCACAGTGCTTATTGTGTGAAGTCTTTCTTGCTTTCCTAGAAAAGATGACCCGAGTCTCAGTATCGGCTGGTCACAAGTTTAAAAGAAAAAAGAAAAAACAGCCCTGAGGGCATTTGGCAATTATATAACATAATTTAAGTCTTCTCAGGATGATAAATGGGTTCAGACTGCCCTGTTTTCTAATTGAAGTCAGAAATGCAGCTCTTTACAGTTGCCAAGTGGGCACGGGCCCCACCAAGAGCATACCAAGAGCAAAAAGAAGCTTTTGCTGAAACAAACTTCATGAGGCTTTTAAATGTTCTTGTTTCAAAGTGTAGGAATTTAGCACCCACCCCCCCTCCTAGAAAAATGAAATATTTTAGAAAATATTTAAAAAGGCAGAATATATTTCCCTGGATGAGAAATGGAGAAACATGTTTTAAAGACAAAGCAGCTTCCTGACTCCCCCCCACCTTTGTCATGGGCCATTAAAAGCCTCAGCTAAACTCACTCATTCTCCCCACCTTTCTCAATGGGCCATCACCATCTGCAACATAATAGAACCCATCTAGAACATAAACTCACCACATGGCAAGGCTCAGGCAAGCTTGAGGGACAACCTACAATGTTAGCTAAGACCCCCCACCCCCTGGGAGTCTGACAGCCAATCAGGGTACTCTTCTTGTGCCCCAGGAAATTCAAAGCTCAGAAAAAGCATAAAACCAGGGAGCACACAGGATCTCAGCCCTTTTCTGTTCAGGATCTCAAGCCATGTGATCCTGACCACCATTAAACCATCTTTCCAAGCAGTCTCCATGTTTCCAGTGTCTTTGTCCCCACTTGGAACTGAACCCAGATGGATATTTCTTCCAACAAAAGATTAAAAACAAAATGACATGCTCCAATGCTCCATGTGATTTTCATGCTCCTGGCGTTTATTCTGGCACACGGCCCTTGAGGGAGTGATCTTGGAGAGTGAAAAAAAGGCAAAAGTTGACCAGGTGAACTTGTGATCTGACCCTTCTTGAATATTGCTGAAGTGAGGAGGAGAGGAGGAGGAAGGAAGGAAGAAGGAAGACGGAAGAAGGCAGAAGAACTCTTTTCAGGCAGTTTTCCCCACTTTGTGAACAATTCACCCCACCAAACAGAGCCCTGTTCTCTTGTGTGGATGATTACAGTATTTGTAGACAACCCAAATCTAGTCAGATGCTGGGTGGTAAATAAACATAACGATCACAAGTACATAAATCATAGAAATGACACATAATAAAAACTGCCTGCAATAAGCAGTCAGAATCATCTAGGGCCAAAAGCACAGTGGAATAATACTTTTTTCCCCACTTGATTGCAAAATACAAGAATGGAAGTGCTGCTGGAAAAAGTGAGTTTTAAAGCCCAGGCTCTACAACTGAGAAAACCTGCTCTCTAGCCTACCTGCCCCCCTTCCCCCCACACTTCTCCTGAGTTTTGTGTAACATCAACAAGCTCTCCATAGATGTCTGCACTCAATAAACAGGTTTGGTTCTGGCAAGGATATTCCTGATGTACTCCAGTGCCATAACCATGTATAAGGCATTGGCCTTAAAAGCTGAGTTATCCTGCAGTAGCAAAGATGCTCTCCAAGTAATGTGAATACTCTATTCTGCACCAGCTGAAGTTTCCTAGCTGTCTCAAAAGTCAGACCCATTAATTGCAGTAACCAATACTACATCTGCTCCAGGGCAGGCCTGAATCCTCCAGGAAATAATCTCAGCTGTACTTGGTTTTCTAGGCCTTCTTTACAATCTTCCCTACAAAGATATAACCTTTTCTCAGGCTTTAACTTCCTAGCTTTCAAGGGAAGATTTCTTCAAGAGAGAGCACACTACCATGTCCTTCAAATAAAACAATATTACGTATCCTCAGAGAAGCATTGGCTATATTACGAGTCCTCTGCCTCACCTAGTCATGCAAAGGAGTGAAGCTGTGACTTTGTTCTAATTAGAGAGCCAGGGGTGAAATGCTACTGGTTCGCACCGGTTCAAGTGAATCGGTTTTTATAAAAGTTACTGGTTCAGATGAACCAGTAGTAAAAAAATGCAACTGGTTCATCCAAACCGGTATTTCCGATGATCAGCTGTGCCGCGCAATTTAGATTTGCTAGAAAGCAGGAAATCCTGCTTTCTAGCAAATCTAAATTGCGCGGCACAGCTGTTTTCCCCCCTCACTGTTCTACTTACCTTCTTAAGCCTCCTTTTTCTGCACGAAGTACACATTTGGTGCACACTGTGCGTGCACGAGCATGCAGCGTGTGCTTGGCTACATGCATCTGGCACGCACTGTGCATTTGCATGTGCGCAGCATGCATTTGGAGCACACTGTGCATGTGCAGCGTGCATTTGACATGCACCGCGCATGCACAGGCAGCGAACCAGTGGCAAACCGCGGAGGATTTCATCACTGTAGAGAACCTATAAATTTCCTTGGATTCCACAGTTATAAAGGTATCTCAGTTAGCATTCTACCTTGCTTACCATCATGGGTTCTACCCAGGGGTGAAATGCTCCCAGTTCGGACTGGCTGGCCCAATCCAGTAGTGATGGCAGCTGGTGGTTTGGAGGACCAGTAGCAAAAATCCATGACCCTGCCCCCTGCCTCTGCTGAGCCGCACCATCAGCAGGGTTTTTTTTTACTTTTAAAAGCAGTTTTTCTTCAGCCAAAAACATGCCTTTAAAAGTAAAAAAAAAAAGCCTTTGAGGATCCCGCAACTCAGCTGAGATCGGCAGAGCCCTTTAAAAGTTTTTTTTTAACAACCTCTTCGGCCGAAGAGATTGGGGAAAAAAATGTTTTAAAAGGCTCCTCTGCCGATCCCAGATGAGTTCTTCATCATCAGAACCTTTAAAAACATGTTTTCTACAAGCTCTTCAGCTGACGAGCTTGTTAAAACAATTATTTTAAGAGATTCTGGGCTGCTATGAGGGAACTTCAGCTGAGATCGTTAGAGGAGCTTTTAAAATCTTTTTTTCCTCTGGCGATCCCAGATGAGTTTTCTGATCTTCACAGGCTTTTAAAATCATTTTTTAACAGCCCCCACTTACAAGAGCCCCAACCCATGCCCACCCAATGCCCCCTCCTCACTTACCTATAATTACTGCTCCTTTCAGGCTGGCAAGCCATGCTTTACTTCAGCTACTGTAATCAGTTGCATCAACTTGCAACTGACTCTGCCTGCCTAAAATCCATCTTCTCATGAGCAACTGAATCTGCTTGCTTTGCTGGCTGAGAAACTCTGGGAGTTGAAGTTCACAAACCTTAACGTTACTAAGGTTGGAGACCCCTGATCTAAATAAATAAATAAATAGATAAAATAATAAAATAAAATAAAATATTTGTGCAGCTTTCTGAGATTTGGTGTGTTTCTGTAGTGTTTCACTCTAACTACACAAACACACAAAATCTCACAAAGCTGTATGTGGCATTTTGTGTGTGTGTGAGAGAGAGAGAGTCAGTTGTGTTATGTGTGTGTAAAGTGTGAAAGTTGGTTTTTGGTACCTCTTATTGTTTTGTATACTTTGTTTATTATTTTTATTATTTATTGTTATTGGCCACGCCCACCCAGTCATCTGACCACCAAGCCATGCCCACCAATTAAGCCACGCCCACAGAACCGGTAGGGAAAATTTTTAGAGTTCACCCCTGGTTCTACCCCTCTGCTAAAAACCCCAGCAAGTCTACCAATCTTTTCCTAAAATCTCTAGATTAGTTTTAATCAAAATGGGAATCTACCGACACCATAAGCATAGAGAAGAACTGATGTTTTGCTGCTCTTATTGCTTCTGTATATACTCAGAAGTGAGTTCTTAATAGCGCCCAGCTGCATTCCACTTCTGGTTTTCTGCCACCATCTTTCTTGACACGTTTGGTTTGCTTCACACAACACAAAACTGCCTGCCACCTTCTCAAGGAATTCCCCAAGCATTCTCTGAAAACTCTCAGGATTCATTAGACATCTGGGGCAGACTGTTCTAAAGGACCTTCTACCAGTGGTGAAATCCATTTATCTTCGCTACCGGTTTGGGAACCGGAGCACACAGGAGTGCACAGGTGCTATTCAAGCGCCTCTTCTGCACATGCCATTTTACTCATGCTCCCCCCACCCCTTTCTGATCCCTAACCTACCTCTTCTGCATTTATTTGACAATACAGCAACATGGTATTACCCAACAAGGCAGACACAGACTTCAGAGGATAATTAGAACTGCAGAAAAAGCAATGGCTACCAGCCTGCCTTCCATTGAGGACCTGTATACGGCACGAATCAAAAAGAGGGCTGTGAAAATATTTACAGATCCCTCACATCCTGGACATAAACGCTTTCAACTCCTACCCTCAAAACGACGCTATAGAGCACTGCACACCAGAACAACTAGACACAAGAACAGTTTTTTCCCGAAGGCCATCACTTTGCTAAACAAATAATTCCCTCAACGCTGTCAAACTATTTACTAAATCTGTACTACTATTAATTTTCTCATTGTTCCCATCACCCATCTTCTCCCACTTATGACTGTAACTCTGTTTCCTGTATCCTTACGATTTATACTGATATTGATTGTTTCCTGAAAGCTTATTTGTAGCCTATGACTATCATTAAGTGTTGTAAGTGTTGTACCTTGATGAAGGTATCTTTTCTTTTATGTACACTGAGAGCATGTGCACCAAGACAAATTCCTTGTGTGTCCAATCACACTTGGCAAATAAAAAATTCTATTCTATTCTATTCTATTACATATGTGCAATACATGATGGGCAAAGTGATTGGTTGTTGTGCTCTCCTTCTTTATAGCAGTACAGAAGGAAGGAGGATCTTCCTGCTGAATTCTGTCCGTTGTCTCTAAGCTTCTTTGTCCATCCTTCCTCTTATACTCCATTTTGATGTAACTTACTGTAGTTCAATATTTTTTTTAAAAAAACCAACAACGCCCCCATCAGAGTCATAGAATAGAACTGAATTCAGAGTCATGAATAGAACTGAACCAGAAGTTGCATTTTTATTTAGGATTTCCATCTCCTTGTTTTCCTTCTTTCCTCTAAGCAACAGGTGTCGACTCTTCAGCTTCTTTGCATTTGTTCTGCTTGGGAACTAATGGACAGAGCCAAATTGGTGTGGTTAGTTCCATGTTATACTATTTCAGCCTGTTATGCTGTTCCTGCACTCTGTTATTTCAGTCTAGTGCTCAATTGATAAGACCCACACTGTTAAAGTACTTAAAGACCTGCCAGCTGAGAGCACAGCAATAATGCACAAAACTCATAGGCCACCGGTAGAGCATTTTAGGGAGACAGCAGCAAAATGGCAACAGATGAGGACAAGCAGGGACCCCAGAGAAGGGAAGCATGCTCACATCAACCTGAAATGGCCAATAAATGCCACTCTGACCTCCTCCACTACTAGACACCTGACTTAGCCTCTAATGTGATGGGTGGTGAAGCACAACAGATCTTGAACATCTGATGGCTGTCATTAGATGCTGTCAGCTTAAGGAGGGAAACACCACTTTAGCATTAATGGAGGTAAAGATGACCACTTTGCTGGTGGGTTGGGGACAAAAAGAAAAAAAAATATTATGGGAAGTCAGCAGAAAAAAAGGATACTGTCAGAATGTATTTGAATGGAGATTATGTGCAAAAACCTTAGAGTGCTTTATTTGTTTTTTAAAAAATATCTACTTTGGAGTAATGTCAAGATTTCTTTTGAGTGAGGAAACGGCACAAAACCATCCCTCTTTCTTATACAGGTAGTCCTCCACTTACAAAAATTCATTTAGTGACTGTTCAAAGTTACAACGGCACTGAAAAAGTGACTTATGGCTGTTTTTCCCACTTACAGTCATTGCAGCATCCTCATGGTCACATGATCAAAATTTGGATGCTTGGCAACTGACTCGTATTGATGATGGTTGCAGTGTCCCAGGGTCATGAGATCACCTTTTGTGACTTTCTGATAAGCAAAGTCAACGGGGAAGCCAGATTCACTTAACAACCGTGTTACTAACTTAATAACTGCAGTGATTCACTTAACAACTATGGAAAATAAGACAAAAATTAACTTAACAAATGTTTCACTCAGAAACAGAAGTTTTGGCCTCAGTTGTGGTCCTAGGTTGAGGACTACCTGTATGTGCATTCAGAGAACATATATCATGTTTCCCCAAAAATAAGGCCCTATCTTATATATTTTTGAACCCTGAAATAAGCACTTGGCCTTATTGCCATGTACTCAAAAGCCCAATTGGGCTTATTATCAGAGGATGTCTTATTTGGGGGGAAACATGATACACGTTTCATACAAATTTTGCCTAAAACTATGTAACCGTCTTTAATCTTCTCTGGAAGGTTTCTAAAAATAGACTTCTTATGTTCAAAGTATATACATTCATTTATTCTCTCTATAGAAGTGAAAAGGTTGTCATTTCTTTGTCTGAGTCTCATTTAGTTTTATATTAATGGGAAAATGCTACTGATTAACCTTTATAGTCTTTCAGTTTAGGGTTTTGTGAAGAAACAAAAAGAGAAAATACCTTATTTTTCTCTTTTTCTATAAATTAGTAATGCTAATGTACCAAAATCCAATCCAATCTCTTTTATTTAGTGATGTGCACATACTTAAATGCTTTCCCAGAATACATTAACATTGTACTTTGTCCCTTTTTTTATTTAACTTATTCTTTCTTATTTATAGCTATTAAATAATAGAATCAAAAGGTTTCAGATATTAGTCAATTTTAGGCTGGTTGTGGCAAGTCTATAGGTTAAACATGTGGAAGCATTGGCTCTCTAGATGTTGGTGGACTTCAACTCTCATTAGCCTCAATTTTAGCCAATAGTAAGTGAAGCTCAATGGATGGCCAAAAGTCAGTAATGTACAGGGAAGGGCCCTATTTTCTCATCTCTGCTTCAAAGAGTCTTACATGGCATGGAGCCAGGTTGCTTGAGGGACACTTCTCCCCAATTACATCTACCCATCCCATCAGTTCGGGCAGGAGGACCTTGTTGTGGGTCCCATCTGCAAAAGAGTTCCATCTTTCAGAACACATGAGATGAGCCCTTTCTGCCATAACACCTGTCCTTTGGAACATCAACCCCCACCCTTGGGGTTAGATTAGCTTATAGATTGATAGATGATGAATAGATGATAGACTAATAGATGATGGATAAATGATAGATGATAGACTGATAGATGATGGATAGATGAGAGATATGAGATTGATAGATGATGGACAGATGGATGGATGATGAAGAAATGAAGAGATAGATGACAGATGGATGGATGGATGGATGGATGGATGGATGGATGGATAGATAGATAGATAGATAGATAAATAGATAAACAGATGATAGACAGACAGACAGACAATGCTAAGATGTCCACATCCTTGTAGTGTGATTTGTTGCATTGATGAGCCATGTAACTGGCAATTCTTAATAACAGTTCCACCTGAAACGTGGTGCTGACATTGAAAGGGAGAGATCATTACTGACCCTAAAGAGTTTTATAACTCACCACCAATACTTTGCATGGAGTCAAACCAACCTAGGGGAACTAGTCTAATAGGTTGTGTGGGCAATGACTCCATATGCCCACCTAAGTTAAGTCATATTTCTTTGCAGCATTTGTGTAAAACTCTAAAGCATCTGCATTTTTAAAACTTATTATTTCTGCCTGATAGGAGGTGAGAAGAAGGATAAGGTTCGGTGACCCCAGGATCAGTTTGGCATCTATTTTCAGAGGGTGATTGTTTAAATGCAGAAAAGGAAAAAAATCACAAAGCAAAGAAACACATTATCGGGGTGGGGGGGGGAGAAGAATGGTTATTGCAGGTTCAGTAAATCTGTTATTTAAAAGGAAGTTGTCAAAACTGTAAAAATAAGACATTAGTTTAGATTGCACAGGTATAAGGTCATTTCTTTTAGTCACCAGAGATTTCCTATATTTACATACTCTTAACAAAACAGTCTGATGTTTTGTTAAGAAAACAAGCACATTCCTTAATGAGAAAACTACATTTCATAAATAAAATTCTACCTAAATGTGTTCTTTAATTATACTTTACATAAATTCTCATTACATCTGTCAACAGAATCCCTCTGCATGACAGAAAAAAAGGAATATGTGGGAAAAATCAGTGATACGGGGAATTCTTTAAGGATTTGCAGTGAAAGAATAATAATTTCTCTGTGGATAATTATTTCAAAGACAATTGCAGAACTTGATTTGTTTTGTGAAATGGAGAAATATAGTAGCTGGAATAGGCAGCTGTAGACATTGCCTTCAAAATATACAGTGGAAGATGTTTCAGTTTTCAAATAGGAATGATATCTGTATAGTAAAATCTACTGCATCACCAAAAGTAATTCAGTAGATAGTTTATATTACTTGATTGTCATACGGAGGAGCCTGTTCCTAGTTCACACATGTGAAGAGCTGCCAGAAGGCAAGAGCTGCTGAAAAAAAAGGACAACTCTGGAGTAAGACCAGAAGATGATTGGCCACTCCCATTAGGCTCCCATTAGGCTTAAAAGAGCAGCAACGAGCCGTTGGGATTTTTTTTGTACAGCAATGTTGATTGTCAGTGTCTCTTGAACTTTGTTGGGTTTTTTGCCAAGAAAAGCCTTTGGCAGGTTGCCAAAGACATTAAAGGTTGGTGATAAGGCCGATGGACTGGTTATTAAGAATTTTGTTTTGACGAAGCTGAGAATGAATTAATTCTTAGCTGTTTTAATAAAATAAGTTTGTTGAGGACTGAATTGTGTTTAGTAATCAGTACTTGGGCCTTGGTCACAACAATGTGCAGATCTATACATTGGAGAAACAAAACTCTTGGGCCTCTGGTGGCTCAGACTGCTAAGACAGTCTGTTATTAACACAGCTGCTTACAATTACTGCAAGTTCAAGTCCCACCAGGCCCAAGGTTGACTCAGCCTTCCATCCTTTATAAGGTAAGTAAAATGAGGACCCAGATTGTTGGGGGCAATAAGTTGACTTTGTATATAATATACAAATGGATGAAGACTATTGCTTAACATAGTGTAAGCTGCCCTGAGTCTTCGGAGAAGGGCGGGATGTAAATGCAAATAATAATAATTTTTTTAAAAAAAACCTCTTCATAAATGCATGACACAGCATAGGAGAACAAATTCATCAGGACAAGATTCAGCATTCCTTCTCCATTTAAAAAACACAGTCCACTCTTTTGAAGACAGCAAAGTCCACATTTTGGACAGAGAGGACAACTGCATTGAAAGAGGGGTCAAAGAGGCATCTATGTCAAACCTGGCTCAGGAATTCTGGGAGTTGATGTCCACAAGTCATAAAGGGCCATGGTTCCCCACCCCTGCCCTAGAAGACTTTCAGCCTCTTGGAGATGAGGTACTTTCATTCAGCAGAGGGTTTTCTTTGGAAAGGAATAGCTTCTAAGGAGGGATATTTAAACTAACTGATCCCTGCATTGACTGACTTTTCTACCAGGTGAAACCTGTGGTTATCACGAGGTTGAATCATAAGAATATCAATTTTTGATGCCAATTCAGTCCATACAGGGGTCCGGTCAGGTTCTTTGTTTAGAAGAATTGCCAGCAAATGGAGAATGTGTCACAGATAGACATCTAGCTCTTTTGTTCTCTTTACTCCTAATGAAGACATCCTTAGCTCTGTAAAGCAAACATAAGTAGCAGTTATGGGCTGACCCTCTGCCTTGGAATATAGTGGGACACAGTTGTATATCACTTCTTATTTGACAGAAAAGTGCTCCTTCACAACAATCTGTTCTTAAAATGCATCATGATACTTTAAATCAGATTAGATCAGTGGTGGGATTCAAATAATTTAACAACCAGTTCTCTGCTCTAATGACCAGCTGGGTGGGCGTGGCTGGGTGGGTGTGGCCAGAGGGCATGACAGTACTCAGCCTCCTGCAGCACTCTTCCAGTCAAAATGGGGTGCTTGGGTTAATTACAAAATATGAGCAAAGGGTGTGAACTGCACAGAAAATACACTTTTATTTGGTTATGAAGAAATATCCCCAAAGTCAGATGTAGGCTAAATGTAGACTCATTTTTAGCTATGCATCTTCCCAGCAAACAGCAAATTTTGAAGCTCCAGGTAAAGAGGATTCATTTTAGGATGAGTAACCACAGTTTGCATGTTGGAGTTCCTAAAGGAGTGCTTTAAATAAAGAACATTTGTGGGAGTGGTGCAGAATAGCTCTTCTCTGCCTAAGGCTGTGGAGACCTGGCACCAATCAAAACACTGTGAAGCAACTGATCAACATTGACGGGGTAAGCCACTAGTATATGAAAATAAGAGCAAACTCCACTCCCTTCTAGTACTGACAATGTTACCTACTTTGGTAATGAAACATCTTCAAGAAAACCATCAAGCTCAGAGAGCACCAAGGACCCCACAGTTCAACTACAAATATTCTCTTCTATCAATAAATACTTTTTGGTTAGAGTTAGATAGATAGAGTTAGATAAATAAAGGCATAAAAACTATCCATGTCTAATATGTTGATATAGCTTAAAGGTAAAGGTAAAGCTTCTCCCGCGCATACATGCTAGTCGTTTCCAGCTCTAGGGCCGGCGCTTATCTCCGTTTCTAAGCCAAGGAGCCAACACTGTCTCCGTGGTCATGTGGCCGGCATGACTAAATGCCAAAAGCGCACAGAGCGCTGTTACCTTCCCACCAAAGTGGTCCCTATTTTTCTACTTGCATTTTTTATGTGTTTTCGAACGGCTAGGTTGGCAGAAGCTGGGACAAGTAACAGGCACTCATGGCATTACGCAGCACTAGGGATTCGAACTGCTGAATTGCCAATCTTCTGATCGACAAGGTCAGCATCTTAGCGACTGAGCCACTGTGTCCTTTGATACAGCTTACTCCACCTTTATTATTTTTACAATAACTCAAGGCGGTTAACATATCTACTATTTCTTCTCCTCCTATTTTTTCCCCACAACAACAACCTGGGCTAAGGGTTTGTGACTGGCCCAAGAACATCCAGCTGGCTTTCATGAATAAACTGCAACTAGAACTCACAGTCTCCCGGTTTCTGTCCTGGTGTCTTAATCACAAACTGACTCTGACAAATATTGAGAAAAGTAACATTTCACTGTAAATGAATACATCAAAAAGAACAGTTACTTTTAGTGATGGTTTTATCTGGTGCTTTTGTTCAGACCTCTTTGTCCTTTAAATCCAGTCTGGTTAAAGTCTATGCAGGATTCTGACCTGAAATCATTTTAGAATCACAAGTCTGCAGATTGCCAAGCTAATGAAATGAAAACCCTGCACAGAAGCATTGGCTTGAGTGTAAATTGAATTCCACCCTGCTGTTTTTCTCTGGCATGTTGAGATAACTCCAAAATCTATTTGCTTTTGTGTTGTAAAAATGAAAATGATAATGATGAACAGCGCAGGATGATCTTGAAGATGGGTGTGTGCGATAAAAATTGTAAAGCCCTTTGCATAACAATGTCGTTGCTTTTGGAGAAACGCAATCTCTCTGTGTTATCTCTTTGTATCCATACATATTTATCAGGGCTGTGCAGAGATCTGGATTCCAAAGGGAAAAACTTGATTTAGAGCATGCATAGCTATGCAAGTTGCACCTACTGGTACCTCCTCATATCAAACATATATTTCCCTGTGGTTTATAGAATTATTGACGGGTGTCAATGTGCATGCATGCACACCCCATAGCACCTTTTCCCCTTCAGATCTAGATCATTGCTTAACTGGAAAGAAAGAAAGAAAGAAAGAAAGAAAGAAAGAAAGAAAGAAAGAAAGAAAGAAAGAAAGAAAGAAAGAAAGAAAGATGAATGTATTTGTACATGTGGAAACCCACAGATGAGGCATTATTATTTTATATCTACAGGGCAAAAGTACATTTTGCTGAGACTTATGACCAGAGTTTGACTTTCTTTTATCTGCAGCTTGTGATAAACTAAAAAGAAAGCTATGAATTTTATAGCTATGAATACTAAGCTATAGTTATTCTCATTATCATCTATACTGCAATTCAGGTTATTATATGATGTTTTTTTTTAATCTGATCAATCACCAGAACCTGCCAAGCCTATGAAAATTTTCATAAGACCCATTTCACAAAGGTAAGGACCAAAGAAAGATTAATAGAGAATCTGTAGGCAATTCTGAAATGAAGGATTACCATTATGATGAAATATAACTCAAAAGTATTTTCAAAAGTTTCCCTACATTTCATTGGGAAATCTTAAAATAATATTTATTATTATAAATATTATAATAATATTATAATTGGGCCGGGATAGCTCAGGCAATAGAGAAGCCTGTTATTAAAAACACAGAGCCTGCAATTACTGCAGGTTCGAGCCCGGCCCAAGGTTGACTCAGCCTTCCACCCTTTATAAGGTAGGTAAAATGAGGACCCAGATTGTTGGGGGGGCAATAAGTTGACTTTGTAAAAAAAATATACAAATAGAATGAGACTATTGCCTTATACATTGTAAGCCGCCCTGAGTCTTCGGAGAAGGGCGGGGTATAAATGTAAACAAACAAAACAAAACAAAACAATAAAAAGTCACGGTGGTAGAAGAGATGAAGTAGAATGTGGGTGCCCCTTTTTTTGTGCGCTGTTTGCTGAACAAAATCTTTTCTCAGCTGAATTTGTTCCCAGGACCTCTAGTAAAGCTATCACTAACCTAAAAGCCTAAAAATACTATTAGGATTATGATTATTGGCTTGTGATGTATTTGGAAATACTGCTGTTGAATGCAATACCAGGAATATTATAATAGGTGATAATTGAAAAATGATGGAGCCTACTGTGTAATTGTTATCACTAGCCAATAGCTATTCAAGAGGGAGACATATAGAAACCATTAATTTATGCAAATTGCAGCTTGCAGATCTAGTAAAATGGAGAACGACTGAGATGCACCCAACATCAGTTAACGACACCATTGTTAAGATTTCATCAGATACAATGGACCTATTGTAGCATTATTGCTCACTGATTTCTTTATTACTTGAAACAATGTCAACCCGGTATTCTTCTCTGCATTCTCATGGGTTATATTTCATCCACGAATGTGTTACTCCTGACTGATTTCTCAAACATTTCTGCATTTCTAAAAACCCACGATGTCAACCAGGAAAATTACATATGGAAATGTTGATCTAAGGAATAAAAAGTGGGAAACAGTTATGCCCTTTCCTGGACAGGGAGTCTCTATGCTCGGCCACTCACGCCCTGGTCATCTCCTGATTGAATTATTGCAATGTGCTCTATCCTTGAAAAGTGTCTGGAAGCTTCATACTGGGTGCAGAGTGCAACTGTACGCACCACACTGGGTGCCCAAAGAAGGACACATATAACACTCTTGATACACAAACTACACTATCAGGTTTCTTCTGGGTCCAATTCAAGGTGTTGGTCATTACCTTATAAAGCTTCATGGCATGGGCCAGGTTACACACAGAGCTGGTCTCATCATCCCTTCTCAGTCAGGGAAAGCTTGCTTCAGACCTGTCAAAGAATTTTGACTGGTGGGATCTAAGAAGAGAGCTTTCTCTGGGACTGTCCCCCTTTTGTGGATCTGGACTGCCCCCAGAGGTGAATAAAGCCCCCAATCTCTTGGTCTTCTGCATAGGGGACAAAACTTGGCTTTATGGCCTTGAGTGGAGGGCACAGAGGACATTGCAACTGTTGGGTTGACTAGTCCTTTGAGAATCTCTCCCATCTTTAATAATCCAATGTTAAAAGACAATCTTAAAATATCTGTAATTGTCATTATTCCATAATTTAAAATTTTTAACCCTGATTTAATTTTCAATCTTAATGTTAATTTTTCACATTATATTGGTTATCTCTTATATTGTACAATACCCAGATCCCCATTGTCAGTTTAGAAATATGAAATATAAATAAATACATAAAAATAGCATGCCAATTTCAGTGTGAAATTTCTGCAATCATATAAATGGGAGGAAATCTGTCAGGTTTTCTCAGGCTGAGTTTGAATTTGCTGAAATAAAAACCAGAGATCTATGATATTAGTACAATCACAGTGTCATTTCTGTAGGGTAGATGTGCTGAGCTGGCCTGCCTGGGATGCAGTACCCTGCCACAATAATGTTCTTTGGAAATTTGCTATCATGGAGAAATACTTGACACCCACAGGTATAATTCTATGCTCTTTTAGAAATTTTAGATGCCAACTCAGAGCTGGATGATGTTGAAGGACAAGAAAATTATACACATCATCTAGATGTCATCATATATACAATTTCAAGATAAATTTAAATTTTTCATAAAACCTGAAAAAAATGTCAGAAAATACTTTCATATATAGGCTCAAATTATCTGAAATTTATACTTCCTAGCTGAGATGAAGTAGTGAAATATAAAATATGTACTATGAGGCATCGCTACATTGTCCTGTGTTATTAGAAAATGTTTAGAAAATGAATATGACCCTATAGAAAATAAAAGAGGATTAATGCTTCTGAAATACTCAGTAATTTGTGCCTTCAGTAATTTGTACAAAATTCATCAATGTATGGCAGATATTCTCCAGCTATATCATAGTAATAGTCCTTGCAAATGTCTTATGTACCATTGCCACAAACTACACAGAATAACAGAGTTGGAAGGGACCTTGGAGGTCTTCTAGTCCAAACCCCTGCTCAAGCAGGAAAACCTACATCATTTCAGACAAATAGTTGTCCAATCGCTTCTTAAAAACCTCCAGTGTTGGAGCACACACACACACACACACACACACACACACACACACACACACACACCTTCTGGAGGCAAGCTGTTCTACTGATTAATTGTTCTGTCAGGAAATTTCTCCTTAGTTCTAGGTTGGTTCTCTCCTTAATTAATTTCCATGCAATGCTTCTTATCCTGCCTTCAGGTATTTTGGAAAATAGGTTGACCCTCCCCTTCTTTGTTGCAGCACCTTAGATATTGGAACACTGCTATTATATCATCCTCTAGTCCTTCCTTTCATTAAAATAGACATATCCAATTCCCAGTTCTTCGTATGTTTTAGTCTCCAGTCCCCTAATCCCCTACACAACTTAAAGGAGGCAAAAGTTATTTGACTTGTCCTTCCATTGATTCTTTCAAAACTCTTTCAAAATTCTTTCAATTCTTTCAAAATAAAATGCGAATAAATAAAGATGTGAATAAATAAAACATATACCTTCCTGCCTTATATATTTCTAGATGCTGAGGACTCATCTCCAGAACTTGAGCATTGGGGTGCTGCCATTTCTCATGTGTTGCCTACAGAATCTGGACCAGTGCCAGCACAGGCATTGCAGATGCTTTTACCGAGGTATGGAAACCACATGAAGCCCATCAGTTTTAGCGATAAGATCAGTGATGTCCTTTCCAGCACCATTTTCCTGGGTGACTGAACCATTATGTTTCCATTACATTTCCACACATCTTCAAACACAAGGATGCTCATGTACTTCAGAGGCACAGAAAGAGCAGTTTTAAGGAAACCCAACCTATTTAACTTTAATAATATATGTATTTGGGAATGAAAGATCAGATTTTTTCCAGTGATGGTAAAGCATAGAATAATTTCAGAGGAAAGTTGTCTGAAGGGATTTCTTATAAAGCCCCTTCACGTACAACCTATCCTTCCTGCAAATATTAATGTTGGAAGGTCTTTCATCTAAGGTAATTTGTTGGGAGGATCAGGAAGAAATATACAACTGTGCAAATATTCACATCTCGACCACCTATATTCTCACTTCTAGAAACATTTTTTTTTATTTCATTAGGTAGACCCGGCCACCTATTTTGCAGAATAGGGGAAACTGTCATCTTGCACATCTTGAAAAACATGACATATTTTATTAAAATGCCACTGTTCCGATGCTTTCAGGTACACACAGTTCCCAGGGTAGAAGAAGCAAATGTACTTGCAAATAATGTCAAGGTGCAGACAAGAAGAGGTTCTTCTAAACCCTTTATCAATCTGCATGATTTATAGCAACTGCTCCTCGCAAATCTTTCCTTCTCAGAAAATGGAAAGATCTGATTTGTGTTGGGGCTCAGCGCTGGTTGGAATGGGGCCAGTCCCGCCATTAAGCAGTGTGAAGCCAGTGCCCCAGGCAGATTTTAGAGGACATTAATGTGTGGTTATTTAATTTGTTATAATTGTATTATTCTTGCCAAAAAAAGAAAAGGGATGCTTGTGGGGTTTTCTGCGTTGTGTGCCAAAGCTAACTTGGCTTTTGCTACTAACACCTTGACTTGGCTAGATGTGGGGAAGAAAGAGATGCTTTGTAGCTTTGCGTTAGGCAGCAAAACATCTTAAGTGGATACTGTTTTGGAGTTTATGTATAAGAAGTCTTTTTGAGTCTGGAACAAAAAGGAGGGGAGATTGAATACTAAATGTTGTGTCTTGCCCGCCCTCAGAGCAGCCAGGGCCTTCTTACCTGCTCCCGAACACTGAGGAATGTATGCCTCCCGGCCCAAGTCCTGGCTCCATGCCCACACAAACTGCAGAAGAAGGAGAATCTCCCTGCCCCAGCCCTGACTCCATGCCCAGGCAAACGGAGCAGCTAGACCCCTCCCCCTCCTCCACAGCATGTGAGCCTGAGGAGGTTTATTCTAACAGCTGATTGGAGTAATCCTCGCATCAGAAGATTGGATAGGCGGAGGCAACAGAAGGAAGGGAGGGGCAGGCCTTAATGAGTGCTGAGTCATGGAGCCACACCCCATGGCCTATATAAAGGATCTGCTTTCTGGCAGTCTCTGAGTCAGGCAAAAGTCGAACTTATCTTGCTGAAGTCACTTACTGGTCTCCTGCCTGCTCTGAGGACTTTGCTAGGACTTTGGGCAGAGCTGCAGAGGCAAGCCTGATTCGGATTTCCCTGACCCGGCCGTCAACGGAGGAGTGGGACACGACACTAAATATTGCTTTTTATATTCTGCAGCACAAGTAAAAACATATGAATGAGAGCCTGTTTGGTCTAGTGGTTAAGACACTAGGTGAAAAACCAGGCGTCTGTGAGTTCTAATCCTGCCTTAGGCATGAAAGTTAACTAGGTGACTCTGGATCATTTTCTCTCTCTGACCCCATGAAATCAACCTGAGACAAAAGCCTTTTCGGTTAATTCTTGTTGCTACCAATGGATCAACAGTCTGTAGAGATTCTCAATCATCCAGGTCATGGTTGTCCCAAAGGTGTTTTTTTAAGGAGGCAACTGGACTTCCTTGTTTTTTTCTTTTGAAGACATTTCACTTCTCAGCCAAGAAGCTTCTTCAGCTCTGACAGGGTAGTGGGGAAGAGCTGAAGAAGCTTCTTGGATGAGAAGCGAAATGACTTCAGAAGAAAAAACAAGAAAGTCCTGTTGCCTCCTGAAAAAGCACCTTTGGGACAATGGATCAACACTTAGTTGATCTAAAATTAAAAAAATTAAAAAAAATCAGACTGTATTTGTTCCTCCATAGCTGGTATTTCTGGTATGCAGCCTAAAAACTAGGAGCGGTAAAGCTCCATTCAAGATTAATAGCCTATGCAACGGTGTCCATGGGCAGGGTGTCAAAAAGAAAAATCAAAAGGCAGCTGTGGCAATGCAACTGAAGCCCCTTCCTTTTGTGTACATGTTGACAATACAGGGACATACGAAGTGATGAGCTTTGATCACACTGGTGTAATTGCCATCTTGACTTTTTTTCCCTACCTCCTCCACAGACACCCCTGTTAGCCAGCAATTAAAACTAGTCCCTTCTCCTTCAGCCTATCCGGTTTCCTTCTAAGTTGACTAAATCAGTGGACCGTCCTCACCTCCAATGGCACTAAATTCCACAGTTCAATCACTGTATTCTGTAAGCCATCCTGAACATCTCTGAAGTTCGTCTTCAGAGAGAAACGTAACATTGATTTCTAACTTATGTTTTCTTTCTAATCACATTGCTGTTTGATAGGCTTGGCTTTTTGGCTCTCAACTAAGTAAAAGGATTAGCTCTTAACCAGGTACTTGTTATTCCCAGGTCATTTTTTTTTCCAGTTGAGAGCAAGGGTGAAATACTACCGGTTTGGTTCAGTTTGGCCGATCCTACAGCGATGGCGGCAGGTGGTTCAGAGAACCGGTAGCAATGGTAGTGCAAGCTCCGCCCACCCAGTCGTTGTTACTTCCTGGTTTTAACCAGGAAGTTAGCTGTTTTTTCCCCCCTCTGCGCATGTGCAGAAGGGTTTGTGCATGCTCAGAGGGTCCTCGCGTACACGTGATGTACACATGCACTTCCAAACCGGTAGAGAAGTTAAGTAGATTTCACCCCTGCTTGAGAGTTAATTTTATAGCAACAGCACTACTTTCAAAAAATGACATTTCTCAGCCCTCCTTTCACCACCACAGAATTTAAATATTCTAATATACTTGGAGTCACACCCACATCTATCTAAGAGATAACTGGCTGAGCAATTCTATTTCCAAAGAAAATCCTCGTTCAGCAGCTATAAAAAAGGCTAATACATAAAGGATGATAGCCAAGTGCTTCCTGTCTTAACCAATATGGTGACTGTTATGAATGAATGAATGAATGACTGAATATTAGTTTTTTTTATTGAAAAAGTTTTAACAAAAAACCATTTCCCCCCTTTCCCCCCCCCCGCAAAAAACCCCTTCCCCCCTCCCTTCCCCCCCCCCTCCGGCTTCCCGGGTCAATCACAAGGTATTGTTATACATAAACCAAACATAGAGTAAAATTTTCCCTTCTAATCCAATTAACCTCATCCAAGTCTTTTCATTTCCTAACCCCCCCATTATATAAAATAATACATCCTAATTATTCAAAGGCAATCTGATATCTCTTAATCTGATATCTGTTTTGTAAATAATCAATCCATTTTTTCCATTCAGTTAAATATCTTTCCTGCGTATTGTCATTCAAAAAGGCTGAGATTTTAGCCATCTCAGCCAAGTTAGGAACTTTCAATATCCATTCTTCTATTGTAGGTAATTCTTTTTTCTTCCAATATTGTCCAATCAACAGCCTTGCTGCTGTTATTAAGTTCAAAATCAATTTAATCTCAGTCACTGTACAATCCGTTATAATTCCCAAATGACTGAATATTAATGAATAGGACTGAATATTCTTCATTGGCCAATCATTGTGTTGACAACAGATATCCACCTCTGCAGCTGGAAACTGCTGGGTCTTTCCAAGCAATAAGGAAAATAGAAAACCTAAAAAGCTCTATTTTTAAAATAAGTATGTATTTCTAATTATCCTGATGTTGGTTTTCAGATTTAATTTCTGGCTAACAATTTTGATTTGTCTGAAAAAATGGTTAAGGTTGGACCATAGATTGGATAGCAAACGATAAAAAGAAAACCATTGACGTGGGCTAGAGCTGTAAGCTTAAGAAAGGTAATAGCAAATCACTTCATATTGTTAGCAAGAAAAGTATGAGGATTTGCTTATGTGGTTCCCTGGAGTGAAGCTGAACCCAAGGGCATTTCATATTTATCTTTACAACAGCAGGTTACAATACCTAACTGATTTCAAAAAAAATAACTAGAGTTAGACCTCCCATTTATACTTGGTTGTGAACTTATCAGAAAATTCCACAGCTCTGGGCAAGACATGTAAATTAGAAAACATGCCTGAAAAAAAGCATCAGCAAGCCATTTTTGTTTTGTTCCAAGAAAGCTACACGGAGGTGTTCATGAGTCAGCAGGAGCCAAATCCCCCATGAGAGAGATTTTACTTTACTTGTATTTGTATGTAATAATTTGTGTTTGAATCCTGCCTGTTTTTCCATTCATATCCCCAGCTCCTGATCATTGTTGATAATTCAGCCTCTACAGAAGAGCTAACTGTGGCCCAAACTATAGGCTACAGAGGCAGAATCGCAATAGCTTGGGAATGAGAAGCCACTCTGAGATATTTTGAGGGGTTAAGGTTGGGCAGATGGTAGAGGGAAGAGGGGGGTGCAAAGTGTGTGAGGCTGTATCACATGTCGGGATAAGGTGGCTATTTCATTTGGAAGTTCCATTGTTTTAGGTAAGGACTATATTTCAAAAGTTACCTTAAACTTATTCAGAATGTTTATGAAAATAGAAGAATGCTGCATCACTAACTTTTGGGAGTCAGCGTAGGAACATGCAAAAAAATGGGGAAAAGAGCTGAAGGACCACGTACAGCTTTGGGATTGTGAACTGCCATGTCTTACACACTACCAAAAGACATCTTACATGTCCATTTTTCCTGAACATACATGGCCATCACAATCAAAAACCATATACCCCTGCAGAGTCAGAGTGCTTTAAAGTTGCAAATGTGTAGCAATTTTTTTAGAAAGTATATATGGCTATGGATATATGTGACATACATACACAGTGCTTATTTCAGTCTATCCGTTTATAATTTTTCCAGTATAAACTGAGGTTAAGTACATTTTAACTTTGGCCTGCTGGAGTTGTGATAATGGAAGTTTTAGATTCAATGTGTAAAGCTATTAAAATTACAATCCCAGAGTATCTTTGGGCATTGCTGCTTTTCATTACGGAAAACGGGCCAGAACTGCTGTTAGGCTTTGGGCTAGTATCCAAGTGTGGTATCAAATAATAATCTGGAAATAGCCAATAGCTTCACTCTCTGGTAAATCATTTTTCCCCTTTCAGAATATATAGAAGTATTTTGTTTGGGGTTAGCAGTATGGCAAGCTGAGGCTAATTCATTGTTTTCAGATATGCATGTTTAGGTCAAATCACCACAGCATCCTAACTGGTATCTATAGTACAGTGATTAAAGAACAGAGGAAGAAATTAGTTTGATACGAAGTGGGGTAGGGTGGGGTGGGGAAAAACCACAGGGTTGCTTTCATTCGTTCCTTTAACTATGCATGCTTTTGAAGGCTCCTTCAAGCGTGATTATTTTCTTGCAGATGCTTCATTACCAAAACTAGGTAACATCATCAGTGCTAGCTGACTAACACATTCCTAGCATTGATGATGTTACCTAGCTGGACAATGAAACATCTGCAAGAAAACAACCAAGCTCAAAGTGCACCAACGACCCCTCATTTCAACCCTGACCTACAAATGTTCTCCTTTATTGATATATTCTTTTTCATTCCCACTGGGATGTCAAAATAAAACACACTTATTCAGGTGCGCAGGACTGGATTAGATTTTTTAGCTTTTAAATTTTAAATTTTAAATTTTATACTGATTTTAATTGGTTTTATTATTTTTAGTTCAATTGGCCGGCTAAATATTTCATTTTAAAATTTATTTTAAATTCATTGTCTATCTATGTATTTTAATATGGCTGTACACCGCCCTGAGTCCTTCGGGAGAAGGGCGGTCTAGAAATTTGATTAATAAATAAATAAATAAATAATAAAAATATGTCCGTGACTTAGGTTAGACCAGAGGTAAGTAATCCGAAATCTTCCTGTGACCATCGGCAATTGAGGTTGGGCTCTAGGATGAAAGAAGGCTGAATTTGAAAATGGATGGAATACCTGAACTTTGATGCAAACTCAGCATATACTTGCATGTCAGAAACTGCCGTTTTCGGAATGGTCTGATCCAATTCACAATTTAAAGAAATGTACTCATAGATGCATACGTTCAGGTAAAATGAATACACCTATTGAGAGAAAGAAGAAAGAAAAACAAAAACTATGGAAAATAGGTGGTAAAGATGAGCCTGTTAGGAAAAAGACAAACATAAAGGGGTAGTTCAGAGATGTGGAAATGAAAATGCATGTAAGTTTCTGGCTGCTTGTAAAATACAGTGAAAATCGACTGAAAGGAAAACATAGCCTAAAAATGGAGTTTTTTACTTGGAGAAAAGAAAGGTGAGACTTGCTTCCATTATGTCATTTTTCTCAACCATGACAACTTTAAGATACTGTACATGGATTTCAACTCCCCGAATTCCCCAGCCAGCATACTAGTTGGGGAATTCTGGGAGTCGAAATCCATTTATCTTAAAGTTGTCAAGGTTGACAAACACAGCCTGATGTTAATCCAATATTCCCCACAAGGAGTAAATAGTTAGTAGCACACAAAGGCATCATAAATACAGCAAGGAGAAACATTGGAAAAGAGAAGAAAGAGAAGGTGTGGAATGAATGGGAAATGGAAAGACACATTGGTGTATCCAGCTTAACCTTTGGCTCCATACTTTTCAGATATAAATAATAACTCTATTTCAACTGAAATGGAGATTAACTGTCTGGGGTGCCCCAAATAAATCTCTTCATAAAAGGAAGAGTGTTGTTTATTTGTTTTTAACCAGTTGCTTTGGAATCAGGCCACAACTTTTTTTACTGGTATAATTGTATAGTGGTGTTATTTACACAACAAAGTGGTTCAAGTCATGACAGCATTTTAAGAAAAACGTAACATTTTCTAGTTGGGGACACTTAATAAATGGATGAAACAGTTTCCTCTGTTTTTTCCCCACCATCTTTGCTTTTATTATCAACATGTTTCGGATACACTTGACATGTCATTCATTCATTCATTCATTCATTCATTCATTCATTCATTCATTCATTCATTTCTTAGGCTATCCAATTTGTACAGTTCCAAGAGGCTTATCAAATGCAACAATTTAACAGAAGAAGAATACAAAATAGATCAAGCCAAGGAAAATCTGGAGAAAATCACTCCTCAACCTAAACAACTTCAAAAGAATCATCCCACTTCCTGTTTGAAGACCTGGGAATAATGACATATTTAAACTAGAGCAGAGGTAAATTTCAAATGGGATGTATGTATTTATCTAAGTATATCATACATACATGTCCTATACTTCCTATGAAGAAATGAAGGCAGCATACATAACACTGATCCTTATTTTTATTTTCCTATCTATATCCTGTGAAGTGCTAAGAGACCCCAAATTATGTGGTAAGCTTCATATTGCTTCTGAGACCTGTTTTCTAATCACTTTATATTATCAATTCAATTCAATTCAAATCTTTATTGTCAATGCACAAGTTATGTACAATGATATTGGCTGAGCTCCTACAGGGCATCCACCCAACACAATACAACTCACAGTGAAGACAGAAAATCCCTAACCCAATAAATCATATTAACAGAATACCCAGTCCTATTTCACCAGTGTGAACGTGTTACACATTGCGCTGGCCTTGCAGTCCTTCATACTACATAGTTATGATGATGTTATTTCTCATTCAGGAGTCTGACAGCCCACGGATAAAAACTGTTCTTCAGCCTGTTTGTACAGCTGGCTATACTTCTACATCTCTTTCCCGATGGTAGGAGGGTAAAAAAGTGTTGACCTGGGTGAGAGTCATCCCTGAGAATTTTCCTCACTCTTCTAAGCCCTAGCGATCTCATGTAGAGACCACCTGGATCGTTTTGTTTTTCCAGGTAAGGTCTTCACTGAGATATTATAAAAATCTTGTCTTTGGAGAAATGCAAAATGCAAAAATAACAAAACTATTAGCATTATCACATTGTCGCTTATTAGAAACAAAAATGTACAAGAAAAAAAATGCAACATTTAAGATAAAGTAAATATTAAAAGGAAAAGAAGAAAAAAAGGAAAGCTACTACTCTCTAAAAGCAGTATAATCTATATTCTTTTTCTAAATTACTTCCATTTTCTCATTTAGTTCTGTTAGCCTGTTCAGCAGTAAGCAAGTAATGGTCTGAGCTTTCCATCAAATGAGTAGATTCTGCCTTCTTTTAAAAGAAAGGAACAATGCACTCCGCAGGGTTTCTTAGGATTAATGGCTCAAACAATATTCTATATTAATGCCTTTCTAATCACATAGATGCTACCTTTCAGCATTTCTTATTCTTTCAGCTGCCCTGACATCTTTATCCCCTTTTGAGAGAAACAAAGGAATGTTACATCATCCAAAAAGCTGTAGAATGAAAGCTGAATATCCCCATAAATAAACTTTCTCTATTTCAATAAAATGAACCAAAGATATTTTGGCACTTGAAGCTCAGAAATGTTAAACCCTCACACACGCACATCCCTCCACAGAAATCCCACATTCACACACAAGTAAATTAGCAACTCAGTGTTAGTCCCTCTCCTGGACAAGGTGTGTAGTTTCCCCTCCAACTCTGATCATCTTGTCCCACAGCATCTGTGAAAAGGGGAGAGTTCCCTCCTCCCCCCACCCATCACAGAGCAAGTGTATCTGGAATCAATGCACAGAACACAAAGAAGATTGTGCTCCCTGGTCCAATTTCTACTCGCCGTACATTTATTTCAGTATAAATGGAAGGGTAATGAATAGGCATAGAGCAAAACCTCACTCTTGCAACCTGCCTGCCATCTCCTCAAACCAGATGGTAATTTGCCAGATCGTGTTTATGAATCGGCACTTTCTGGATGGAGAAATGTTTCAGCGTGTCGCTTTCCAAATGGAAGAACTTTAGTTCTTTGGGGAAGAGGAATGGCAAGCCCAGGAGAACATGGTACAAGAATAATACAAGAGCAAACAATAGATTTAAACTTAATGTTAACTGCTTCAATCTTGATTGCAGAAAATATGACTTCTGCAACAGAGTTATTAACACTTGGAACACATTACGTGACTCTTTGGTCTCTTCTCAAAATCCCAAAAGCTTTAACCAAAAACTGTCTACTATTGACCTCACCCCATTCCTAAGAGGTCTATAAAGGACGTGCATAAGAACACAAAAGTGCCTACCATTCCTGTCCTATTGTTTCCTTTCATTATATCAAATTAATATAATTATTGCATACTTTTGCTCATATACATGCTTATATGATACGTAATTATTTTATGTTGATGCTTGTGTATATTGTTGTGACAAAAAAAAAAGAAGTAGGATGATAAGGTTGGGAAGAAGGTGGAATCTCAGCCTCTGATAAAAGGCAAATCCAAAAAGCAGGGATGAAAGTCCATAGGAGTAAGCAAGGAAACTTGATTTACAGGCATCTGTTCTTCCTAAGGAACAGATAATTGATTGAAATAGAAATATTGTATAAGATCTCTTTTTATTTTAATGATAGTTACCGTGTATTCTCTGCAAATACCTAGTAAATTATGTGTTTTTATGCAGTTTGGACCTCTTTCGTTTAGAATTCCTCTAAATTAATGACTGAGGGTTCTTGAGACCTTCTTTGTTGCACCTTGTGGGCTTTGCCGTTCTGCTCCAAAAGTCAATATGTATTATTTGTTGCTTGCAAGGACATAGATGAGTCAGTCACAATCAGACACGGGAGATGGGAGATTTCCTCATGAATTAATTCTGTTTATACCAGTACTCTGGTGCAATGTTAACAATAATAGTGACATTAATGACTGGATTTCCACTCAAGAAACTATATCAGTTTTGTTTGGACAATCCTACACAGAGGAAGAAAGGATTTGTGCTGATTGCTGGTTTAGATAAAAATGTAATAAGCTGAGCTTTATTCTGCTAAGGCATTATTTTAATCAGAGATAGCTGCTCTACAAGAAAATGTTTTCTCTCTGTGTTTAACAAGGATTTTCTTCTATAAAAAGGGATAATTATGCTTTTTTCATACTCAGTTTCTGATAAAATAAATCAAAACTTTTCTTTAAAGATAGCATTGTTATAATTTACATATACTATATATGTTCTAACTTTAAAAAAAAGGGTGGTTTTTTTTTAATGGTCTTTTTCTAGAGTTTATCAACAGTCAACACAATTAGCTTCAAAATCGACAGGTTTCTCTGAAGCATGAAATGCTTCCTACATCTAAACTGAAGATCATTCCAGAACATACATCCATGCAAAGAAGCGTCACTGTGGCAAATGCTTCCAGAATACTCAGACACATCTTTTAAACTCAGGAACTGCTGGATGAAATCCAGTTTTGACCCCAAATTTGCAAGTTCTGGACCAGTGCTAAGGATAGAGGAATAAACCTTTGGAATCCTTTATTGACAAATCTGAAGGAGGTGTCATCTCAAGACTTTCATCCTGTTGAGCTGATCAAGGGGAGTAAAATCAACAATAAATATACAGCAAAGCATTTTTCCCCTTTAGAGGGAAAAACAAAAATGGATCTGTGTTCTGTGAAATACCTAGAGAATGAAGGATAAGAACAAGAAAAGCTAATTCTCCTAACATCTTCAGTGAAATAGAAATAGAAATGACTCATACATTTAACCCTTCCATAAAATTACATGGCAAAGTATGCTGTTCTCCAGTGAATGTATTAATGGATGACAAAGCAGTGATGTAATAATATGTAATGATTCTATACAATAATCAACATAACAGAAGAAAACTGAAATAAAAATAATGAAGAGTGGTGTCTCTGTGTGTGTGTGTGTGTGTGTAGAGAGAGAGAAAGAGATCTAGTCACCAACCAAGTGAATTTATCCTGTTTTAATTGGTCATATCTACCCATTTTGGATGACACCTACATGTCCAAATTAATAGCATTCATTAAATCAATTGCCTCCTTTGTTATCATGGACTTTCATAACTTTCACTATAAAGCCAGTTTTTTAAATTTTTTGTCAGAGATGCAGAAGGATTTTTTAAAAAAAAAATTAAAGGTAGAAGAAGATTAAAGAAAAGCAAGCGAGTAAATGTTTTTTTGTCAGTTTGGCATGAGGCCAGACAACTAAGAACTCTAGTTGTTCCTTCAGGAGCAATATTGTAGCAGTCATGGCAGTCAGAAAAGCAATTCCATATACCGTTTAGTTTGTGCACAGCAGTCCTTTGTATAAATGTCACTCTTAAGATGCTAGTCTTGAAGTCATTAGGCTTTTCAAGTCTGGGTTTTTTAAAAAAACAAAACAAAACAAAAAACGATCAATCTGAAAGCCATCATGGCCCTCAAAAGGTTATTTTAGTCTGAGACTTGTCAGAGGTTCTCAAAAGTCTCTCAGCAACTGTGCTGTCGCTTTTATCTTCATACCATTGGGCAACACAACTACCACTTAAGTGTTTAAGCAAATAGTGATAGCCATTCTTGGGGGATAAAACATGGAAACAAGCTCTCCGAAAAGGCTCTGTAATTGTTTCTGGAGTCCTCTCACAGGGACTTCCGGAGCGACTACTACTATATACTTATGCCTGGAGACCCTCTAGTAGCCTCATTTTAATAATGTAGTTACAGGGCAATGGGAGATGGGAGATGTTTCTGTGTCATTAACAACAGGAAACAGTGATCCTGACAGGGAGGGGGGATGTTAAGCCTTTTTGCTTCCGTCCCACTTTCCCAGTATGTGAATAGATATGTGTATTGGAATACGGATAAATGCAGTGTACATTTAAAAAATTGCCTCATCCAGAGAAGAGGCAGCTATCAAGAAAATTTAGGTAACTTCAAAATAGAACAAATTTTTTGGGGGGAGTGGAAACAGATTTTATCCTAAGGATATGTCTCTTCTGCTACTAAATTGTCTCTAGCCCATGATTATGATAATATTCCTGGTTTATATTCATTTCACATCGATGTGTATTCTGGATGATCTTCATGCATTGATTCCAGAAATATTTTCAGCCTTGACAATCAATGGAAATCAGGATCAAGAAAGTATGGATCCTTTTTTTCTCCCTCATCAGTTTTGGCAGGTTGGGTGGTTGTTGCTATTGTTGTTGGAGGTGGTGGGGTGTGTTTGTGTGTTTGTGTGCACCTTCAAATCATTGTTGACTCCTGGTCATTGCCTGGACAAGTCCCTGCAGATTTCTTGGCAAGATTTCACAAGTGATTTGCCATTTCCTACTTCTTGCCTTAAGCACTACACCAAACTGGCTGTCATGTTTTATTTATCATAACTTAAAGTTGACATGCTGGTTCCCCACCCCCAAGGATTTAGGATTTGCTTCCGCAGCTCTCTCAGAGCTGCTAAATAAATTTTTAAACATGGACCCCTTTCTCATCTACAACTGCCATCTAGCTTAATGTGGTTTAGTGTATGTTGTGAATGAGGTTTGGCAATATGTCCATTCACATTTTTATTAGACTCCTGCATCCAACGTATTAGTGGAATCGTAGTTCCAGTTTTTGTTTTATTAGAAATAAAATTCAGATTGAATATTTTCCTTGTTCAGCTACCTCTTTGCAATAATGTTTCATAAAAGAGGTGGGATCTGTGTTTTCTTTTCAAAAATGTACCATATAAATGTACTATAAATGCGGTCATAATCCATCCAACTCAAGGAGTCCTTTGATGACATTTGTTTTAATCAGTGATTCTTGATGTTTAGCATTAACAGAGAAATATAATTTGTTGGGTGATAGGAACAATGAGAAGATTAATAGTAATGCAGACTTAGTAACTAGTTTGACAGTGTGGAGGGAATTATTTGTTATGTATTTAGCAGAGCGATGGCGTTTGGGAAAAACTGTTCTTGTGTCTAGTTGTTCTGGTATGCAGTGGTCTATAGCATCGTTTTGAGGGTAGGAGTTGAAACAGTTTATGTCCAGGACGCGAGGGGTTTGTAAATATTTTCACAGTCTTCTTTTTGACTCGCACGGTATACAGGTCCTCAATGGAAGGAGATTGGTAGCAATCGTTTTTTCTGAAGTTTATTATCCACTAAAATCTCTGTGTGTCTTGTTGGGTTGCAGAACCAAACCAGACAGTTATAGAGGTGCAGATGACAGATTCAATAATTCCTCTGTAATATATATAATATAATATATCATGTGTGTATGTGTATAAAATAAACTGCTGACTTTGCAATAAAAAAGTCGAAACTGTTTCACATTTAATATGTGAATGCAGCAAAATCGCACAAACTGATTACAAAGCTAGACATGACAGAGTTGCTAAATTAATCCACTGGTCACTATGTAAAAAATACGACTTTCCTGTATCCAAAAAGTCATGGAAACATAAAGTAGAAAAAGTTATAGAAACTGAGAAGGTGAAGATCTAGTGGGACTTTCGAATACAGACGGATCGTCACTTGGAACACAACACAACCAGATATCACAGTTGTCAAAAACTGAAACGTACAATTTATTGACATCACGGTACCAAGAGATGCCAGAGTCAAAGAAAAAGAACTGGAAAAAATAATAAAATATCGTAACCTGGCCATCGAAACTACACAGCTATGGATGAAATATGTAACAGTGATACCCATTGTCATCAGGGCACTTGGTAACATGTCCAAGAATTTTATAAGATACATCAACAAATTGCAGCTTCCTGCAATAACACCAGCAGAACTGCAAAAAACTGTGCTACTTGGATCATACATCTTAAGAAGGTACTTAGTTGATACCTAGGACACTGGCAGCAACCCGTATCAACCATTAGCACCAGTCAATGGTATTTGTGATGCCTTTTTGAATGTTCAGTTGACTGAGTTTCATGTTTAATGAATAAAGTAAATAATAATAATATATCATTATTAGCAGTACTAAAATTATTCAGCATTTTCCCACGGAAATCCTTTTTGGCTTTTTTTCAGTTTCTGTTTTTTAATATCATCTTTGTAATCCATAATGTATTTAATAATGTAATTCAGACTAAAACATTCCCTCTGTATAAAAATCATTGAAAAGACAATGGGGACATTTTTAAGGAGCTGCTTTAATTAAGAAATCAGACATGAGTAGTGTGCTTCTGTTCAATTATTCCATATTTTCTGGATTATAACATTTACTTGGAATTCAGACTCACAGTAACACCTTAAGCAAAAAATAAATTAACAGGAATTCATAATGAGTCATGCTAAGCGTGCAGCAAAAATAACTTTCATATTCCCTGTCATTGTCAGTCTAGGTATCAGTTCTGATCTGACTGATAATGATGGCTATAATAAGGGTTGTTACACAGAAAAGGATGTGCAAGTAATTAATGCTACAGCTTTCTAAATTTCCCCACAGCAAATGTGTCAGCGCAAAACTTGGGTAAAGCTAACACATCTCATTATCAGAGAGATGCATTATATCTCTTTGAAGCTTCCTCCTGAATTACAGGAAATCAAACGCACAACTGTACCAAATTACAGATATATTTGGGTTTGACGCCTCTACTTCCTAGTGTCTGGGAGAATTTTTACATTTGCATTTTCTGATATATATATATATATATATATATATATTTATATTTAAAAAATGCTTGCTTGGCCTTTTGATTGTTTCCCTAAGACAGTAATCAACTTAATTTCTATTTCATATCAGAACTAATATATTGCTGGAGGAAAATAATATTCTCCTTAATTAATTGTCTCCACTTCAGAGTACTAGTTCAAGTCAATTTCCTTCATTTCGATATTTTTATTGCTCATTTCAAAATCTGAAGCTCTGAACTCATGATAAGATCCTTCTTTTCTTATGATTAGTATAATTTGCCTTTCCTTTCCTACAGGGACTGAGCGTCTCTTTCTGAAATAGTGTTTTATTCACTTGAAAGGAGGACTTGATGGGAAGACGGATTTTTCCCTCCCCAACGTTAAAGAATAATCAAGCAAGGTGGGACTGGAGATCTAAAATGCCTGGAAACAGAGGAAGCTGTTGAAAGCAAGGGACTGTAGGGGCAAATGATTGTAGAGGCAGTGACTGCTGATTCTGGTGTAGGCTTCTCAAGAATAGCCTGATCATTAGCTGCTACAGGGAGAGGGAGAAGAAGAGGGAGAGGCTAAGGACCTGGTGAATTTAACTTCTTTACCAAGTCCATAAATGGACCTTGAGAGTCAGTTTGGTGTAGTGGTTAAGGCAACAGGCTAGAAACTGGGAGTCTGTGAGTTCTAGTCCCACCTTAGGCACAAAGTCATCTGGGTCAGGGGTCTCCAACCTTGGCAACTTGAAGACTTATCTTCAAGTCTTCAAGTTGCCAAGGTTGGAGACCCCTGATCTGGGTGACCTTGGACCAGTCACTTTCTCTCAGCCCTAGGAAGGAAGCAGTGACAAACCACTTCAGAAAAACCTTGCCAAGAAACCACCTCCGAGACACAACTGAATAGAAGGGAAAAAAATTATGACAGAACTTACATCTCTTTCCTATTTCCTTCTCTGCCTCATTTATCTCTGCATCTCATCTCTATCCACTTCCTTTCCTTACTTTTCTATCCCATCTTGATGCTTTAGCTCCATCTATTTCTCCCCCCCGCCCTTTTCTTTACTCGTACAGCTGGAAAGAAGGAGAGTGTGTATTTGTGCGGAAAGAAGGAAGATGTAAGGAAGGGAAAGAGGATGTTCCTTAAAGCTGGAGGAAAGGAGGATATGCAGTACATTGGTATGATTTGGAGGAGAGAGAGTCTTATGTGTGAGAAGGAGAATGGCTTCCATATGAAGAAATAGATCAATTAATTTTGTAAATTGATATTTTAGGGAGAAAGCTATGGTAATCTATGGTAGCCAGAAATCAGAAGTCCATGAGCCCCTTCTTTGACTAACAATATTTGGGAAAAGACATCATTTATTTTGTGAGCCGCAGTTCATCAGATGAACAGATACCTTCCTTCGTATGGTAGACACTCTATGCATCTGATGGTGAGCTGCAGTTCACAAAAGTTTGTTTCTCTATGTGTGAAGTGTAATGATTTTTTTGGATTCAGTATTGTAAGAAATACCAGCTTAATTCTTTTGACCAGAATGAAAAACACATTTTCCACTTCTTCCATAACCTACTGGGATGTGTTCTTTAATACAGTGCAACTAGATTGCTACTTATATATATTTCCCACTTGTTCAATCACATGTCTGGTTTCTTAAAATGCTTTTGGTTGGTTTCAATCTCTGATTTCCCATCTTACATTTTCAATTATAGGCAGGAGTCTTTGCTCTCAGCTCTTTCCTTCTACCAAGGGATGTTTCTCAAGGCTCAGTTCTAGATTGCGTGCTTTGTCATTAGAGTATCTGATTTCCTCTGTCTATTACTGTCATGTCTATCCTGATGATGTTCAGATCTGTTTCTCTATTTATTGACTGTGTGGTGTGAGCTTCCTTCTCAAATAGTCCCAATGATACACGCAATCTACAGAGTTCCCACTACCAGTTACATTTGGAATAGACCAAGCTTGGTGTTTTTATCTTATTTGTTCTTTCTCGCCTTTTCTTGATCCTTTCCTTTTTTTTTCAGAATGGTCAGTTGCAGCAGCTTCACTGATACATGAATTGGCAATTCTTACTGATGAGAATGTTTCTTTAAAACCGGTCATAGAGGAAACTACAAAACTTATCATTTTTATGTATTGAACCTCCAAGAGAATTTAGTCATAGCTTAATTTGAAAATGCCTAAGCATTTGGTGGTATCTCATCTGACTTGCTACAACAGTTTGCATTGCTCTCCACAATTAGGATCTGAAGAGCACAGTTTCTGTAGCAGAAAAAGTGGCAGAACCTGGGGTGTAGTTAAAAGGGGGGTTAGCCTGGAATCCCTATTAGCCACAATCAAACTAGGTCCAACCTCCCTTGAATTCCATTGGCTCTTATCTAACTCCAAGCAGATGTTAACCATTAGTTGAGTATATTTCTGTGCATAGGCAAGAGAAGCAATAAGTCAATTGAATTGGATCTTCAGGTGTGGATCTGATTTTTTATGGCTGACAGTTTCTGTCATTCTAGATCTCTCCCAGTTCACTCCATGTTCTTTTTTCACTAATCCCTGTACTGATCAAGTTTTTGTGAACATTAATAAGTTTCAGTTTGCTGAGTTATGGCCTTATAAGCCATGACTTCCAGAATACCCAGCTATATGAATAACTATAATTCATATGCCCGTCCTGGAAGAACAGTTGCCGTGATTCAATCTGTAGTAATAAATTTAATTATTAACCAATTAATAATATGTTGTACTGATTTGTAACTGTTTTATGGGTGACATTGGTTTATATTCTATTCTACCAAATCGATTTACCTGTACCAATCTTAGTTACCTCAATTGCTATTTACTGCTCTAACTCTTTCTCAGTTGTTCAGGCACACACCCAGTTTTTTAAAATGTGTGTTTGTGGGCCACGTCCATAAATCAATGATTGTACATCATTTGCAACAGAATTAAAGTGCAGCTATGCAACATCTGTTGCAAACGACATTGCTTGTGTTATGCAAATGATACAAATTGCCACAGGGGAATAGTCTCTAATTTAACAGCTGTTTGCTAATGATGGGCACCCTTCCTCTCATAGTCAGTTAAGAACAATACTCTGAAAATATTAATATTTTCTCCTTTTCCATTCTTTTTTCATTCAGTGTCACGTTGGTTGTTCTAAGCATGATGCCAGCCCTCTAAACATGAGCACATGTGAGTAATTCTGACAGCTTTTGAGCTGAAGAGTGGATTATAAATCCTGTAATAATTAATATGTATTTCATTTATAACCACATTATTTTTCTACATTGTTATATGTTGCCACTTAGTAAGCCGAACTTGCTTCTGCTATCAACCTAGTTGAACGAAAGTATAATTGTAAGATAAGGCATCCATAGTTTAATCTAAAGCACATTCATTATTTCCAACGTACAGCTTTATATTAGACCTTGACCCAAACTATAGAACTGAATCCATTTTCCAATCACATTATTTATTTGAACATGATTGCTCCAAGACAGGACTATCCACTGGAATTCAATTAGAGTCACTGTACGAAGAGCCGATGACCTGGGAAATGCTCAGCTAGATCTAATGTGATAGGCATATCAGGGAAATTAAAAACACCATGAAACTTTAGGTAGTAATCTTCAATTTCACTTAAAAGGATATTCAAAACGAATGTCAAGGTCTTTCCCGAATTGAAATTCTTGAGGAGGAATTCAAACGCTTTCAATAACACTAACAAAATGTCTTTTCCAGGGGGTGGTTTACCAGACCCAGAAATCTCACTGTGAAGAACAAATTGATTTAACCCCTACTCCATATATCAATAGAACTGCTGTTTCAGACAGCTTATATATTATGCACAAAAAAAAAGTCAATAGCAAACTAGAATCAGTTTCAGGAGAAATACAACACCAAAGTAGATACTTGCTAGCTTGAATGATCTAACAATATATGTTTTCTTCCAGCTAGATAAAGCAGTTCAGAAAATCGCACCCTGGGAAGACAAAGGAGCTTATATGCTGCATACCTATTATTTAGGTTCAGTAATGAGGATGACAATAACATACAAAGTTATTGTCATCCTCACTACTGTAGCTAAATAATACTGGGTGATACGATTGTTCTTTCATCTGTTTTTTCCTAAAATGAAAAACAGCAGAAAATGTTATCACAGAACTGAAGAAAGTAATCATGAATAGGAATAGCACCTGAGTGCACAATAGCATTTCTATTTATTCAATCTGGTGTAGTTGTATTTGTGTTAAAATCTTCCATCGTGTGGTCACAACTGGTGGCAGCATCTAGTCAGCCTGGTAGCTGCCCCCCTCAAAAAGGTCAAGAAGGATTGTTGTCAGTAGGAAATTATGTCAGAAAGCTCCTACATAGATACCATGGATGAAATCCAGCAATTTTGAGCAGTTCGGAGAACCGCCAAGTACCACCTCTGGCTGGCCCCTGGAGTGAGGAGGAAATGAAGATTTTGCAATATCCTTTCCCTGGCATGCCCACCAAGCCACACCCACCAAGCCACACCACGCCCACCAAGCCACACCCACAGAACTGGTAGTAAAAAAAATTGGATTTCACTATTGATAGATAGATACCTCATTGTCTACAGAGATTCTCAGTCATCCAGGTCATGTTGTCCCAAAGGTGCTTTTTCAAGAGGCGACTGGACTTTCTGGTTTTTCTTTGAAGATGTTTTGATTCTCATCCAAGAAGCTTCTTCAACTCATTGCACTCACAAGTACAGTTTGATGGAACAGTCTTCTTTTAGGCTCTGCCTACAATAAAAGTATTGTAGTATATTATGGAAATTCTGGTTATTTTGATTTGTGTTTCCCCCCCACCTCCCATTTCATGGTCACTTGATAACAAATAGAACCTTATTTCCTTATAGAATTTATATGGCTGCCTATCTTAAATAAAGTCAGTGTGGGCAGTTTAAAAGAAACAACCAGGGTAAAACTGTAGTCAGCAGCTACAGTAACACCTGAGCTGCTTCACATTCATATCTTCTTCTAAAGAGAACTATATTTGGATGCAGCCTCACTTACCATGGAGAACAAGTTTGGTATAGCGATTAAGGCTAGAAACGAGGAGACTGTGAATTCTAGTTGCACCTTAGACATCGCACCAGGTAGGTGACCAGTCACTATCTCTCAAACCTAGGAACCAGATCAGCATTATAAATAAAAGCATTAATAATAGTAAAAAACAAAATAAAAGATGGACAAAATAATATAGTGCAATTGGTGGTGGGCAGTTAGAGTCTGCCTAATGTTAGACACAATATAAAAGAATTTGACCACATTAAGAGAAACTACTTTGTACTGATTTTATAACAGTAGTTGCATATAAAAGAATTTCCCAGATTATTTTATTAGGTAAGGTGTTATAAATTGAGTCCATGAGTCCTTATAGAAGATGCAGTATAGCAGAACGTGAGCTGTAGTTTCAATGGCCCCTTAGGAAGGAGGCAATTACAAACCTTGCCAAGAGAAATGCACGGACTTTTCCAGTCAGTCACTAAGAATCAAAAATAGATGATAGATGATATAGATAGATGATAGAAAGAAATGATGATAGATAGATAGGTAGATAGATAGATAGATAGATAGATAGATAGATAGATAGATAGATAGATAGATAGATAGATAGATAGAGGGATGGATGAAAGGAAGGAAGGAAAGAAAGAAAGAAAGAGAAAGAAAGAAAGAAAGAAAGAAAGAAAGAAAGAAAGAAAGAAAGAAAGAAAGAAAGAAAGAAGATAGACAGACAGACAAATATATAGACATAGAGATGAGGGTGTGTGTGTGTGTGTGTGTGTGTGTGTGTGTGTGTGTGAGAGAGAGAGAGAGAGAGAGAGAGAGAGAGAGAGAGAACAACTACCTGCCATGACTAAATAACTGATCCACAATGATCTTTTGATAAGTGAACACATATATAAAGATACATTTATTATAACTAAAAACTATGTTCTTAGGTTTTAACATCCACATTTCTTGTAAAAACAAACGAGATCAACTAAGACACGTGATCCTTGCTTCCTATAGATTTGGGTCAAACAATTGTCCAAATAGTAACAATCAAAGTCTAACTACTCAAGGTACATCTTGGCCTCTAGGCTACACATGTTTTCTTTCCTGGAAAATAACCACCCAAACAGCAACTTGATTTGTCATCTCAGCCTGGGCAATTTCTGCCCCACCAGAGCAAATGCAGAACACCCAGCAGGTATTGTGACATCATAGATGCTTGACATTCGTTTGGTTTTACAGCTCGAGGCAGGCGGCACAATGAATGGTTTGTTGTCAGAGACCAGGCCCCTGATTGATGACATAGAATCGGATCTCAAAACTGAACGTTCATCTGATAGCAAACATTTATCTTCTGGGTAGAACCATAGAAAATGAAAATGAAATGCCTAAATGGACTTGTTTTTTTAAAAAAGTCTGTATTGGTGCTGTCTAAAATGGAATATAAATAACATTTTCAGACTAGTATTAATGCGTGAAAACAGGGGTTACAGGAACCCATAGGGGCTACCTCAATTCCTACAAAGAAGTTCCATAGTTTTACTATGTTTCCCTGGCTTGAGTCCAATATGGATTGACTCAATGGACACAGTCTCGATTTCAGCCTCTGTTGGGAAACCACAAGCAACAAAGTTGGATCTCTTCAGGCCCATCATAACAGAATAACAGAATTGGAAGGGACCTTGGAGGTCTTCTAGTCAAACCTTCTGCTCAAGCAGGAGGCCCTATAAAATTTCAGATAAATGGCTTTCCAGTCACTTCTTAAAAATCTCCAGTGATGGAGCACTCACAATTTCTGAAAGGAAGCTGTTTCACTGATTAATTGTTCTCACTGTTAGGAAATTTCTTCTTAGTTCTAAGTTGCTTCTCTCCTTGATTAGTTTCCATCCATTGTTTCTTGTCTTGCCTTCTGGTGTTTTGGAAAATAGGTTGACCCCCCTCTTCTTTGTGGTAGCCCCTCAAATATTGAAACACTGCTACTATGTCACCCCTAGTCCTCCTTTTCATGAGACTAGACATATCCGATTCCTGCAACCATTCTTCATATGTTTTAGCTTCCAGTCCCTTAATCATATTTGTTGCTCTCCTTTGCACTCTTTTCAGAGTAGCAACAGAGTCTCTCTTTGCTGACCAAAACTGGAGGCAGTATTCCAAGTATGGTCTTACTGAGGCTTTATAAAGTGATACTAATACTCCATGTGATAGGTCAGCTCAGGAGGGTTGCTGACACAGGAAAGATCATTAGGTTGGTGGACAGGGGTGAAATCCAGCAGGTTCTGACAGGTTCTGGAGAACCAGTAGCGGAAATCTTGAGTAGTTCGGAGAACCGGCAAATACCGCCTCTGGCTGGCCCCAGAGTGGGGTGGGAATGGAGATTTTGCAATATCCTTCCCCCCAGGAATGGGATGGGAATGGGAATTTTGCAGAATCCTTCCACCAGGAGTGGGGTGGGAATGGGGATTTTGAAGTATCCTTCCCTTGCCACACCCATCAAGCCACGCCCACAGAACCGGTAGTAAAAAAATTTGGATTTCACCACTGTTGGTGGAGCTAGTCCATCCAGTGCCTCAGTCCCTTCACATGTTTGTAAATGGATGCCTAGAGGAGTCCAACGCCCTTTAAAATGGTATAGTGGACTTATCAAGAGAATGGCCCACTGAATCTCTTTCTTTAAGAAAAAAAAGAGTAACTGAATTGCAGTAAATCTTTTCTGACCAGCAAGGAATAGTCTGCAAAGAAGGAATGGACATATCGTTACCGGCTCCTGTGTATGAAAATTTCATCTTTGCAAACCCATTCCCTACTGAAGCCCTTCTAAAATCATATTGTGTACTTATTAAGGAAATGGCCCGCTGGATATTGCTAGATAAGTCTTGAGGAGGGATGTATTTGTAAATAATTCACAGAGAAATATTTCTCAAGGAAATGTGGGAAATACATCAGAGACTCGATGCCTCTAACAATTCTATCTGTGGCAGATAGTGGAACGCACAGCATGCTGGAAGGAATAACTTTCTATCTCACCCATCAGCTTTCTTGTTATTTTTTAATACTCCAAAATGTCACCGTCAAATATTCCTTTTTAATCAAGCCTAATTACTGTTGCTGATTTTTTTTTAACCAGAGAATTTGCTGCTTATCCCTGTTCTATCTTTTCTCTCTCTCTCTCTCTCTCTCTCTCTAATTTTAAGGAGATTGACAGGGGTGAACTATCCTTTTCCATGGGGTTTATTCTGACGCCAAGCAGTCTTTCATTTTGACATTACATTTTCTCTCTCACACTCTTTTTTTTCATGCCTTATCGTCAGCTTTATACTCTGTTTGTGTGCCCTTCATTACTCCAGCCCTCGGTCACTGCTATCTGTCATTATTCCTCCTTTGCTTGGATATAAGCACTGTTTAATTAGTCAATGTTCATTTCAGGCTTAGGATGATAGGGGGGAAAAGGCCATCCATTCCTAATAAGATATTAGGGAAATGAGGAAAAATGTTCGCATGTGAGACCAGGGCTTATACCCTTTGTCCAATAAATTGAAGTGACAACCTTTACTGACATGAGTAAAGCTTCTTAAAATGAACAGCTGAGCTTCCTAAGCTGGCCCTCAGGGACCTTGAGGCCTAAAAGATTGCATTATATAAATACCCTGTTGCTGCTTTCTGAAACCACAGTATTTCCAGCCTTGTTACTTCAGGGAGCTGAAGGGCAAGGGCCGGTTGGGAAAGGGATTAGGATGGTTCCTGGCCCCTTGGGCCAGCAGGTTTTAATGGTGCTGACAACAGCAGAGATTGGTAGCATGATGTCACAAGGCCTGAGCTGTTAATTCCCTCAGAGCTCCTGCCTTAGTTGAAGTTTTCATCGATAACTTTAATTTAAAGAAGAAGAACGTCCTCTGGCTTCAGCCTTATTTGAAAGAATATTGCTGTGGCCCAGGCAGATACACAATATACCTAAAAATGAGGGGGTGGCAGGGTTGCAGTCCAGCACTTTGTTTGGAAACGCATCCATCTGGCACACACCCCTCCACAAAAGATAAAAGTAAACAGGTGCTAGAGAAGAACCTATCAGTCATAAGAAAAACAGGGAGCATTTTATCTACATCTGCTAAATCAGGGACCCCCAAACTCTTCAGTTCATCAATGCCTTCAAGAAGTTTTGGATTGTTCATTGACCACCCAGCATTTATTATATAAAAATAATTTAATAAAAGTCACTATAATTAATGGTACTACAAATGCAGGCCCAAGGTTGACTCAGCCTTCCATCCTTTATAAGGTAGGTAAAATGAGGACCCAGATGGTTGGGGGGGCAATAAGTTGACTTTGTAAATATACAAATAGAATGAGACTATTGCCTTACACACTGTAAGCCGCCCTGAGTCTTCGGAGAAGGGCGGGATATAAATGTAAATTTAAAAAAATAAAATAAAGTACTAAGTGGTACCACGGGGGTGTTCAGCCTATCCTCCAAAGCACCTGAAGGTGCAGGACAAGAAGCAATGAATGAAAACTAATCAACGAGAGAAGCAACCTAGAACTAAGGAGAAATTTCCTAACAGTGAGAACAATTAATCAGTGGAAAAACTTGCCTCCAAAAGTTGTGGGTGCTCCTTCACTGGAGGTTTTCAAGAAGAGATTCGACAGCCATTTGTCCAGAATGGTACAGGTCCGAGAAGGGGGATTGGACTAGAAGGCCTCCAAGGTCCCTTCCAACGCTGTTATTTTATGGTAATAACCTTGACCACTTGAGGGTCAATATTGGCCACTTTGGAGAATTTTATCCTAATTGGATAGTTTGGGATTGGCTGTGCCCTGCCGGACACTCATATTATGAAGGGATATGTTTCTATATAGCAGGCATTTTAACAGAATGTCATAAAATAATATACCTCTCAGCATTGTAAACATGCCCAAATATTTTTCTAGATCTGGGAGGAAGGAATGAAAGAAAGATCTACTGTAAGATATTCCTGACATGAAACTGTTCAGGGTGTGGTTGATACACTTGTGATGTGCTAGTTATCAAGCCCAAATGAGTGTGAGGAGGGAAGTGGAGGGGTGGGAAGAAAATATTTCTTCTCAGTATTTAAAAATTTTCTTCTGGCACACCTACCCCACAGGTTATCCTAAACTATTTAAAAGATAACAGCGTTGTTCTCATTGTTTATTTATTTGATTTTTATCCCACTTTTATTATGTTATAAGTAACCCAAGGCAATAAACATGCTTGTGAGGTGGGTTGGGCTGAGAGAGAGTGACTGGCCCATGGTTATACAGCTGACTTTCATGCTTAAGGTGGGACTAGAATTCATGGTCTCCTGGTTTCTACGCCAGCGCCTTCATCATACCACCAAACTGGCTCTACAGTTAACTTGAAAAATATTGAAAATAGATGATTGTAATGTTTTGAATGTTAAAGATCTTTGGGGTTTGGGCGCTTTGGGGGGGGTGGGGGTTTAAGCATGTTTTTCATCACAGTGGATATTAAGTATTAGCGTTTTAAATACAAATCAATCCCAGATTAACTTCAAGGTAGAATCAAAGTATGGCGTGTATTTGGTTGGTTGTATGGAAAAAAAACCTGAGATGTGACTGTCAAGAGGGATTTGTGAACACCATTAAACTCCCTCTTCCTTAGGGGCCTGTGAACAGAATGCTGTTATTGGTAGGATATGGGGTGAGGCTTTGAGAATACAAATACTATAGTACATTGGTTCTGCAGAGCTTTATCGGTGCAAATAGAAAGATGTTTCATTTCTTTTCTGTTTTTATATACTGTGTAGTTCATTTGGAAATGAATAAAAACAGCTGCAAAACAGAGTTGACAGTATGGGAACACACTTTTCCAGAACTGATTATGGAGAAGTGAAAAGATCCCAACTGGAAGGTCACTAAAACCCAAACAGTAAGAGGATGTTGGATGTTATTACAGCAAACCATTCTAATAAAATATGAGTAACATACAGGGACTCCCTTGACCTTCTCTTTCCAATCTGTGCAAAAGAGGAAATGTTAATAATTATGAATAGCTATCAGAAAAAGATTCAGAAAACTGAAGAAGATTGTTCCCTATTTAGAATGTGGACAAAGGGGTTGAAATGAACTGTATGTTACCATTCTGAAATAAAATTTCTATAAAATGACTTTAGAGAGATTGTTAAAAAAAAGTAATGGAATTTTTAAGTTATTTTGGAAATGTAAACACAAAGAAGGGAGTTTTTACCACCTTTGGTGTACTTGTAAAACAGCTAAAAATTAATGGACTGAAATACATATATTAATTTTAAAAAATTTGAAAGTCAATACTGGTATATGATTTAGCCCAGAAACATTTTTATTAGGAATGATGAACACAGTTTGGGAAAAATGCACAGTATTTTGGTCTTATATATGACAATGACAGTTAAGACTTCTATATGCCCAACACTGGAAAAAGTTGAAGATACATTAAATGGAAGACTGGTTGGTAAAGCTGATGGCTGGGATGGTGAAACTAATGGCTCTGATTAGAGAAAATTGGCTAAATTTAATATCAATTAGAAGCCCTTTTTGGACTTTTTGCACAAAAGCAGAAAAAATTAAATCATTATATATGATTTGAATACTATTAACATTTATAGATTATTAGGGCCTCTGGTGGCTCAACGGACTAAGTCTGTCTGTTATTAACACAGCTGCTTGCAATTACTGCAAGTTCAAGTCCCACCAGGCCCAAGGTTGACTCAGCCTTCCATCCTTTATAAGGTAGGTAAAATGAGGACCCAGATTGTTGGGGGCAATTAAGTTGACTTTGTATAATATACAAATGGATGAAGACTATTGCTTAACACATTATAAGCCGCCCTGAGTCTTCGGAGAAGGGCGGGATATAAATTCAAATTTTTAAAAAAATAGATTATTTTTAAAAATTGGAGGATAGATTGTAATTGTAGATGCTAACCCAACTTAAATCTAAGATTTACAAGACAGCCATCCGCGCTGTTGCACTGTATGGCACGGAATGCTGGGCAGCAACAACAGGGACCGAAAGCTATCTCCATGCCATGGAAATATGAATGCTCCATTGGATATCGGGCATCTCCCTTCTTGACCACATGACAAATGACCACTTAACTGTCATTGTGTGGCACCAATTATAGAGAAGATGAGAGAAGGCGTATGGACATGTCCAGAGAGCAGCACCTTCCACCGTTGCCAAGACTGCCTTGGCAAGACTCTATCAACAAAGATATGCAAGCTGCAGACCTGCACTCTGGAGACACAGCTGACCGTGCAAAGTGATGTTCAATGATCCGAAAAGCAGTACCTACACTTGCAGGAATACGAAGAAGTTGGACCAGAACCAGTGGTGGGATTCAGCCAGTTCGCACCACTTCGGGAGAACCGGTTGTTAACTTACTGAGCAGTTTGGCAAACTGGTTGTTGGAAGAAATCATTAGGGCAGAGAACTGGTTGTTAAATTACTTGAATCCCATCACTGACCAGAACTCCCAGTTTCCAGACTGATTCCTTAACCATGATATTAGCCCACACAAGCACTCTCCCAGTGCTCATTTATAAAGACAGAGAAGGTGACTTACTCCAGGGAATTCCTAAATAGCCACTCAGGACAGATTTCTGTTATATCCTGACAGAAGAATGATGGATTCTCCATGGAGTGGCTTCAGTTGGTTAGAACATCAGCATACTGGTCCTTCAACTAACAGGGTAGTGGCTACATTCCCAATTCTCTCCACATGGTTGCTGTTTCTTTTTTAAAAAAAATATTTTTAATCTTTATTATTTTTATAAATGATGTAAGGCAGTCAATATACCTAAAACTTCTTCCTTCTCTTATTTTCCCCAACAACAACAATACTGTCAGGTGAGACATGCCTAAAGTGGGACTATGACCCACAGTCCCCTGGTTTCTAATCTGGGGTCTTAACCCCTAGACCAGGACGTATTGGGACTTTCCCCCCCTTTGCTAAACCGGGGGTGGCATGGCCAGCATGTGATGCATCCAGCCTATGGGCTAGGAGTTTGACAGCCCTGCTCTAGAGCAGGGGTCTCCAGCCTTGGTCCCTTTAAGACTTGTGGACTTCAACTCCCAGAGTTCCTCAGCCAGCTTTGCTGAATCTCTTCTGTTCCTTGCAGAAAGAATAGTAGTTTTGACTAAAGAACGTGACCTGGTGTGAATCACATGCCACAAACAGCTTCAACACATCCCAGTCTGGTAGTAAATCTAACATACACCTAACAGTAATTTAAGTTCTCCAAAAACCTCTGTCTCTCATATGTATTTTTCAAGTTTCGCTGTATTGCAAAATGTGTTGTCAGAGCAACACCAAAAATCAGTTCCATGTTTGAGATGTGTAATAAAATATATTTAGTAGCATTCCTTATATTTCTGATCTTCAAATATGAACACATATATTTATGTAGCCAAAACACCAACATGTTTATATACATGACAACGAAGCACCAGCTGTCTTGGAACAGCTTGAAGTTTGTGAGCATATACAAATTATGAGCTTCTCCCTTGTCCAATACAGCTCTTAAGGACTGAATACACTGCGTGTCCATGAATGCTAAGGGCTGACAGTTGAGAGGGAGAAAAATGCAGAGATAATGAAGGCGACTAGTGACTAGAACTCTGATTTGCTTCATGTATTTTGTCCAAGCGACATTATAGAATTTTGTAATGATGTTAAAAGCAACTGGCCAATTTCAAATCTAGCTGAGGAAAATACATTGTCACAGTGGGATCCATCCCTTTCTTTTGCCTCTATTCTACATTAAATATATTTTTGGATCCATTTGTCTGCACAATGATTTGAAGCCAATGTTTCAGAGGAAGAATCATTTGCATGAAGAAGAGTCCCAGTTTGAAAGGGCTTCATGAAGTAATGGAAGCACCCTTGTGCTTGCCCTTCAAGACACCGCAACGTAAAAGTGGTGCCAAAAGGCCTTAGCTTCAGATGAAGTGGGGTAGCTTTCCTCAAAACAGCTGCAGGAAGACTTCAAGACCTTGGAAGATGGAATGAAGACGTGCCAAAGGAACAGTCAATTAAGAGACAACAGAGCCTAGAACTGGATCATGGGCAAGGCAAGAGGCTCAGAAATTGCCTTCTCTAGCTTCATGGGCTGTAAAGGAGACGGCAGTAGAATTGTGTTGTTTTTTTTGTTTACATTTATACCCCGCCCTTCTCCGAAGACTCAGGGCGGCTTACAATGTATCTTCAGAGTTGCGAGATTTTGTTAATGTAGATTTACGATAAAGTAGAATTAGCTGATCTGTTCTTGTTTCCTGTCAGCTCTACCTCAGGGTGGGTTTCAAAACCCGTCGCTACTAGTTCACTCGTGGGTGCTCGCACATTCGTGCTTGCATGTGATACTTCTGCGCATGCGCAGAAGCATCTGGGCAGGTGGGTGGAGCCTCCTGCCACTGCTGCTACCGGTTCGCCTGACCCGGGGCGAACTGGTAGCAACCCACCACTGGTCTATCTGGTAAACCTCACATATAGTTGATATTTAAAGAAAATAAACATCCCAAAGTTTAGACACAAACAAAAGACTTTGCATAGATAAAAGATTGCACCCCACCACGACAATAAATCATTTTCTTTTATTCTGAAGCACGCATCATATGTTCTCAAAAAAGGGCCTGCAAAGAAGATAATTAAACCTCTAGCCCAGTTTTTCTCAAAGTTGACAACTTGTTTGCTGGGGAATCCTGGGAGTTGAAGTCCACATATCTTAAAGTTGCTGTGATTGAGAAACATTGCTCTAGACAATCAGACAGATGTCTGTGCTTTTAAATGATTGTATTTTAGTACCAGTTATGTGATGAAGCATTTCACTTGTATAATGTGATTAAGCATCTCCTATTAATAAGCTATTGTGCTCTAGTTTTAAAATGCTGCCCTGTGTAAATGTGGCTTTGCAAGTCATTTTACAACAGTGATATAGGTAGTCCTTGACTTATGACAACAATTGGAATGGAACTTCTGTCGTAATTGAGGTTGTAATTAAATGAGTCTTGTCCAATTTTATGACCTTTTCTGCCATGATCATAAATTAAATCACGGTCATTAAGTGAAACTGGTTTCTCCCATTGACTTTGCTTATCAAAAGCTGACTGGAAAGGTCAAAAATGTCAATAATGTGACCCTGGTATATTACAACCATACTAAATATATGCCAGTTGCCAAGCATTCAAATTTTGATCATGTTGTCAGAGTTCCAAGTAATAGCCCCATAGAAAGCAGAACACCGTGACAGGCAGATTCCTCAAATAACAGTTTTATTGGAAATATCATATTGGCATAAGCTGGTGAAAACAGACTTTGAAAGTTCCCACAGTTTTCACCTGATTAAAAAAGTGAAACTTTTTCCTCCCCCCCCAAACAATCAGTCACATTGTCCAATCAAGGTGCTGGCCGGTTGCCTGGTCACATCACCCCTCCTTTCTCCATTCTCTTTGGAATGTCCTTGGTTCCCACAGGAAACTATTTTGTTTTGGCTACAAAATCCCCATCTAACTATGTTCCCCCTCCCTATCCCTTCTTTGCCTTGTGGCAACCCTGAAGCCTCCAAAATGGCCCCAGCCAGATTCGCTTCAGAGGTGACACGTGTGATTACATTATTCAACATGTACATGGAAACAGTTATGAGAAATGCACATTTGGAAAAATCTATCATTGGGGTTAAAATGGTCGGAATATCAACAACCTCTGATACGCAGATGATACAACATTGCTGATAGAAAGCAAGGAGGATCTGGAGTGGTTAATCAATGAGAGTCAAAGAGGAAAGTGAAAAAATTGGACGGCACCTTAACATCAAGAAAACAAAGATAACAACTGCGGAGAACACACAGGTCAGAGTGCAGATTGATAATGAGACCGGTTGAAACAGTAAAGGAATTCATCTTCCTGGGCTCTAAAATCGACCAAAGTGGTGACTGCAGTCCTGAGATCAGAAAGCGTATAGCACTTGGAAGAACGGCAATGTCTGTCCTGAATAACATCTGGAAGAATAAAGACTTGAGCCTCATCACCAAACACAGATTAGTTGATGCAATAATTTTTCCAGTTGCTACTTACGGCTGCGAAATGTGGAGTCTGAAAAAGGCAGATAGGAGAAAGATGGATGCCTTTGAATGTGGCGCTGGAGGTGACTATTATGCATCCCATGGACTGCAAAAATACCAAACAAAGAAGTCCTAGACTAAAACTCACCCAAAAATATCACTTGAAGCCAAAATCACCAAACAGAGGCTGTCATACTGTGGTCATGTCATGAGAACTGATTCATTCAAGAAGTCAGTCATGCTGGGAGTGATCAGCGGTGAAAGGAGAAGGAGGCTGCCATAGTACCCGCTGGCTGGACACTATAAAAGATGACATTGAGATGATCATGGGGGATCAGAAGGAGGCAGTGCATGGAGACAGAGGGGCATGGAGAATGTTGATCCCTAGAGTGGCCAAGGGTCAGATACGACTGAATGGCTGAGGCTGACAATGATTACGGGGACATTATAACAGTCATAATTGCAAGGAACAATTGTAAATCACTGTTTTCAGTGCTTTTGTAAATTTTGAACAGCCATTAAACAAATGGTTGTCAGTCAAGGAACATCTGTAATTATACAAAATGGCGCTATCCTTATGTAAAATAGTCAACAAGATGTTTAGAGTGTGGGAAGTTTTTTTCCTAAAACCCAAAGGGACATGTTCATGCTTGTACTCACATTAAATTAAATATTAAATTCTAATTCCTAATTACATTATTCAAACTTTTCTCCAGATGCTCACATCAGTTACAGTTTATTCATAGTTTTATGTAAGAAGTGTTAAAATTAAGTGTTAAATTGTAATGCTGGTGTTCCAGTAAAAACAAGGGAGGCTTCGTCTGGAGGAGAAGACAGTGCTGTGTTGTTTTGTGTGTGATATTCCTTGAGAAATTTCTTGTTATATGACAAGAAATTGTAAATTCTGTGAATGAGAGGACACCTAAAGAAAATAATAGGCACATCAATTGTGCTGTGTTTTTTGATTGACAATTAAATCAAATTATATAATATAATTTAATCATATAATTAACAGAATAATAGAGTAGAAAGGGACCTTGGAGGTCTTCTAGTCCAACCTCTGCTCAAGCAGGAGGTCCTATAAGATTTCAGACAAATGGTTGTCCAATCTCTTCTTAAAAACTTCCAGTGTTGGAGCATTCACAACTTCTGGAGGCAAGTTGCTCCGTTGATTAATTGTTCTCACTGTCAGGAAGATTCTCCTTAGTTCTTGATTGCTTCTCTCCTTGATTAGTTTCCACCCATTGCTTCTTGTTGTACCCTCAGGTGCTTTGGAGACTAGCTTGACTCCCTCTTCTTTGTGGCAGCCCCTGAGATATTGGAACACTGCTGTCATGTCTCATGTCTCCCCTAGTCCTACTTTTCATTATTTATTTATTTTTTATTTATTTATCGTATTTGTATACCGCCCTATCTCCCTAGGGACTCAGGGCAGTTCACAGGCAAATAAAAAGGTACATATAAATACAAAGTAAAATAACAGTTAAAAAGCTTATTCTACATGGCCCAATTTTTAAAAACAATATAAATAATAAAACCCATTAAAACCAATATAAAATTTAAAATCTAATCCAGTCCTGCACAGATGAATAGATGTGTTTTAAGCTCGCGACGGAAGGTTCGGAGGTCCGGAAGTTGGCGAAGTCCTGGGGGGAGTTCGTTCCAGAGGGTGGGAGCCCCCACAGAGAAGGCCCTTCCCCTGGGTGTCGCCAGACGGCACTGCCTAGCTGACAGCACCCTGAGGAGTCCCTCTCTGTGAGAGCGCACGGGTCGGTGGGAGGTATTCGGTCGCAGCAGGCGGTCCCGTAAATAACCCGGCCCAATGCCATGGAGCGCTTTAAAGGTGGTTACCAAGACCTTGAAGCGCACCCGGAAGGCCACAGGCAGCCAGTGCAGTCTGCACAGGAGAGGTGTCACATGGGAGCCACGAGGGGCTCCCTCTATCACCCGCGCAGCCGCATTCTGAACTAACTGAAGCCTCCGGATGCCCCTCAAGGGGAGCCCCATGTAGAGAGCATTGCAGTAATCCAGACGAGACGTCACGAGGGCGTGAGTGACCGTGCATAGGACATCCCGGTCTAGAAAGGGGCGCAACTGGTGAACCAGGCGAACCTGGTAAAAAGCTCTCCTGGACACAGCCGTCAAATGATCTTCAAAAGACAGCCGTTCATCCAGGAGGACGCCCAAGTTGCGCACCCTCTCCATCGGGGCCAATGACTCGCCCCAACAGTCAGCCGTGGACTCAGCTGACTGTACCGGGATGCCGGCATCCACAGCCACTCTGTCTTGGAGGGATTGAGCTTGAGCCTGTTTCTCCCCATCCAGACCCGTACGGCTTCCAAACACCGGGACAGCACTTCGATAGCTTCGTTGGGGTGGCCCGGTGTGGAAAAGTACATCTGGGTGTCATCAGCATACAGCTGGTACCTCACACTGAAGCCACTAATGATCTCACCCAATGGCTTCATATAGATGTTGAACAGAAGGGGCGAGAGAATCGACCCCTGTGGCACCCCACAAGTGAGGCACCTCGGGGTCGACCTCTGCCCCCCTGTCAACACCGTCTGCGACCGATCGGAGAGATAGGAGGAGAACCACTGATAAACGGTGCCTCCCACTCCTAATCCCTCCAACCGGCGCAGCAGGATACCATGGTCGATGGTATCAAAAGCCGCTGAGAGGTCTAATAGGACCAGGGCAGAGGAACAACCCCTATCCCTGACCCTCCAGAGATCATCCACCAACGCGACCAAAGCCGTCTCAGTGCTGTAACCGAGCCGGAAACCGGACTGGAACGGGTCTAGATAGACAGTTTCATCCAGGTGTAGGGGAAACTGATGTGCCACCATACTCTCTACAACCTTCGCCGCGAAGCGAAGGTTGGAGACCGGATGATAATTACCTAAAACAGCCGGGTCTAGGGAAGGCTTCTTGAGGAGGGGCCTCACCACCGCCTCTTTCAAGGTGGCCGGAAAGACTCCCTCCAACAAAGAAGCGCTCGTAATCGCCTGGAGCCAGCCTCGTGTCACTTCCTGAGTGGCCAGTACCAACCAGGAGGGGCACGGGTCCAGTAAACACGTGGTGGCATTCAATCTACCCAACAACCTGTCCATGTCCTCGGGAGCCACAGGGTCAAACTCATCACAAACAATGTCAACAAGACCACCCTCAGACACCCCATCTGAATCGCCGCAATTTTGATCCAGACCGTCCCGAAGCTGAACGATTTTACCGTATAGATAACCGTTAAACTCCTCAGCACGTCCCTGCAACGGATCATTAAACTAGACATACCCAATTCCTTCATCTGTTCTTCATGTGTTTTAGCCTCCAGTCCCCTAATCACCTTTGTTGCTCTTCTCGTATGAAAAGAAGAATCCAGCTTTTATAGATGTGTGGTGCTGTGGAGAAATGTGTACATATTTAAAAAAACAAAAACAAATTGCTGACTGTAAATGCATGTAAATACATGCAAATCTTTTGGATAAGTTTCCTGCCCTCTCCATCTATTTCATTTCAAATCATCAATGATCAGCTTCAGGCATACTTACTTTGCAAGCCACTCAGAGTTTAGACAGATTGGGGTGGCCTATGCATAGATTGAATAAGTGAATGGTTACCCAGAGAACACTTTGTTCTATTGTGGAATAGATAAAAAGGCATGGCACAAACATACAGTGGTGCTAATATAATGGGTAGAATACTAGATGGGTATAAGAACAGTTTCTGAAAAAGAGTTGAAGTTTGCAATTACTGATGTCTGTAAAGGCACATAAAGTTATACAAATTCCTTTACCATTCTTCATTGACTATACTGTATATGTTTGTATCCCATTCTTCTAGATGTTCACATTTCACTGAACTGCTAAAAAAAATGGGAGAAAAATTCTTGAATTGAGATAATTGTCAGATACTTGCTGGGTATGTCAGGGTTAGTTGTTAAATCCACATTTTTAGTAGATTTATTGCTTCTTAGATAATCAGCAAGATACGTAGATTCATGTGGCATTCTAAATCAGACAGACCTTGTATTTTGTCTGTAGCTTGCTTCTTGAACGTAAAGTGATATCAGATTATTTTTAAAAAATTAGGTTCTCATGTGGTTGAAGCTTGCTTCTTTACTATATGAACACGAGTCTGACAAGTAGAAAATGAGAGGCAAGTGAAAATGCCACAGTGAATGCTTTAGAATAGAATTTTTAAGAATTTTTTATTGGCCAAGTGTGATTGGACACACAAGGAATTTGTCTTGGTGCATATGCTCTCAGAAGAAAAGATACCTTCATCAAGGTACAGCATTTACAACACAAATGATGGTCAATATATCAATATAAATCATAAGGATTGCCAGCAACAAAGTTACAGTCATACAGTCATAAGTGGAAAGAGATTGGTGATGGGAACGATGAGAAGTTTAATAGTAGTGCAGATTTAGTAAATAGTTTGACAGTGTTGAGGGAATTATCCCTCAACACTGTTCAGGTACTGGATGAACTGAAAATATATTGAGTGAACTGTATGATGTGTACCTATTGCCATCACCATACCACTACCAAATAGAAGCTGTCAATGGACTTTTTCATGCATGAATCAAATTAAAACTATTTAAGGAAAAACATGGGTGATTAACATCTAAATCAGGTATGTGACTCAGGTGCAGCCTATTGGGAAGCGGCCAGCGCAAGCAGTGAGTGAGTATGTGAGCACATGAAGTGGTATTTGTGCATGTGGCACACACATTCACGAAATCATAAGCTGTGGTTAGAGTGCAGTACTTCAGCTACTTCTGCTGACTGCCAGCTGCTTGCAATTTGGCAGATCGAATCTCACCAGGCTCAAGGTTGACTCAGTCTTCCCATCCTTCCAAGGTGGGTAAAATGAGGTCCCAGATTGTTGGGGGCAATATGCTGACTCTGTAAACCGATTAGAGCGAGCTGTAAAAGCACCGCGAAGCAGGATATAAGTCTAAGTGCTATTGCTACTGCTATAATCTCCCTTTCTCCGCTGTTGCTGCCGCCACCAGTCCACACAGCTGGAAAGGTTGGGGACCACTGATCTAAGTTTCATCATTAAATTGACAATAAAAAACTTTCCAAAACTTTCCTTCCTTCCTTCCTTCCTTCCTTCCTTCCTTCCTTCCTTCCTTCCTTCCTTCCTTCCCTCCCTCCCTCCCTCCATCAAATTGATGAGCCACTCAATTTATAAACAATTCACTTGCCCCTGAACCAGTGACTAACTGAAATACAGAAGAATCAGAGTAGATTCGATTTCTGTAGACAATTGCAACAGCTTCCATCATTATAGAAACCTACTAGTTTGGTATTTTACAGAATGGCAGTAAAAGAGAAAATAAGGAAGAAGAGTCAGTAGGAATTTGGATTAGATGACCTGTATAATACCTTCCAACTATTTTATTCTCTGAGGAGTTTGCCCTAGCGTACTGTGAAAGACCCTGGCTGTAGATCAGACCTAATTCATTTGCCAGATGTTTTCTTCTTAATTATGATGAAACTCTTTGATCCTGAGAATGAAAATGGATGTTCCCCAAGTACTGTAGAACAGGAACAGATGGACACTTTTGTGGTATCAAATAAATAATTAGCCACCTTCCCAAAAAACCAAGATTTAGTAAGAAAGAAGCTACACTTTAATATATATTCACTGATAAGGGCCAACATACATGTATCTATTTTGAATAGCCTAAAACCATTTCTCATTGCCATAAACTTGCTTAATCTCAATCTGTAAGAATCTTATTTAGTTGGTTGTATATTCCTATAAGAAATTGGATATTAATAAATCTTGCTAAAGAAACTCTCAAAATTCTGCTTGGAAGAGCCATTGCCTTCAATTTTAAGCAGATGCCAAAGAAAGCCCAATCGTTTTTTCCACTACTATTTAAATTGCATTTACCTGAATATGCATCTTTCTTTGCAGTACAGATTTCTAATGTGATTTAAATACTCCTTTGCTCTCTTAGTCTGACTTGAAATCTCACCCATGAGCTAATGAATCACGGTTTTCAATTTGCTGAGAAATATATATATAACGGATTCTTTATATATGTTTTTCAATTTGTTTTCTTCTTCTGCAGCTTTAGTGGTTATCTATTACAACAAGTCAAATTCATAATACCAGGATGAAGATTAGGATTGAATCTAACCGAAACTTGGTTCTAAATAATTTTAAGAAATAAATTTATACACATAAATAAAAGAAAAGCAATTTAAGATTTCTCCAACTTGAATATCTTAAAATTTATAACTGTTTCTTCATACATTCCCAACAAAGGACAGTAAATATATGTACGTTTACTCCGTGTAAAATGTATGCTTGTTGGAAACAGCTCATTCTTGTCTTAAAAGGGAGAGGGGTTGGAATCAAAATATTGACTTCAGATATAAATACAACAAAGTACATCAAAGCTGCTTTTGCTTCATCTTTCAGCCCTCCATAATGTTTTGGGGATGTTTGTAAAATAAAGCTCAAGGAAAAAAAATCAAAGAAATAGTCCTTTTAAAATGTAAATCTGCTAGCTTTTAAAAAGAAGAAAATATGTGGAAAATATATAAAAAAGGAAGACACAAACTAGGAGAAAAGAGGAAACTGTATTTTGCATTGACAGAATGCAAATTCTTAGGTTGTTCTCCTGCAAGTGAACAGAAAATTCCACTTTTTCTTTTATTCCCTTTCTTTGAAAGTTGAATAAATCAGAAAACCAAATCGATGCAAAATAAGCGATGACAATAGGAACCGATCAAATTGTGTATAAAGTACAAATCCAGTCAAAAGTTCCTGTGTATTACTTATGGCAATCATCTGGGATAGGTCTTGAGAAATATAAGCTTCACACAAACACACCTCATTCAGGGTCACATGTAAATATTTTTCCCCGAATGCCATCACTCTGCTAAACAAATAATTCCCTCAACACTGTCAAACTATTTATTTACTAAATCTGTACTACTATTAATCTTCCCATCACCCATCTCCTTCCACTTATGACTATATGACTGTAACTTTGTTGCTTATATCCTTACGATTTATATTGATATTGTTTCCTGATTGCTTATTTGTACCCTGTGACTATCATTAAGTGTTGTACCTTATGATTCTTGATGAATGTATTTTGTCTTTTTATGTACACTGAGAGCATATGCACCAAGACAAATTCCTTGTGTGTCCAATCACACTTGGTCAATAAAAAATTCTATTCTATTTTAAATTAAAAATTTCAAAGCATGCAATTTTGAAAATATGAACTTTTCATCTACTTGTACAAAAAGCTTCTATTTGTCACTTGTGCAACTGCTCTAGCTGTCACTTGTGCGACCCAGTAGTTGCAGTGAAATTGGTGTGAACCACTGAGCTAAATAGCTAAACTGCAGGATGTAGGAATTAGGTCTTCAGGTATGATAGGAAAGGGAAAGTAAGAGAAGGGAAGGGGAGGGAAAGGGGGAGGAGAGGGGCAGGAGGAGGGGAGAGGAGAGGAGAGGAGTGGAGAGATTTTCTTTTTGTTCTGAATTTAATTTGAATCAGTTGGGTCCTAAAATTCTGAGAAAAGTAGGAAATCTTTCTGTCCAGTGGCTGCATGCCATGCATGATTTTATACACCTTAGTCATGTTCTAGTCTTTTTCTTGTAAAAAAGATATATAGCCCCAATTATTTCAGCTGCCTGCTTCTGTATATTTCCTAGCATTGCTGAATGGCATCCAAAATTGTACACAGTTTTCCAGGTGCAAACATACTGTGTGTGTGTGTGTGTGTGTGTGTGTGTACCGGTATATACATACATACATGCATGCATACATACATACATACATACGTACGTACATACGTACATACATGGATATTATTCTACTATTATTATTCCACAATTACCTGAACACTTTTGTGATATTAAGAGGTTAAAAAGTCCTTCACTCTGGTTGCTAAGGAAACCTTTAGATTTAATGGGATCCCTTTGTAGATGCAGGTTCTTTGAAGTGGGGGTTGAAAACATGACACCTACTTATGCCATAAGGTCCTCAATAACATGAAGGTTTTTTAATATTTTTTTTAAAAAATGCTATTTATTTATTTGTTGACATCTGTGACATTACATGTAATCACTCAATGTTGGTTGCTTGCTGCCTGACTCATAGCATCGGTGAGCAGAAGATATTGCAATAAGGGGAGATTTAATCTCTGCTGCTCAAGAGACAGGTGAACAAAGAAAGAAGCTATGTGAGAGTTAATGTTGATATATGGGTGTCTAGGTTTGAGTGAAAGAATTAAGAAGGTGGCCCTGTCCATATTTACATTTAAGACATCTTCCCAATGGAAGGTTAAACATAGAAGTAAATGTTGCTCATTTCCTGGGGGCAGGGTAAAACCATGGTACTTCATCATGGTTCTAAGGATCTTTGGTTTTGTCAAAAATGCAGAGCTCAACAGAATTGGGCAAGATCTGTACTTGAAGCCCAGCTAAAGCCCTCGGAAAAACCACAACATTTTCTGGAGAACGATGCTGATAAACCTTCTAAAATATATCTATTTGAAAGCTGTACAGAGCTATGAGTAGGGGAAAGAGGCACCATAAGCCCAGGCAAATTTGATTATGAACAAAGAAAATAGAAAATTCTATTCCATTTTTTATTCCAGAAAGTCAGTTTGGTGTAGTGATAAAACTGCTGGCCTGGAACCCAGGATTCATGCGTTCTAGTCAGTGGTGAAATGTAAAATTTGTTACTACCGGTTCGGTGGGCATGGCTTGTGGTGGTGAGGGGTATGTGACCTTTTTTTTTTAACTTTTAAAAGTCTCTGATGATCCCATCTGAGCCGCTTGATCATCAGAGGCTTTTTAAAAAACTTTTAAAGTGCTTTTAAAAGTTAAAAAAAAATCTCTGATGCTCGCATGGCTCAACTAGGCATGGGGGGGAAGGCAAGGCTTTTTGCTACTGGTTCTCCGAACCACCCCCCGCCATCGCTACCGGATCGGGTGATCCAGTCCAAACCGGGAGCATTTCACCTGTTTCTTGTCCTGCTATAGGCGTAACGGCCATTTTGGTGAATCTGGGCAAGTCACTCTCCCTCAGCCCAATTCACCTCACAGGATTGTTGTGGGGAAAATAGGAAGAGCAAGGAGTATTATGTATGCTATTGAGTTGTTTATTTATAAAATAATAAAGGTAGAATAAAAATATGTAATAAATAAAAATAGTATTCTACTCTAAATTCTGAAAAGAATGAACTTTTGATACTCATTACTAATTTTTTTCCGTGATCAATAAATGTACTGCTCGTTTGACTCCTATCCCTTTACTCTATAAAATGTAGACAATGAACATGTAGTCATATTTTTTTTAATTAACCTGAAATAGAACTTGATGTGATTAATGGAATACTAAAAATAGATCCAGATGTCACAAAGTGTTAAAGATGTTAGCAATTTAATTGGGAAGTGATTAAAAGATGTGTAATAGGGTAGAGGTTGCCAAATCTTTTGCTTTTAGAGAATTTTAGATGTTATCACATCTACTGAGTAGCCAGGGTCATCTAAACTATGTACACAGCAAAGAATTCTGGGTAGTTTTTGGAGGAACTGGTTCACAACCTTTCTTTTTCTTAAATTCATACAATCTCCCTATTAGGAATGCATTCCACCAAGTAGAAACAAACAAACAAAAACATTTTTAAAAGAAACAACTTTTTAGTCAGGGTGGCATATTTTTGGACAATCAAGTTGGTCAAAAAAAGACTAACCAGACACATGACCTCACTAAGTGACATTCTATACTGATTCTCACTACGGATTAAGGTGGGCCAACATTCAACAAAAACCAATAATACAAAAAAATTGAATTCCTAATTTTAATTTCATCCTCCAAAAGGTTTCAGATACTCCAAAGGGATCTAAAAATCTTAACCTCTTTATGAGTTTGCCCAAGATAAGTTTCTTGTTGAAACCTGGAGGATGAAACAAAGAATTGTGGGAAACACAACACAATTTCTGAGACCTGGAATGCTTTCAGCAAGTTTGAAGACAATACAGGGCTGAATGTATCAATAATCTGACTCCAAATAAAAATTTGCTTGGTTTCTACATTATACTACTACTTTTAACTCTTCATAGTATTTTCAGACTCAGTGGTGTAACGTGAAAGATGAATCAGCAAACAAGACTTATTCTTTTACCTATGCATAACATCTTAGTGAAGATTTTAATTACAGTAACAAAAACTAATACTAAGTAAACTCAGAGAAAGGAAAATAAATAGATAGTTAAAAAGTACAAAGAGAAAAAAAAGTTAAAAAAAATAAAAAAATAAAAAAGGAGAGAGTGTAATAAAGAAAAAGATAATATTACTAAAGTTAGTGATTAGAAGTGAGGTTAGCAAATCTAATGTCCTTTGAAAGGCTGCACCATGGTTGTGGCACTTAAACCTGTGGGAAATTAATGTCTTGTAGTCTCCTCATGAGTAGCAGAAATCCAGAACACATGTGGGCAATCTCTTTCCTTCCCTTATATGAAGAGCTTAGGAAGAGCTGTTATATTTACCAGTTCTTCAATCTTCACTGCTTGTGATCATCATTTTCAGTCTCCAAAGAAAGGTGTTTAGCTCACCATGCCTTCATCAGAAGTCCCCAAGCAAGATCCATTCTTTCTTTTTTTTAAAAAAAAATTGTTTTGCTGATAGTCAATATCTACCATGCTTATCATTTCTGAAACATGGGATATTCAGTATAACTTGCATTTTGAAATATCCTGTGTTGTTACATTTCCCTGGCTAAACCCAATCTTGAGATTTCATCTGTTTAAGTATTCAGAACAATCTTTTTTACATAAACAATCTTTTTTACATTACCTTATGCCTCCCACCGACCTGTATGCTCACACAGAGAGGGTCTTCTCAGGGTGCCGTCCGCCAAACAATGCCGGCTGGCGGCCCCCAGGGGAAGGGCCTTCTCTGTGGGAGCCCCTACTCTTTGGAACAAACTTCCCCCTGGTTTGCGCCAATTACCCGACCTTCGGACCTTTCGCCGTGAGCTGAAAACGTATTTGTTTATTCAAGCGGGACTGGCTTAAATTTTTAAATTTTTAATTCTAAATAATTTTAATTGGGGTTATTATTTATAAATTTTAAGGGTTTTAAATTTGATTGTTTTAATTCCGGCCATTTATGAATTATGTTCGTTTTAAGTTCTTGTTTTAATTGTATACTGTGCTGTATTTTATGATCTGGCTGTGTCCTTCGGGAGAAGGGGGTATAAAAATTTAAATAAATAAATAAATAAATAACTTCTAAATAGTTCAGTAGTTATTAATATAATAGCTTTCATTAATAAAATAAACAAAATAAATTATTTTCACCAATAAAACTACAACTACAAAACAGCTTTGGTTTTCCTGCATTGTTGCAAGAGGCACCAGGTACTTAATAACTTCAGAACACAATTGTATCAAATTGGGCAGAGAACTGACAGGAACAGAAATTTGCTAATGAATTGGCTATTTAAGTTTATCCAAAGGAGACAACATCCCATTCTGCATGCCACACTTGCCTGATGCTTGGGGAACAGCAGGGAAAGGCTAGAAAACAGCATGCAAAACACTTTAGATGTGACAAGCACTTTTGTCCCTGCAGAATCATCCCTACCAGCTAATCACAAGTGCAATTCTGTTTCTATTTAACCACCCTTATTTAATTTGATATGTCCCCTCGGATAGTTTTGATTACTTAATCAAATATAAAAGGGAAACCAAATAGCATGTTTTAGAAGCCAAGGCAGTAATGTGAAGCAAAGGGAGGAAGTGGTGGGGAGATACCCAGAACTCATTATGTAACCCAGCTAATAATTTCACAGGTTCAAGCATTTTCCACTGAAATTGATGGGATGGTGCTGCGTTATGCCTTTAGCATTTCAGATAATATTGACTTAGAAAAAATCTAGAATTATTTATTCCAAGTTTGGTGACTTTGAGTCAGCCTTGATTCCTGGAGACTATCTGGACAAGTCTCCAGTTTTCTTGGCAAGGTTTTTCAAAGTTTGTGTTAAGACACAGGTGTCAAACTCGCCATGTCATGTTACCATCACATGACTTTTGTTAAGTTTGGGTATTGACGAGGCAGGAGACCAGGTTAGTGACAACAGCTCTTTAATATAGTGTGACCCAGCAAAACTCTGGAGAAAAACCTCTCCTTATATACACTTCAGCCAGAGGCTGCATCCAATCAGAAGCGAGATACTTCCCGCCTAAAACTCCCGCCAAAACTTACAGTAATACATTACACTCCTTCCCTCCCAGAAGGCACTTTGCCAATATTTACATATTACTTCTCTACGTAGTCCCGCAGGTACGTGGGGCGTCTCCTGACTCTCCCGGACCTGCGCACTTCACTTTCTGGAGTTGAGTCGAGCTTGCCGGAGGGGTTTTTTGTTCCTCTGAGCTCCTCCTCCCGGCCATCCGGCCCTGGATTATTTGCCGGCTCGGACCTGCTGTCCTCTAGAGGGACCGGAGGGTGTCGCTGGACTTCGCCTGACTCAGATAAGTCTCTGTTTGGTTCTCGCTTTCTGTTTGTCCCCGGCTCCAGTCAGCTGTGGGGTTAATTAAATCATAGTCAGGGCTGGTCTCGCCTAATTCTGCCTTATCGCTCAATCTGTTTCTTAATTGATCTATGTGGCGCCTCCAAACTCTGCCATCGTCTATTTCCACTAGGTAAGATTTGGGGCCCGTTTTGTCTATGACTATCCCCCTCTTCCAGCTTGGGCCGTCGCTGTAATTATGTGCCCACACTGAGTCTCCTATGTTTAATTCTCGGATTCTATCTGGTTTTGTTTTGAACCCGTCCTGTACGTAGTTCGGGTGTAGCCGGTCTAGTGGGCACCGTAGCTTCCGCCCCATTAATAGCTCGGCTGGGCTGCGGCCGGTGGCCACACAGGGGGTCCTGTGTTGGACGGTTAGGAATGCGTCGAGCTGTGCCTGCCAATCGCCGGGCCGCCGTGATAGCGCTTCTTCGCACTCCGAACAAAACGTTCAGCAAGGCCGTTCGACGCAGGGTGGAACGGCGCTGAGAGGGCATGTCGGATGCCCTCTTCAGCCAGGTACCCTTCAAATAATGCTGCGGTGGACTGTGGGGCGTTATCGGACACCAGGGTGTCCCGGAGCCCGTGCGTGGCGAAAAGGTGTTTTAGTGCTGCAATGACAGCTCCCGCGGTTGTGGATTTCATTAAGATGATCTCCAGCCATTTGGAGAATGCATCCACCACAATTAGAAATGTTTGGCCGTGGAAGGGGCCGGCAAAATCAATGTGTATGCGGGACCAAGGGCCTTGGGGTTTCTCCCACTCCAACACTGGGGCCGTAGGTGGTAGTGGTCTGGATTCCTGACATACCTGGCATCGGCCAACCCTGTCACCGATTTCCCTGTCCATTAGGGGCCACCAAACATAGCTCCTGGCTAGCCCCTTCATCCTTACAATTCCTGGGTGACCCTCATGCAGTATTTCCAGGACTTTTTTTCTCAGCTTCTCTGGAACTACCACCCTATCCCCCCAGAGCAGGCACCCCCCTTGCACAGACAATTCCCCTCTTTTCTTTGCAAACTCTCTAAAACGGTCGCCCGGCGCAGCGGGCCATCCCCTTTGAACCCAACCGATTACAGTTCTTAAAACAATGTCCCGGTAGGAGGCCCGAGCCACTTCCTGCGATGTGACTGGGCCAGAGTCCCAAGAGTCAATTAGTAGAACGGGGGTGCCCGGAGTAGGGTCCTCGATTTCCCCGGGCAATGGGCATCTGCTCAATGCGTCCGCATGCCCCAGCTCTTTTCCAGGTCGATGCTGCAGTTTGTAAGAGTAGGCGGCCAGAAAAATAGTCCATCTGGTCAGCCGGGGTGATAGTGCCACTGGCGTTGGGCGGTCGCCAGCCAGTAATCCCAATAGCGGTCTGTGGTCAGTGATAATTTCAAAGTCTCTCCCAAAAACGTATTCGTGAAATTTTTCACCCTGACACTATTAAGTAGAGCCTCCTATCTAGCTGGCTGTAATTCCTCTCAGCCGGGACATCGTTCGTGAATAGAACGCTATAGGGGCTTCAGTGCCGTTTGGGAGTCTGTGGCTAAGTACAGCTCCTACTCCATAGGGGACGATCACAAACCAATACTAACGGCAGTCTGTTGTTGTATTGTATTAACAGGCTATCGCTTGATAGCAAACTTTTACTGCCTCAAATGCCCTATTCTCTGACTTCCCCACGACCAAGCAGTGTTTTTCCAAGCAATTTATGCAGCGGTTCAGCAACGGTTGCCTTGTCTTTTAAAAACACGGCGTAAAGTTTACCAGACCCAGGAAAGCCTGGAGTTCTGTCTTGTTTTTGGGTGCTGGGGCTCTCTTTATCGCCTTGACTTTGCTCTCAGTGGGGTGAATCCTTTTTGTCTATTCTATAGCCCAAAATTCAACAGATTCGACCCTATCTGACACTTGCTTGCTTTGACTTTTAATCCTGCCGCCCTAAAATTGCCAAAACTTTCCTTAACCGCTTCCCCAGTTCTCTTAAATCTTCCCTGATACCAACACATCATCGAAATAGGGTACGACTCGGTAACCCTTGTAGGAGCCGCTCCATCAAATTTTGGAATAGCCCGGGCCACACTCACCCGAACTGTAACCGGGTGCACTTAAAGGCACCCGGTGCGTTACAATGGTCTGGGCTTCAGCTGTGCTAGCATCTACGGGTAGCTGTTGGTACGCTTGTGCCAAGTCTAATTTGGCGAAAACTTGTCCGTGCCTAGTGAGTGCAATAAGTGTTGCACTACTGGAACTGGGTAGGCGCTCTTTTGCAATGCTTTGTTCAAGGTAGCCTTGTAATCAGCGCAAATTCTTATGGACCCGTCTGGTTTTATAGGGTGACGATTGGCGTCTCCCATTTGGCATGGTCAACTGGCACTAGTATCCCTGGCTGACTAATTTATCTAACTCTTTGTCGATTTTAGGTTTGAGTGCAAAAGGAACCCTCCTTGCCTTTAACCTAATGGGAGCTATTTGGGGTCTAAATTGAAGGAGATAGGGGTCCCTTGTACTTGCCTAAACGGTCCTCGAATCGTCTGCGAATTCCTCCATTAGGGCGTTTGCAGGTTGCATCCGCTCCGGTGGACGCCAGTCACCCCATTCCCAACGCCCGGAACCAGTCTAGCCCCAGCAAGCTTGGCAAGGTTCCTCGACTAACGTGATGGGCAGGGTCTTTTCGTATGTCCCGTACTTGACCTCGACGGTCGTTGTCCCTCGAACAGGGATGCGGTTGCCCTGGTAATCCTGCACCCGGGCCGTTGTTTCTGTAGCTTGCGCTTTGCGATGTGCGGCAAGGCTTTCACAAAAGTGTCCCAGGACATGATTGTGATAGCTGATCCTGTGTCTACTTCCAGTCGGCACGGTACGCCTTCAATTGTCGGGTTTGTGAAGATCTTTTCTTGATGCGGGTAGCTGCGTGGTCTATGGTAACAGTCATTCGGTTTGACTTGCGCTCTTTCTTTCCTGGCCAATCGCGGGTCGCCTCGCCGATCTCGCTCTGATTGGCTGGTTTGAAATTTCGGCGGGAATGTGGGGTTTGCATCTCTGACTCAGAGCCGCTCTGATTGGCGATTTGAATTTTCGGCGGAAGGTTGGGGTGCTCGGCAGACTTGAGCCAGGTGCCCTTCCTTTCACACCGCCGCAAATGGCGTCCCTGAACTTACATCTTTGGCGCTGATGTCGCCCGCAACTTCCGCATTCCTCCGGGTCTTCCTTGTCGATTTTCCGGTGTAGTGGACTTCTTCCTCCTCTTCGCTGGTTGACTCACGATAGGTTTCTTCGTGGTGGACTGTGCTCGGCTTTGCGCCCGCCATCGGCGTGAGTCGCTTTGTAAGGTGTCTGCTGCATGGTTGGACATCTCATGGGCTCTGGCTTCGTCCAGGCGTTTGCCAATGTCAGGTTGCTCTTGGCTAGCAACCGTCTCCTCAAACGGATGTCTCTGACCCCCGTATAAGTTGTTCCAGCAGCTCTTCGTCCAGATCGCGGTACTGCAATGCTTGGAGGCTTGTCTCAGGGCTGCCATGTAGTCGCTGATAGACTCGCCTTCTTGTTGCCTGCGCCCCCAAACTCGTGCCGTCGAGCGTATTTGGACGGGCTGGTGCGTAGTGATTCTTCAGGAGGGTCTGAAGGGTCTGCCACGATACGGAGTGTAGCGGTGTTGGCTCCGCTAGGGCTTCTGCGACGGCGATGACTGCGGACCCACAGTGGCTTATGAAGTAAGCCCGTTTGCGGTTGTCGGAGACTCCCTGTAGCTCGTTTGCCTCCAGGAAACTTTCGAAACGGGTCATATATATTCCCCATGTCTCCTGGGCAGGATCAAACGGAGTGGGTGGCGTGTAGCCGGTCATCGCTGCATTCGCTATCACCTTGCTGGGTTTGATTCTCGTAGTGAGTTCAGCTCTGTTCTGGTGCTCTGCCTCAAGATCCCATCCTCGTCGCCAATGTTAAGTTTGGGTATTGACGAGGCAGGAGACCAGGTTAGTGACAACAGCTCTTTAATATAGTGTGACCCAGCAAAACTCTGGAGAAAAACCTCTCCTTATATACACTTCAGCCAGAGGCTGCATCCAATCAGAAGCGAGATACTTCCCGCCTAAAACTCCCGCCAAAACTTACAGTAATACATTACAACTTTCGTGACGTTTTCCCCCTTTGTGGAACTGGGGTGGGCGTGGACTATGCGTGACACATCTGGCTCACAGGCCACCAGTTTGACACCTCGGTGTTAAGATATTTAAAGTTAGTAGCTGGAGCACTGGAGTTGTGCAGTGAGCCAGAACACACAGCTGTGGTTGATTGGTACCAGAGTGCTGACTCCTGCATGAGGCAATCTGCGCTGTGATTGGTTACTATAGGTGTAGAGAGGGAGTTTCCCTTTTTCCCCTTCTTTTTCTTGGGTGTGTCATGTGTACTTTGTGATTTACCTCATGATGTTCCTGACTACCTTGTTTGGGGTATATATAGATGTAAAATATATTTATTTATAAAAAACCACAAGTTCATCAGCATCCCTGACTTAATTTGGACACCGACTGCTCAATTCCCTGACAGTTTGTTATTGCCTCTTTCCTAAGACTGAGACCATGACTGGCCCATGGTCACCCAGTTGGTTATATGCTTAAGGTGGAACTAGAATTCATGCTCTCCCAGTTTCTAGCTTGCTTCCTTAACCACTTCATCAAACTGGCTACTGCAAATATTGGGCTAGAAACTGGGATTTAGGCACAAAGGCAGGCTGCTGGCTTTGGAAATAACAACTCTTGTCCTTTCTTTGGGTAGATACTGATGCATTTTGGAGGTCAACAACAGCCATTACTGCAAATCTTGCTCTCACCTCAGACATACAGTACATGTTTGCTTAACTACATATTCATATTACATTAAAGAAAAGACAACAATTGCTATATTTGAGAAGCTTGGGAACAATGGACAAAAAACATGAATGTATCTGAATGGCTAGTGTTTGCATTAGAAAAATACGGGAGTAGAAATGCAGGACTTGGAAGACTGGCACTAGTACATATAGAAAATATAGAACTGAGAAAATAAGTGAACCAAGGAAAATAAAAAATGATCCAAAATTGCCAGTTTGTTGGCTTTGGTAAGATGGTTCCATCTTCCATGTTTTATTCAACCTTGGAAGGAATAGATTGCATATTTAGCCAGGCCTGGAATAAATATTGGTCAAAACCCAAGAGGGTACTTACCAAAAAGCTCTCCATAAAGGTACCACCTTGGAAGTTTTAGTACTTTTTTGTACCACTACCTCTTGTCTGTACTTAGGAGAATTCTGTAAGAATACCATGGAGGGAGATGATGGCACTCCAGTTAGAGCAGGGGTCTCCAACCTTGGAAACTTTATGACTTGCGGACTTCAATTCCCAGAATTCCACAGCCAGCATGTGCTGTGTTAGAGACCCCTGAATTAGAGTAATCTTGGATGGAGGAAAATATGATCTTGGGGAAGAAGCGTAGCAGGTATGGAGATTTGTGAGACATCTTTGCCCATTTTTCTTCTCCCCCCCCTCACTTCCTTCTACTGAGCGATATACATGCATCACACAGCTCTTCATTAATTCCAAAGTTGTTTCTTGTCTCAGTTCCAAATGTTTCTTCTCTGTATTCCTACCTGAACTTTAGATCATCTTGAGAGGACCAGCTTCAGATGCCTTCACATCCTGAGGTTTGGTGGATTGCTACTCAGACGCCGGTCTTTTCAGTGGCTGTCCCATGTAAGGTATGCAAGGCATCATATCTTGTTACCATATAGAGATCATTTTATTGTTCCATGTCTTTTAATAATAATGCTGCTGTGATTTTCAAAGTATTGCTGCTATTAGTACTTTCTTTTACAGTATTACTTATTTTTTTCTAAATGTTTTATAATAGTTGTAGGCAGTTAATAGATTGTACAATTTATATTTTGATTAATTATTATGATAAATTAGTTGAAACTCTTTTGACTAGTTTATTTAAATCTATTGTTTTTTTTTAAAAAAACGGCATAGTATAGAATTATTTCAAATAAATAAATCTGGCAAAGCATTCACTCAGTCTTTAGGCCATTTTTTTTTACAAGTTCTAAAGAAACCAGATAGATAGGTAGGTGATAGATAGACATCTAGATACACAGTTAGGTAGGTGGATGGCGGGGGGGGGGGGGAACAGAAATAGAAGGAAACAAACAAGGAAACAAATTTCAATAAGGTTAAATTCAGCCTTGGCTGATTTGTACGTTTCCTGAATATAAATAAAGGGCTGTGATAAGTTTTTTGATAGTGTGCTCAGTCTGGGAAAAAGATGAGTGAGATGAAGACAAAAAAAAATCATTTTGATTTGGCTTATATTCAGTTAAGTTAAACTAGATTAACACAGTCAACATGATTATTCCTCCTGTATTTAATGTGGTCTCCTTATTCATAATTATTAATAAATAAATAACATTTAAATCGTCATTCCTCTATTAAATATGTAACATTAATGAAACAATTCATAAGTCATAATTCAGCAACAACTTTTGCAAGCATATCTATGGCTGTTTTAAAGGCTGTTTTAAAGTAGAACTATTTATTTTTAAAAATGCAATATAAACAAAGAGAAAAACATTAATTTGATGCTGGAACTCATCTCTGAATTCTCTGTGGGAAGGAGCAAAATATCAGTTTCCATGTCCTATCAATGCTAAGCTGAAATATAGCTGGTGACTGGGAAATAGCTTTAAGTTAGATATTTATTTTTTTTGCCTGGGAATATGGGTTTGCATGTCATTGTCATCATCTCCTTTGACATTTGATGAATGAACTTGTATTTACTGCCACACAGATAAATCTCAGTAGCTGAAATGAAAATTGCGGAAAAGTATTTTGCATGTAAATTCAGATTCTCTATTGAAAAGTTCATTTTTAAGGTAGAAAAAATTAGAGCAACATCCATGAGTGTGACAGTTTGTAAAGAACAAGCTTGAAATGCCCCATGCCTGCCGAGCGTTACAATCCGAAAACAGTCACAGAAAAGCACAATTCAAATGGGGGGTGGTGGAAAGGAAGAGCTAAATAAAGAAACTATGATTTTTACATGCATTTTGGCTAAAATATTTTTCTTGAAAAAATATTGTAGTGCTTTTGAAGAGAAAACTGTTGAAGACATAGAGGATCAAAGGTAGTAGAATTGGATGAACTAAGGAAAGGATTAATCTGAAGAACTGGCAAAGAGAAATGAGGTTCATAGGATTCTGAAGGCACAACTAAGGGGTTTGCTCCAGCTCTATGAAAAATTAGGAAAGCAGATCAGGGATTGCTTATGGTACTTACTTGAAAGATCTTTACCTCCAATTAATGAGCTATGAAGAGATTGAGAAGGTACATAATTCAGGCTCTGAAATACTGGATGGAATCAAAGGAAACAAGGCGACGAGATCAACAAGAACTAGTTTGCAGGAATCAGGATGAGAGATGACCAGAAGGTAGACTGGAGTTTTTGCTGACGATAAAGAGAGAAGTTAGTAAGACTTGTCTTTATAAAGCTGCAGAAGAAGAAGTAAAATGACTTTGAGATAGGTTGATCATGGTGATTGATTGAGGAATGGTGGCAAAGCAGATATGAGCTGAAGAGAACATGTATTGTGTTGCATTCATTTTAAGCTTCTGTTTTGGCTCTTTCTTGCTGTCATACATGCTATTGTATTGAGAAGGAAAATACTTTTTAATACTGAATATTTTGTTGCTGCTGTTATTGCCAGATCAACAATAAATGACTGTCATATGGTAACATGTAATATGTAATTCATGCTGGCAGATTCATTGATAATTTGATTGTGTGTTATCATGTTGTTTTTAATCTTAGCAATCACATAGAATTTCTCCAGAAGGATCTGTCTCCAACCTGGTACTTCTGGTCTTCCAGTAGATGCTGTAGTTGAGTCCATTCATTTTGCTTATGGTTGTCTTCCTCTTCTCTTTCCTTCCACCCTTTCCAGCATTTTTGGACTTCTCAAGGATGCTGTTGTCCAAATTCTCAAGTAATGTGTCCAAATTATGAACCTGTCATTTGTGCCACAAACATAAACTATGTTCTATATAATCCACTTCTTTGTTTTCTGGATTATGCATGGTATTCTGAAGAATCTTTTCCAACACCAAAATTCAGAAGCCTAAATATTGTTTCTATCTTGCTTCATCAAAGTCCTACTTTTGCTTAGTAAAGAACTCAATTGTTCTGATTTTTGTAAGTGTACATGTATACAGGATGTTACTGAAGGCTTTCATTTTTGCCAGACCAAATGCTAATGTGCAGCCTATTTCTTAATTGTTGCACTCTTTGTTGTTGATAATTGATCTTTAAAACCAGAAGCTATCCAGAAGCATCTTCAAAAGAAAAAACAAGAAACTCCAGTTGCAGCTTTGAGACCTAAGCTATCCATCCCTTTAATCTCCAGTGTGAATTCCAAGGCTGGTTGCTCTAACCGTTGTCCTTAGTTTGGTCTTTTTTTGTTTAATTTGCCCCCATTTTTTTCCTCTGGTCTTGATTTTCAGGCACATCGAGATCTTTTGCATTTTTAGTTATCAGAGTTGTACTATCAGCATAGTGCATGTTAATGATATTTCTTCCTCAAGTTTTAAAATCATGCTAATCCAATCTCTCTTAGTAAAGAGTTCTCATATAGATTGAATAAATAAGGGCAGATTACACGGTGGCTCAGGGGCTAGGACGTTGAGCTTGTTGATCGAAAGGTCGGCAGCTCAGCAGTTCGAATCCCTAGTGCTGCCGTGTAACGGGGTGAGCTCCCTTTACTTGTCCCAGCTTCTGCCAACCTAGCAGTTTTGAAAGCACATAAAAATGCAAGTAGAAAAAATAGGGACCACCTTTAGTGGGAAGGTAACAGCGTTCCGTGCGCCTTTGGTGTTGAGTCATGCCGGCCACATGACCACGGAGACGTCTTCGGACAGTGCTTGCTCTTCGGCTTTGAAACGGAGATGAGCACCGCCCCCTAGAGTCGGCAACGACTAGCATGTATGTGCGAGGGGAACCTTTACCTTTTTATAAAAACTTCTCTCACTCCTTTGCCAAACAAAAGCCAGTCTAACTCACCATGTTCTGTCCAGTCTGTAGTTTCCTATTGTATATATAGATTTTCAGTGAAAACAATGGGATATTCTGAGATTCATATTTTCCTAAAGACATTCCATAGTTTGACATAGCTGATAAATTGGCATCTATATACTGCAGAAATGAAATTTCCTTCTAGAAGATACATGAAGCTATTGTCATACCTCTGCAAAGCCCAAACCATACATTATTTATGGATTGTCTTGTATTTGAAGAGAATGTCTAGATTAATTTTTTTTTTAATGAACAAGTTTTCTTCTCTTGCTCAGTTGTAGACTCTTCTTTGAAGGCTGTCTTCAAGTGATATCTTCTGTAAAGTTCATGATTTCCCTTTTGATAACTATCTGTCATGCTATGAAAAATGTCTTAAAACTATGAATATAACTTCATGGGCTTTTTTATTTTGCTTTCTGTACCTTCTGCATGTAAAATGTATTTCTGTAATCTGTATTAACATTAAGCCTATAATGCAGGCAATTATTCCTCATTAATGTGCAGCTATCTGTTGGTGTCGGAACTCATTTACAGATTTTCTGATTCTGATATCTACGACTTAGAAATTCAGAATAACTGAATGGCAGAGGAAGTGTAAAAAGCATAGACCATGTCTTAATTAGACATCCAATTAGATCCAAATGCATTTTTTCAATTCCTTCAGAATTAAAAAGTAATAAGTCAGGAAAATGAGAAACCAGGTTTCAGCACAAGAATAAAGATAGGATTATCAAATGAATCTGGTAAGACACGGACAAGCACACTGGAAAAAAAGATCTATGATACAATTGAAGTTAGCTACAACTTAGAAGAGATAACCTGGGCCAAAGTCAAAGAAATATACTATTGTTGTCACTTTTACGCCTCCGGACTACCATTTCAAATGTAAAAATCAGGGCCAGTTTTCTTATATAGAAAAGAAGTTTATCCTGTGAGAACAATCGAAGTCTAATGATGATGAAAAGTTTTGGGACATCTGCTGGGTATAAGAAGGGAGCTATGTGCCAGACAATGAAATGTTCCCCAAATGTTGATATTTTGCCTGATCTTTATAAGTTGTATTCTGATTTACCATGGATCATATCTTTAAAATCAATAGATAATTTTCTGAGCTATTAGAGCCTGTCAGTTCAGAATGTTTATACCAAACATTTATAATTGCTTTGGATTTGATCAGATCCTGAATCCAAGAATAACTGGTTCACTTGGAACAAATTCTAGAGCTTTGTGGAAAGAGGAGATCTCACCAAAATGGTCAGAATTGAACTAGGAGATCATGAAGCGTCTGGTGTGATGCACTGTTTTGGAACCCTGCAGAGAAGCAAACTATGACCATAAATCTCTTACTACTTTCGGTTTTCATTTTCTCATAAAATGCAAAAGAAAGAAGAAAGGGAAATGAGAAGAGTTAACTTAAGAAGAATGACACTGCTTTATGCAAATGTGGTCGAATCTCTTATTCTCTCCCTGCAGATGTAAATATAATTCTTTGAAAAGAACTTCCCTTTCTTAAAAGTGACAGAATTTAAAGTGAAGAATTTCAAAATCTCTGTACCTATTTGTACCTATCTCTGTACCTAAATAGGGCAGCTTTCCAGTCAAGAAACCTCAATTATATTTGTTCATTATCTATTATTATGGATAATGCGTAGATAGTAGTCATCCTATATAACGTTGGGGGAATAATAAGGTATTTGAAGATTTCATCCTTTTAGAAGGATGTGCCTTCAAAGTTCATCCCATTCTGTTGAAAAGTAAAAATATTACATGTGTTGTTGGATTTCCAGTGCTAGCAAAGTCTGACACAAAGCTTAAGTTTCTTAAATCTTGCTTTTTGCTAAACTGGCCTGAACAGAATGCAGTAGTCACTGAACACCCCAAGTCTTGTTATACAGTCCTGGTAGAGGGGGAAAAAGTCTATGATTTGTTCTCAACATGCAAAATGCAGAACACAATTCCTTGAAAGTGCATTTCTTTCACTTCTGAGTTGTTAAGAAGAGCAATAAGACGGCATTGGTTGCGTTGGTGGATGATCTCTGGAGGGCCCGGGACAGAGATTGTTCTTCTGCCCTGGTCCTATTAGATCTCTCAGCGGCTTTTGATACCATCGACCATGGTATCTTGCTGCGGCGACTGGAGGGGTTGGGAGTGGGGGGCACCGTTTTTCGGTGGTTCTCCTCCTTCCTCTCTGACCGATCGCAGACGGTGTTGAAGGGGGGCAGAGATTGACCGTGAGGCGCCTCTTGTGTGGGGTGCCCCAGGGATTGGTTCTCTCGCCTCTCCTATTCAACATCTATATGAAGCTGCTGGGCGAGATCATTCGTGGTTTTGGGGTGCGGTGTCATCTGTACGCTGATGATATGCAGCTGTACATTTCCACCCCTAACCATCCCAGCGAAGCTGTTGAAGTGATGTCCCGGTGTCTGGAGGCTGTGCAGATCTGGATGGGGAAAAACAGGCTCCAACTCAATCCCACCAAGACCGAGTGGCTATGGATGCCGGCGTCCTGGTATAATCAGCTGAGGCCATCACTGTCTGTGGGAGACGAGTCATTAGCCCTCACAGACAAAGTTCGCAATCTGGGCGTTCTTCTGGATGCACGACTGTCGTTGGAAGAACATATGACGACCGTCGCCAGAGGAGCTTTTTATCAGGTTCGTCTGATACGCCAGTATCAGAATCCCTTCTTAGACCGGGATTCCTTATGCACAGTCACTCATGCCCTCGTCACTTCCCGTCTGGACTACTGCAACGCTCTCTACATGGGCCTCCCCTTGAAGAGCACCCGGAGGCTCCAACTGGTTCAGAATGCGGCCGGGCGGGTGATAGAGGGAGCGACTCGTTGCTCCCATATAACACCTCTCCTGCGCAGGCTGCACTGGCTTCCGGTGGTCTTTCGGGTGCAATTCAAGGTGTTAGTTACCACCTTTAAAGTGCTCCATGGCATAGGACCGGGTTACTTACGGGACCGCCTGCTGCTACCAGTGACCTCCCATCGATCAGTGCGCTCCCATAGGGAGGGTCTCCTCAGGGTACCGTCAGCCAGTCAATGTTGGCTGGCGACGCCCAGGGGGAGGGCCTTCTCTGTGGGGGCACCAACCCTCTGGAATGAGCTACCACCAGGTGTCCGCCAACTCCCTGATCTTCGGACCTTTCGACGCGAGCTGAAAACATTTCTGTTCCATCGAGCAGGACTGGCCTAATGGGGTTTTAATAATGGGTTTTTTATTGGTTTTAAATCTTCTGCCAACTTTAAATTTTTCTTTTAATCTGGTTTTAATTTTGTATTAATTGTCTTACTTTGGCTGTGAACCGCCCTGAGTCCTTTGGGAGAAGGGCGGTATAGAAATTTAAACAATAAATAAATAAATAAATAAATAAATAAATAAATAAATAAATAAATAAATAAATAAATAAATAAATAACAAATTTCTCATGATTCATTAAGCATTCATAAAAAGTTTTTCTTATCCCAGGTTCGTTTGACTTTCCTAGGTATACTTTTCCTCAATTTTTTTTAAAAAAACTAGGTATACTTTAGTAAGACTGCAGAATAATTTTACTTTCTCTACATAAGAATATGCTCTCATCTTCTCACCAATGACGATTATTTACAATTAGATTTATTTGTGTTCTGAGCAGCAGACCATTAGTTTAGTCAAAAAGGTATATATTTCATGGGTGAAATCCAGCAGGTACTGACAGGTTCTGGAGAACCAGTGGCGGAAATTTTGAGTAGTTTGGAGAATCAGCAGATACTACCTCTGGCTGGCCCCAGAGTGGTGAAGGAATGGAGATTTTGCAGTATCCTTCCCCTGCCACGCCCACCAAGCCATGCCCATCAAGTCACACCACGCCCATCAAGCCATGCCCACAGAACCGGTAGTAAAAAAAATGGATTTCACCACTGGTATATTTCCTTTCAATGGATCCTTGACGCTCTCTGAATTTGGTTGTTTTCTTGCAGACGTTTCATTACCCAACCCAAGTAACGTCATCAGTGTTTACCTAGTTTCGGTAATGAAACGTCTGCAAGAAAACAACCAAGCTCAGAGAGCACCAACGATCCCTCATTTCAACCCTAAAATACAAATATTCTCCTTTATTGGTACATTTCCTTTTACTTTTATTTGGCAGGTGGAGAGCATGCTGAGGACTCCAATCCCTTCAGTCATTGTTTTAGCATTCAGGACACTAGAAATGTGCCACTGTAGACTAGTGCAGGGGTCTCCAACTTTGGCAACTTTAAGACTTGTGGATTTCAACTCCCTCAGCAAAGCTGGCTGAGGAATTCTGGGACTTGAAGTCCACAAGTCTTAAAGTTGCCAAGGTTGGAGACCCCTGGACTAGGGTGACTTGACTGGTTCTAGCTACAGTAGTTTCGGTAGGGAATTATGAGATCTGGTCATAATATATAGAACTGAGAGCATGGATTTCTTAGTTATTTTCCTCACCATATAGTCTATTACATCTTCCATTACATTTTGTTTTCTATCAATAAATTTCTACATTTAGATATACCATGCTATACTTTCCTTTCCACATCGTATGATTTCTGTATTGCATAACTGCATTTTTTAAGTGATTGTAATTCAAAAATCTCAGCCAATCCGTTTGACTGAACCATCTTTTCTTTTTTAGTTTCTTCATTAGCATTAAAACGTGATTTTCTTACATCATTGCCTCTTAATTGGTTGACTTAAATTGAGATTTTTCTTTTTTTTTCGCTGTGGGGCATGAAGAATTGTTTTCAATTTTATTATTTTGTTGCTATAAATATTTAATTCTATTTTCTGTTTTGCTTTTAGCAAGTTCCTTAAATTAGCAAAGATATATCATTAAGCCAAGATGCATACATAATTGATATTAATTTAACAAATACATTAATAAGTATATTTGCTCATCTTTCAAAAGATATATTCTTGAGAAATCTTTGTAAGTATATTAGGCTCATAAATTGTTTGAAAATGAATATGCGCATGATGTTTTTGGCATATTCCAGATAACATTATTTGCTGCTACTGTATGTATGATAAGATCCTATTATACCTTTTGCTTTATCTAGAATATTCTGCTAAAGATACTCTTGAAGTCTGGTAGCTTTACCAAAAAATAGCAGCTCTCTAGGCACATCAATTTGCCAAGTGAATGTAATGTTTTAATCTATTGCTCCCATGTGCGATGATTGCCTCACATGTCAGAGCATAGTGGTTATGATAATAGGCAGCTAGAGATAAAATGGTGGAAAATACTCAACTTGGATTATTTCAAGAAAGTATTACATGCAGATCTTATTGACATTTCAGGCAGATTTTTAAAAAGTATTTGAAGCCTTAGTAGAGTCTCAAGAATATCAGCAGAATGAATTTGTAAAATTAATTCTCCTGTCTTTGCAAAGAACAGGTATCTTGGATGTCTTGATTAACAAAAATTACTTACAGAGAGTTTGCACAGATCTAACTGGCTGTCTGGATACTGCAGTAAATAGGCAGACCCTCAAGTAACCAGGTCCTGTGCTATGCAGGAGTGTATAGGTAACAACCAGGCCCCTGAATTGGAAGCAAACTGGTGAACAGGGCAGCTCCTGAAGCAGAGGTGTAACATGGGCAGGAGAACCTCATCCATCCCTTGGGCCTTCCCAAAGGGCTCTGCCAATGGACCTGGGGCCCTAAAACAGGGATCTTATTTTCGAGGTGGTTAATGGACTACAATAAGACCCCACCTCCACCCGCATTCATCTTGCTCCCTTCCTTCCCATCTTTGTTAATTTAAACTCAATTTTAGTGTTAATATTAATTGCTTTACTGTTTCTAATGTTTCATCTTTTTTTTAATTGATTGCAAGCTGCCTAGAATAACCTCTAGGTGAAATGGGCAGCATATAAGTGTAATAAATACATACTAAGGGATGATCATGAAGACTCTGCTACTACATTCTGGGAATTCTTCAAGAGTGGCCTGCAGGAGATGACCAGGCGGAGCCTGAGGGAGGGGTCAAACACGTCCCTGTGCAAGGCTGCAAGACCTGCAGGTCCGCAAGTCATGAGTCCCTGCATGTCCACAAGAGATACAACAATATAACAGTAACAGAGTTGGAAGGGACCTTGGAAGTCACCTAGTCCAACCCCCTGCTCACACAGGAGACCTGTACTAGGGATTCGAACTGCCAAACTGCCAACTTTTCTGATCGACAAGCTCAGTGTCTCAGCCACTGAGCCACCTAGTCAGGCTAAGAATCTAAGAATGCCTTTCCTATTTCCTGCTCATTTCCCTTGACCATAACTTGGTCAGATTCTTATAGACAGCTTAAGCTTGCAATAAATCTTTATACTCATTTGAACTGCCTTAATCTCTTGATTTCCCCAGGGCTTGACATGGCCCTTGATAACAAAAACCACTGCTGTGTAAGGAGGTTCAGAGAGGATTCAGTTTTCACTTATCTCCAGTTACCGATTGTAATCTTCTGGGCCATATCCTATGTTTGCTTTTCATGTTGGTGTCTTGTGCTATCAGAATGATTCTCAGTGGTTCAAAATTTAGGAACAAAGTCTATGTAATGTAGGGTGCTGTAGAGAAGACTGTAGAGAAGAATCCAAAACAGCTACTGATGCTGTTCTTTGCATGAATGTAGGTTTTATTTTTTCTCTCTTACAATAATAGTGTGTATATTTTATTATTATTATTATTATTATTATTATTATTATTATTATTATTATTATTATTATTATTATTATTATTATTATTATTATTTGAATTTTTATACCGCCCTTCTCCCGAAGGACTCAGGGCGGTGTACAGCCGGAGATAAAATACAAAATATGTACAATTAAAACAAATTAAAACATATCAAAATTACAAAAACGGCTAATAATTAAAATTAAATTTAAAATATTTAAGAATATTAATAAAACCCCAATTTAAAATCAAACTATTATGCCAGTCCCGCTTGAATAAATAAGTATGTTTTTAGCTCACGACGGAAGGTCCGAAGATCAGGCACTTGACGTAGGCCAGGGGGGAGTTCATTCCAGAGCGTCGATGCTCCCACAGAGAAGGCCCTACCCCTGGGAGCTGCCAGCCGACACTGTTTGGCAGACGGCACCCTGAGGAGACCCTCTCTATGAGAGCGTACGGGTCGGTGGGAGGCATAGGGTAACAGCAGGCAGTCCTAAGCCGGGTCCTTTGATGCCTTTAAGTCATCCTTGACTCCTGGAGACTGCCTGGACTAATCATTTTGGGGGTCAAGATTTTTCAGAAGTGATTTGCCATTGCCTAGGGTTGAAAGAGAGTGACTGGCCCAGCTGCTTTGTGTCTAAGACAGGACTAGAGCTCACAGTCTCCTGATTTCTAATCTGTGCCACTACACTAAACTCGCTTATAGAAACAGCTCATCCTTTAATGCAACTTTATGCGCAAAGAATCCTAAAAGAGGTAAAATAGATAGAACAGGGAGAAATTACACAGGAAACTAGAATATACTTTCTGGAATTCCTAATGGGGATCCATTGATCAGTTGATTATGGATTTGCTCATTTTAATTAGAGCAGTATACTAAGTCTTGCAATATTATAGCCAGTTTTCCTTCACCATGTTCTCATTGAAGGGGGAAAGCGTTTACCCTATTATCTCCCTGGTGAATAATAGCCTTGAATGTAAAATCATTACGAGTTCTGCAATCAGCTGTAAGCAGTAAATTACTACAATTGCTACAAGCTCATCCATTTTAATTCTAGAATCTTGGCCAAATATCAAACCTTAATGTACATTTGTTGTTGGCTTTGAAAGGAAAAGAAGTCAAAGAACCATGACTTGTATCTTACAAAACATTAAGGTGATAAAGAAATTCTCTTTGGACAGTGAGATGGGCAATACATACATTTCATAAATAAACAAATAAATATAAATAAATTCACGGAAATCAAGTTTTTGTTCCATTCGTCCTCCTGCTTCTTTCTCCTTATTCTATGGGACTTTGTAATAGTAGGGGAGAGTTAAAATGATCTATCTATCAAGACCAGGGAAATCAAGAGATCTAGGCCATTCAAATGGGTATAAAGATTACAAGCTTAAGCTCCCTACAAGAATCTGAACTACTAACGGTTAAAGCAATTTGGCAGTAAATAAAGAATTCACAGTGGGTTGGACTTAGATCTCTTGTGGGCACGAAGGGACTCATGATTGATGATGCATTTGATCCCACCCTCACCTACCATCTCCTACACTACCCAGCCTGGTCATCTCCTACTACACTACTCTTCCAAACAAATAGAGCAAACTGTTTTTAGGATGCTCCAGAGGAATTTGCCAGTTGATGGCAGTTTTCATGTCATTGGCTTTGTATATCCATAGAGTGACATGATGGTGTCTAAAGATCACATAAACAGACATGGGACACGTCCTTCTCCTCCAGCTGCACAAATTCAGGTCTTGAATTATAAATGAGACATTTGGAACATGGTAGAAGAAAACCCAGTTCAAAGCTGTTTTGAAGCTGGGCCCATATACAGATGCAAAAGTATGAAAAACCACACACATGTTCGGTTCACCTTGCTTTTGGTAAACTGAGGGCAGAAATGTGTTTAATAGCCCACTATAGCATCACAAAGCACATTTACCTTTGCTCTTCCTAAACATGAAGAAATTAGACCCGTGTGCCACTGAACAAGAATTTATAGCAATTGTATTAAAGATTACACGATACACATAAAACTAATACAATGTCTTAAAAGTAAGGGAAGTCCTGATGCAAATATGGCAAGAGATTAAGAGAAAGCATTATATAAAAGTTCCTAGTTGTTATTGACGATGGAAGCGATGATTTACCCCAACACTTTGGATACAGGAAAAATGGCTAAATATAACAAAATTTTAGACAGCCAAGGAAACCTAAAAAATAGACAGAAATTGGAAAAATAGGGCATAATCATAGATTGGTGGCCATATTTGCAATGGTATATGTAATGTATTTTGAACTTTGAGAGGGAATTTTGGGTGGGAAAATTGCACGTTGCTGATTGGTTGAAGCCTCAACCAAAAGAGTATTTAAAGAGGGGTTTTTGCCGGTTGTGCTTGCTGGGGTCACAATAAACTATAGAGCTGTTGTCACTCACTGGCCTCCTGCCTCTTCATTGCCCGAACTTAACATTGGCGACGAAGGTGGGATGTTGAGGCAGTGAGATTGTTAAAGAGCTGAAGGAACCAGGAATTTGCGAACCCAGCCAGTTCTCGAAGGCGGAAAATAGCGATGTCCAGCTACACGCCGCCAGCGCCATTTGACCCAGCAAAGGAGAAATGGGGGTCGTACATGGCTCATTTCGAGTGTTTCCTCGAAGCAAACGAACTACAGGGAGTCTCGGATAATCGGAAGCGAGCATACTTCCTGAGCCACTGCGGTCCAGAGGTCTTCGATACAGCGGAGTCACTCTCAGAGCCAACGCCGGTACAATCGGAACAGTGGCAGACACTACAAACAACACTTCGAGCGCACTACGCACCGGTACCCTCAAAGTTCGTCCAACGGTTCGAGTTGAGGCAACGGGTACAGCGAGAGGGCGAATCGATAAGCGTGTACATGGCCGCGTTGAGGAAAGCCGCAAACCACTGTGATTACAGAGATTTGGAGGATTCCTTACTCGAACAACTCATTTGTGGGGTCAGGGACATCAGACTACAAAGGCGGCTGCTGTCTAAAAGCAACCTGACTTTAGCGATAGCCCTGGACGAAGCCAGAGCTCACGAGATGTCCACCAAGGCGGCGAAGACCTTGCAAAAGCCAAACGCGCAGGGTGCCGGGACAAAGACTACACCGGTCCACAGCGAGGAAGTCCAGGCCGAATCGGAAGGTGAGGAAGAGGAAGAGGTGTTCCACACTGGGAGGCTGGAGAGAGGTGACCGGGACGAATGTGTGAGTTGTGGGGGCCAACACCAACGGCAAAACTGCAGATTCAAGGACGCGGTTTGTCGGCGGTGTGAAAAAAAAGGACACATAGCTCGGGCTTGCCGAGCCCCCCAACCTTCCCGCCAAAAATTCAAACCGACCAATCAGAGCGCGGGAGCAGCGAAGCGGCCCGGGATTGGTCCATTTAAAAAGGGCGCGAAGTTAAACCAGACCACTGTGAGAGTGGGCCACGCATCGACACGACTAGAGAAGAAAATATTTACCCAAGTCTACATTGAAGGGGTGCAGTGCCAAATGGAAGTAGACACTGGGTCGTCAATCACAATTATGTCCTGGGACACCATCGTGAGAGACTTGCCAGCCATCGCAAAACGTCAGCTACAAACCCAGAAGCTGAGAGTGCAGGACTACCAAGGGAATCGGATCCCTGTTCGAGGAGTCACATCCGTCCAAGTCAAATATGGACAATTCAAAAAGACCCTGCCAATCACCATAGTAAACGGAACTCTACCGAGCTTGCTAGGGCTGGACTGGTTCCGAGCTTTGGGCATGGGAGTGACCGAGGTCCACAGGAGCGACGTCATCCTCAAAGACGAACTACTGAAGGAGTTCGAGGACGTTTTCAAGGATTGCCTGGGCAAGTACGTGGGGACCCCTATTTCTTTCAACCTTGACCCCCAAGTCGCCCCCATCCGGTTAAAGGCTAGGAGGGTTCCATTCGCCCTAAAGCCCAAAATTGACCGAGAATTAGACAAGCTAGTAAGCCAGGGAATACTAGTCCCCGTCGATCATGCAAAATGGGAGACACCCATAGTAACCCAGTCAAACCGGACGGATCGGTCCGGATTTGTGCTGACTACAAAGCAACGCTTAACAAAGCATTGCAGAAAAGTGCATACCCCGTTCCAGTGGTGCAACATTTGCTACACTCATTAGGGCAAGGGCAGGTCTTCGCCAAACTCGATTTGGCCCAAGCCTACCAGCAGCTACCAGTAGATAGCAGCACAGCTGAGGCGCAGACAATTGTCACGCACCACGGGGCTTTCAAATGTACGCGACTCCAGTTCAGAGTTAGCGTGGCCCCAGGGCTCTTCCAGAACCTAATGGGGCGATTATTACAGGGCCTCCCAGGAGTGGTACCATACTTCGACGATGTATTGGTATCAGCTGAAAACTTAGAGGAACTCGGGGTAAAACTAAGGAAGGTGTTGGGCATTTTAAGGTCTGCTGGGCTTAAAGTTAAGCTCAACAAATGCCACATTGGGGTGAAATCTGTAGAATTCCTAGGATACCGAATAGACAGGGAAGGGATCCACCCCACGGAGAGCAAGGTACGGGCCATTAGAAAGGCCCCAGCCCCCAAAAATAAAACAGAATTACAGGCATTTCTTGGGGCTTGTTAATTTCTATGCGGTATTCTTAAAGAATAAAGCAACAGTAGCCGAACCGCTACATAAGTTGCTAGCAAAGAAAGCTGTATGGTCCTGGGGCAGAGAAGAGGCTAGGGCATTTGAGGGGGTAAAAAACCTTTTGTCCAGCGATAGCCTCCTCATCCAGTACAATGGCACATTGCCACTAGTACTAGTTTGCGATGCTTCACCATATGGGGTGGGGGCTGTGCTCAGCCATAGGTTACCGAATGGAACAGAAGCCCCTATAGCATATTATTCCTGGACAATGTCCTCTGCGGAAAGGAACTACAGCCAGCTAGATAGGGAGGCATTGGCCATAGTCTCCGGGGTTAAGAAATTCCACAAATACTTGTTCGGGCGAGATTTCGAGATAGTCACGGACCACAGACCCCTTCTAGGACTCTTAGCGGGTGACCGCCCAACCCCCGTGGCACTTTCTCCCAGGCTGACCCGATGGACTATTTTCCTAGCGGCATACTCCTACAAATTGCTCCACCGCCCAGGAAAAGACTTAGGGCATGCGGACGCTCTGAGCAGATGCCCTTTACCAGAGACATTTGAAAACCCAACCCCGGGGACACCCGTCTTGCTAATTGACTCTTTGGACTCTGGCCCAGTCACATCCAAGCAAGTGGCTAGGGCATCTTACAGGGACATTACAATACGGACTGTAATTGGTTGGGTGCAAAGGGGTTGGCAAACGATCAGAACTGTCGGTTCAAGGGGGGTGTCTGTTATGGGGGGATAGGGTAGTTATCCCAGAAAAATTGCGCGAAAATGTGTTGGAACTGTTGCATGTGGGCCACCCAGGGATTGTGAGGATGAAGAGTTTAGCGAGGAGTTATGTATGGTGGCCCTTAATGGATAAGGACATCAGCAACAAGGTAGGGAAATGCCAATCCTGCCAAGAGTTGAGGTCGCTACCCCCTACAGCCCCAGTTAGAGAGTGGGAGAAACCCCAGGGGCCATGGTCCAGGATTCACATAGATTTTGCGGTGCCGTTCCATGGGCAGACCTTTTTAATTGTAGTAGATGCCTACTCAAAATGGTTAGAAATCATCCTCATGAAAAGCACAACGGCCGAAGCAGTAATCACAGTCCTAAGGCATCTATTCGTAACACACGGCCTGCCCGACACCCTAGTCTCTGACAACGGCCCGCAATTCACGGCAAACCAGTTTGAGGGGTATTTAGTGAGAGAGGGCATCAGACATGTCCTCTCGGCGCCTTTCCACCCGGCGACGAACGGACTTGCAGAACATTTCGTTCGGAGCACCAAGGAAGCGCTATCTAGGATAAGTCCAGGCGACTGGCAAACGAAAATAGACACTTTCCTGGCCGTCCAACATAGGACCCCTTGTGTAACAACTGGCCGCAGCCCAGCGGAACTCTTAATGGGCAGGAAACTGAGGTGCCCACTAGACCGACTAAACCCAACTTATACCCCAGACGGGTACAAGGGTATTCAAGGAAAAACCAGGGAAATGACAGTGGGTGACCCAGTATGGGCACACAACTATAGCGAGGGCCCAACATGGTTAAAGGGGGAAATTCTGGGCATAACCGGACCCAAATCATACGTAGTAGACATGGAGGACGGCCGGGTATGGAAACGCCACATAGACCAGTTAAGAAAACGTATACCAAACAAACTAGAAACCAAACAACCAGGCCCTGACTACCACTTGATTGAATCTGCAGCTGACTCAAACCCGAGGCGAGCGGAGGATTTATCTGATTCCGATGAAGTCCAGCGACGCCAACCGGTTCCTCCTGAAGGCAACAGGGACGACTCAGCCAATAATCCAGGGCCGGACGGCCCAGAGGAGGAGCAGGGAGGAACAAACAGTCCCTCCGACCAGCTCGACTCTCTCCCAGAGAATGAACTGCGCAGGTCAGAAAGAGTTAGGAGACGCCCTGTCTATCTGCATGACTACGTAGAGAAATAGCTTGCAAATATTATGTAAATAGAGGTACAAAGCGTTCTGGGAGGGAAGGAGTGTAATGTATTTTGAACTTTGAGAGGGAATTTTGGGCGGGAAAATTGTACGTTGCTGATTGGTTGAAGCCTCAACCAAAAGAGTATTTAAAGAGGGGTTTTTGCCGGTTGTGCTTGCTGGGGTCACAATAAACTAAAGAGCTGTTGTCACTCACTGATCTCCTGCCTCTTCATTGCCCGAACTTAACAGTATAAAAAATGGTATAAATCATGGTATAAAAAAGATAAAGAATATGGAATTGAGATGGTGCCGCAACAATTGGACAAATTACTGATTAGTTTAGAAGAAAAATTGATAACAAAAAATTATAATTACTTATTAGAGGTAGATAGAGCTGAAGATATAGTGAAAGGAGCTATGATAGTATGGGCAAAAAATGTCAGGCATAGTATTGAACTGGACGATTGGGGAAAAATTTGGAATAGAAATTATAAAATAACTATATCAGCAACGTACAAAGAGAACCAGTATAAAATGTTTTATCGCTGGCACTTGGCACCCTCTAGATTAGCTAAAATATACTCAAATTTAAGATCGAACTGTTGGAAATGTGGTCAAAAGCAAGGTACCTTCTACCACACATGGTGGTTATGCCCCGAAATGAGAAAATACTGGAAGAAAATGCACAGGTGGTTACAGGAATTAATAGGACTCCAGATAGAATTCACCCAGAACTATTTCTTTTAGGGATAAACAAACAAAAATATGACAAAAGAATAATATATATTATTCTACATATAATAACCATGGCAAGATTAGCTTTCAAACAATGCTGGAGAAATACAAACATACCTTCCAAAGGTTTAATAATCAAAAACATATTCGATTGTGCAGAAATGGACAAATTGACAATTGATTTAAAGGGACAAATAGATTCGGAATATTACGCAATATGGGAGAAGTGGTATGACTGGATTAAGAACAGAAAAATGAAAAAGAAACAGAAAAAAATAGAGAATTAAAATGTATAGTACATTTATAGTACAGAAGCCATGTGCTTCCTTTCCAGATCTAACTAAACTGTAATCCTGTTCAGTGGTACTTAAGGAAGGCAAGTAGGAGTTCGTTTCATCCTTGTCATTTTCCCAGGCAAAACAGCTTATTTGTGGAATTTTAGTATATGCTTGTTCAACTGGAACATTCATCCTTCAGGCATGCTACATGCTACATTTCCCCTACTTTTCACCCCACTGATAATATTTAGTAGTATTATATGAAGAAATGTAATTTTAAGGTGTCAACTGTGGTTTCCTATCTTTCCGTCATAGGCAAATTTCCAGAAACTTGAAATGTCAGCATTAGAACACTAAGACATCTTTTCTGAATTGTCATTAGAAAATAAGACAAGCAGAATTTGAGGTATTACATACTTCCCCCCAAATTATCCCTATAATTTGTGTCTAAAGGTTCAGGAGGATTCCATATTGCATTGCATTTTCTCAGTTTTCTTACACATGCATTTTCTGTAGCGTGGACTTAAATATTGAGATGGGAATTTGCAAGTAATGACTCGACTTTCCTACAGAAGTGCTGTGATTTGATAGTCAGCATGACCATCCTGATTTTTACAGATGCAGCAAATTCTCTTGCATCTCACATGAATTCAGGCTGAAGTGAAATAACTTTTGTGAATATGTAATTTTTAGCAAGCTTCAAAACCATTTATGCAGTCTATACTACAAGTTGGAGAAGCAAACTAGCCTGGAAATAATAATTATCTGTCAGTTTCCAGGGCACAAAGTGAAACTGTAGTAACATTTATGAAATTGGATTGAGTCAGACTGAGCAAGATTTGTTAGTCTTTACTTATGCTGATTATTTAGATCAATATAATATCTGGAAGGATCAGATTTACATTTTATGAGACCTGGTGAGTAAGTGTAGCCATTTGCATTCCCCCCCCCCCTCTCTCTCTCTCACACACACACACACACAGAGTGTGACTAGAAAATGGGAAGAAGGGAAAAAAATCTTGTATCCCCCTTGTATGAGTTTTGTGTGGCAAAAAGTAATGCACACAGGTAATGGCTTAAGAAATCAAATGAAAAATAAGCAGGGATTCGGACCACTAGGAATTGCAACTTTTATTTCTTGTAATATTCCTCGTAATTTCTCAGGCTCATAATATAGCAATATGTCATTAAAATATGTTCAAATAATACATATTAATGGCATTTTTACTCCTGGGTTTTTGGGCATTTTCTATGAATTTCTGGGATTCCCGTGTAGAGTTAAAAGAATAGTTGTCCAAATCCTATAGAAGATTTTTTTGAAATCAAGTCAATCTAAAAGCTAGTAAAGAGACAGTAGAAACAACATTAGCATAACAATAGTAATACGTTTAGCGCTTTATTTATTTATTTATTTATTTATTTATTTTATTTGATTTTTATACCGCCCTTCTCCCGAAGGACTCAGGGCGGTGTACAGGCAGAAGTAAAAAGACAATACAATGTACAATTTAAAATGTGAATTAAAAAACTTATTATAATTAGCCCGAAACTTTAAAATATATAAAAAACTAAAATCCCATTTAAGATTAATATTAAGAATTTTAAAAATTTAAAAAACCAATAAAATTCAATAAAATTCAAGCCAGCCCCGCGCGAATGAAAAGATGTGTCTTCAGTTCGCGGCGGAAGGTCCGAAGGTCAGGTATTTGGCGTAAACCCGGGGGAAGCTCGTTCCAGAGTGTGGGAGCCCCCACAGAGAAGGACCTTCCCCTGGGGGCCGCCAGCCGGCATTGCTTGGCGGACGGCACCCTGAGAAGGCCCTCTCTGTGTGAGCGTACGGGTCGGTGGGAGGCATGAGGTAACAGCAGGCGGTCCCGTAAGTACCCAGGCCCTAAGCCATGGAGCGCTTTAAAGGTCGTAACCAACACCTTAAAGTGCACTCGAAAGGCCACAGGCAGCCAGTGCAGTCTGCGCAGGAGCGGTGTTACGTGGGAGCTACGAGTAGCTCCCTCTATCACCCGCGCAGCTGCATTCTGGACTAACTGAAGCCTCCGAGTGCACCTCAAGGGGAGCCCCATGTAGAGAGCATTACAATAATCCAAGCGAGAGGTAACGAGCGCGTGAGTGACTGTGCACAAGGCATCCCGATCAAGGAAGGCGCAACTGCGAACCGGGCGAGCCTGGTGGAAGGCCCTCCTGGAGCCGGCCGCCAAAGGATCTTCAACCGACACCGGTTCATGCAGGAGGACACCTAAGTTGCGCACCCTATCCTTTGGGGCCAATAACTCGCCACCAACAGTCAGCTGCGGCTGCAGCTGACTGAATCGGATGCCGGCATCCACAGCCACTCCGTCTTGGAGGATTAAGCTTGAGCCTGTTTCTCCCCATCCAGACCCGTCGGCCTCCAAACACCGGGACAGCACTTCAACAACTTCATTGGGGTGGCCCGGGGTGGAAAAGTACAGCTGGGTGTCGTCAGCGTACTGCTGGTATCTCACCCCGAAGCCACTGATGATCTCACCCATCGGCTTCATATAGATGTTGGACAGAAGGGGCGAGAGAAACGACCCCTGCGGCACCCCACCAGTGAGGCACCTCGCGGTCGACCTCTGCCCCCTGTCAACACCGTCTCGACCGGTCAGAGAGATAGGAGGAGAACCACCGATACACGGTGCCTCCCACTCCCAATCCCCCCAACCGGCGCAGCAGGATACCATGGTCGATGGTATCAAAAGCCGCTGAGAGGTCTAATAGGACCAGGGCAGAGGAATAACCCCTGTCCCTGGCCCTCCAGAGATCATCCACCAATGCGACCAAAGCTGTCTCCGTGCTGTATCCGGGTCGGAAGCCGGACTGGAACAGGTATTGGGGTAGCTGTCGCGCCACAGCGCTCTCTACAACCTTCGCAACAAAGCGAAGGTTGGAGACTGGACGATAATTACCCAAAATAGCTGGGTCCAAAGAGGGCTTCTTGAGGAGGGGTCTCACCACCGCCTCTTTCAAGGCGGCAGGGAAGACCCCTTCCAACAAGGAAGCATTGATAATCCTCTGGAGCCAGCCTCGTGTCACCTCCTGAGTGGCCAGTACCAGCCAGGAAGGACACGGGTCCAGTAAACATGTAGTGGCGTGAAGCCTCCCCAACAACCTGTCCACGTCCTCGGGAGCCACAGGGTCAAACTCATCCCAAACAGACTCAACAAGACGTGCCTCCTCTCCCTCGCTTGGATCATCCCAATTTCGGTCCAGACCATCCCGGAGCTGAGCGATTTTATCGTATAGATAACCACTAAACTCCTCGGCACGTCCCTGCAGCGGGTCATCCCGCACCTCGTGATGAAGGAGGGAGCGGGTCACCCGAAACAGGGCGGCCGGGCGGTTATCTGCCGATGCAATGAGGGTGGGCGTAGGCGCCTCGCCTCCCTCATTGCCACTAGGTAGGTCCTAGAATAGGTCCTAACTAGTGTCCGATCAACCGGGCAGCTGGACCTCCAGGTGCTCTCTAGGCGTCTTCTCCGGCGTTTCATCTCCCTCAGCCCCTCGGAGAACCAAGGGGCCGGACGAGATCTGCGCCGGGTCAGAGGTCGCAAAGGCACGACACGGTCCAAGGCCCCAGCCGCGCCTGTTCCCAGGCCACAACTAGTTCCTCAGTCGTGCCGTGGGCCAGATCCTCAGGAAATGGCCCAAGCTCCGTCAGGAACCTCTCGGGGTCCATCAGGCGCCTGGGACGGAACCAACGAATAGGTTCCGTCTCCCTGCGATGGTGGGTGGCGGTTCGGAAGTCTAGACGAAGGAGGAAATGATCGGTCCATGACATTGGTTCTGTTACTATATCATCTAATACCAGATCATTTAACCACTGTCCAGAGATATAAATCAAATCCAGCGTGCCTCCCCCCATGTGCGTAGGGCCATCATTTACTCGAATCAGGTCCAAGGCCATCATGGAGGCCTGGAACTCCCGAGCTGCAGTCGATAACAGGCCAGCTGATGGCAGGTTGAAATCCCCCATGACTATAAGTCTGGGGGTCTCAACCGCCACAGCGGTGAGTACCTCCAACAGCTCGGGCAGGGCTGTGGTCACGCAGCAAGGAGCCAGGTACGCGATCAACAAGCCCAACTGATTCCTATGGCCCCACCTCACATAGAGGGATTCACAGCCGGCAATCTGAGGAACAGTGGCCTCCCTCGGCTCTAGATCTTCCTTAATGACAACCGCCACCCCTCCACCCCTACCTTGGGCCCTCGGCTGATGAAATGCTCGGAAACCTGGAGGGCACAGCTCAACAAGGGGAAACCCCCCCTCTGGACCCAACCAGGTTTCCGTAATGCCCATAGAGCACTCTCTTGGTAGCTTACAATGTAGAAGCATTGTTTGCATTGTTTCCATACTTGGAAGGATGGAAGGTTTAGTCAACCTTGAGCCCTGTCAGGATAAATCTCAGGCTGTGGGCAGAATTTGCCTACAATGCTGCACTTTAACCACTGTGCACCAAGGCTCCTAAAAGATAATCATTGCTTATTTACAATTATCACTTGGAATATTGCAGAATGAAATTGAAAAATAAAGGTACCAGCTTCAGGAGCCATTTAATAATGGATGTTGCGATTATGTGGGAGACCTGGATATAGGAGGAGTTGAGCTTGGCTTAAAAGTTCGAGAAGAGCCTAAAAAAGAATGCCATCAGTGTGCTAAACAAGTAAGTCCCTCAACATTCTCAAACTATTTCTTGTAATATTCCTCGTAATTTCTCAGGCTCATAATATAGCAATATGTCATTAAAATATGTTCAAATAATACATATTAATGGCATTTTTACTCCTGGGTTTTTGGGCATTTTCTATGAATTTCTGGGATTCCCGTGTAGAGTTAAAAGAATAGTTGTCCAAATCCTATAGAAGATTTTTTTGAAATCAAGTCAATCTAAAAGCTAGTAAAGAGACAGTAGAAACAACATTAGCATAACAATAGTAATACGTTTAGCGCTTTATTTTATTTTATTTTTTATTTTATTTATTTTATTTTATTTGATTTGATTTTTATACCGCCCTTCTCCCGAAGGACTCAGGGCGGTGTACAGGCAGAAGTAAAAAAGACAATACAATGTACAATTTAAAATGTGAATTAAAAAACTTATTATAATTAGCCCGAAACTTTAAAATATATAAAAAACTAAAATCCCATTTAAGATTAATATTAAAATTTTAAAAATTTAAAAAACCAATAAAATTCAATAAAAATCAAGCCAGCCCCGCGAATGAAAAGATGTGTCTTCAGTTCGCGGAAGGTCGAGGTCAGGTATTTGGGGTAACGCGGGGGGAAGCTCGTTCCAGAGTGTGGGAGCCCCCACAGAGAAGGACCTTCCCCTGGGGGCCGCCAGCCGGCATTGCTTGGCGGACGGCACCCTGAGAAGGCCCTCTCTGTGTGAGCGTACGGGTCGGTGGGAGGCATGAGGTAACAGCAGGCGGTCCCGTAAGTACCCAGGCCCTAAGCCATGGAGCGCTTTAAAGGTCGTAACCAACACCTTAAAGTGCACTCGAAAGGCCACAGGCAGCCAGTGCAGTCTGCGCAGGAGGCGGTGTTACGTGGGAGCTACAGTAGCTCCTCTATCACCCGCGCAGCTGCATTCTGGACTAACTGAAGCCTCCGAGTGCACCTCAAGGAGCCCCATGTAGAGAGCATTACAATAATCCAAGCGAGAGGTAGCAGGCGCGTGAGTGACTGTGCACAAGGCATCCCGATCAAGGAAGGGGCGCAACTGCCGAACCAGGCGAACCTGGTGGAAGGCCCTCCTGGAGGCGGCCGTCAAATGATCTTCAAACGACAGCCGTTCATCCAGGAGGACACCTAAGTTGCGCACCCTATCCTTTGGGGCCCATAACTCGCCAACAGTCAGCTGCGGCTGCAGCTGACTGAATCGGATGCCGGCATCCACAGCCACTCCGTCTTGGAGGATTAAGCTTGAGCCTGTTTCTCCCCATCCAGACCGCACGGCCCCCAAACACCGGGACAGCACTTCAACAACTTCATTGGGGTGGCCCGGGGTGGAAAAGTACAGCTGGGTGTCGTCAGCGTACTGCTGGTATCTCACCCCGAAGCCACTGATGATCTCACCCAACGGCTTCATATAGATGTTGAACAGAAGGGGCGAGAGAATCGACCCCTGCGGCACCCCACAAGTGAGGCACCTCGCGGTCGACCTCTGCCCCCCTGTCAACACCGTCTGCGACCGGTCAGAGAGATAGGAGGAGAACCACCGATACACGGTGCCTCCCACTCCCAATCCCCCCACCCGGCGCAGCAGGATACCATGGTCGATGGTATCAAAAGCCGCTGAGAGGTCTAATAGGACCAGGGCAGAGGAATAACCCCTGTCCCTGGCCCTCCAGAGATCATCCACCAATGCGACCAAAGCTGTCTCCGTGCTGTATCCGGGTCGGAAGCCGGACTGGAACGGGTCTAGATAGAGGAATTCATCCAGGTATTGGGGTAGCTGTCGCGCCACAGCACTCTCTACAACCTTCGCAACAAAGCGAAGGTTGGAGACTGGACGATAATTACCCAAAATAGCTGGGTCCAAAGAGGGCTTCTTGAGGAGGGGTCTCACCACCGCCTCTTTCAAGGCGGCAGGAAGACCCTTCCAACAAGGAAGCATTGATAATCCTCTGAGCCAGCCTCGTGTCACCTCCTGAGTGGCCAGTACCAGCCAGGAAGGACACGGGTCCAGTAAACATGTAGTGGCGTGAAGCCTCCCAACAACCTGTCCACGTCCTCGGGAGCCACAGGGTCAAACTCATCCCAAACAGACCCAACAAGACGTGCCTCCTCTCCCTCGCTTGGATCATCCCAATTTCGGTCCAGACCATCCCGGAGCTGAGCGATTTTATCGTATAGATAACCACTAAACTCCTCGGCACGTCCCTGCAGCGGGTCATCCCGCACCTCCTGATGAAGGAGGCGGGTCACCAAACAGGGCGGCGGGCGGTTATCTGCCGATGCAATGAGGGTGGAGGCGTAGAACGCCTCGCCTCCTCATTGCCACTAGGTAGGTCCTAGAATAGGTCCTAACTAGTGTCCGATCAACCGAACGGCTGGACCTCCAGGTGCTCTCTAGGCGTCTTCTCCGGCGTTTCATCTCCTCAGCCCCTCGGAGAACCAAGGGGCCGGACGAGATCTGCGCCGGGTCAGAGGCGCAAAGGCACGACACGGTCCAAGGCCCCAGCAGCGGCCTGTTCCCAGGCCACAACTAGTTCCTCAGTCGTGCCGTGGGCCAGATCCTCAGGAAATGGCCCAAGCTCCGTCAGGAACCTCTCGGGGTCCATCAGGCGCCTGGGACGGAACCAACGGATAGGTTCCGTCTTCCTGGGATGGTGGGTGGCGGGTCGGAAGTCTAGACGAAGGAGAAATGATCGGTCCATGACATTGGTTCTGTTACTATATCATCTAATACCAGATCATTTAACCACTGTCCAGAGATGTAAATCAAATCCAGCGTGCCTCCCCCCATGTGCGTAGGGCCATCATTTACTCGAATCAGGTCCAAGGCCATCATGGAGGCCTGGAACTCCCGAGCTGCAGTCGATAACAGGCCAGCTGATGGCAGGTTGAAATCCCCCATGACTATAAGTCTGGGGGTCTCAACCGCTACAGCGGTGAGTACCTCCAACAGCTCGGGCAGGGCTGTGGTCACGCAGCAAGGAGCCAGGTACGCGATCAACAAGCCCAACTGATTCCTATGGCCCCACCTCACATAGAGGGATTCACAGCCGGCAATCTGAGGAACAGTGGCCTCCCTCGGCTCTAGATCTTCCTTAATGACAACCGCCACCCCTCCACCCCTACCTTGGGCCCTCGGCTGATGAAATGCTCGGAAACCTGGAGGGCACAGCTCAACAAGGGGAAACCCCCCCTCTGGACCCAACCAGGTTTCCGTAATGCCCATAGAGCACTCTCTTGGTAGCTTACAATGTAGAAGCATTGTTTGCATTGTTTCCATACTTGGAAGGATGGAAGGTTTAGTCAACCTTGAGCCCTGTCAGGATAAATCTCAGGCTGTGGGCAGAATTTGCCTACAATGCTGCACTTTAACCACTGTGCACCAAGGCTCCTAAAAGATAATCATTGCTTATTTACAATTATCACTTGGAATATTGCAGAATGAAATTGAAAAATAAAGGTACCAGCTTCAGGAGCCATTTAATAATGGATGTTGCGATTATGTGGGAGACCTGGATATAGGAGGAGTTGAGCTTGGCTTAAAAGTTCGAGAAGAGCCTAAAAAAGAATGCCATCAGTGTGCTAAACAAGTAAGTCCCTCAACATTCTCAAACTATTTCCTAAATCTGCACTACTATTAATCTTCTCATCGTTCCCATCTCCCATCTCCTCCCACTTATGACTGTAACTTTGTTGCTTGTATCCTTACAATTGATATTGATATTGATTGTTTCCTGATTGCTTATTTGTACCCTATGACTATCATTAAGTGTTGTACCTTAGACTTCTTGATGAACGTATCTTTTCTTTTATGTACACTGAGAGCATATGCACCAAGACAAATTCCTTGTGTGTCCAATCACACTTGGCCAATAAAAAATTCTATTCTATTCTATTCTGTTCTAATAATTGAAACCTATCCTATTAACATTGTTAGCAGTAACATGCCTCATGCTAATAGTTCATTTTTCTAATTTTGCCTACTGGGTTAAATGCTTGATGCTATGTTGATATTAAATTCTGGAGTCCACTGTGCTTACAGCAGGAAGACATACACTTCACCTATTAAGCAAATTTTTTAGTATACCTATTGGCCCAGAATGACTTCTGTTGCAAACTCAGGGAGTAAATTATCATAACCAGAGATTGATAACTTATTTGGGGTATGTTTTTTTTCCCTATGAATATATGCTTGAAAGAACATGTTGTGACCTTAATTTGATTGCTAAATAACAGCAAAACAGCTTGATTTCAGCTAATGTAGATAATGGACATTTTTAAAAACAACCTTCATTTAAGTTGAGGTTATAACTAGATCTCCAGACCACTTCACCCGCATACCAAATTTCCTGATTAACAAAATATCATTTCAACCCTTTTTGATTGTTGATGATAAAAATGAGTTTCGTGGTTTCTAATCTACTTTTGTGGCTTCTCCTCTACATCTTATCATGCGTGATGTGTCAATGACAAAAATTTGCCCAGTTGCATCCAATCTATAAATGAATGACATCAAGACTGTTATAATGAGACTCAAAAAGACTGTTATAATGAGAGTCAGTAAAGCATTTGATAAAGTAAACCATAACCTACTACTAGATAAAATAGAAAAATGTGGGTTAGACAGCACCACCACCAGATGGATTTGTAACTGTCTGACCAACCGCACTCAACGAGTAGTCCTCAATGGAACTACATCCACATGGAGGGAAGTATGCAGTGGAGTACCCCAAGGCTCTGTTTTAGGCCCAGTACTCTTCAACATCTTCATCAATGACTTGGACAAGGGGATAGATGGGGAACTCATCAAATTTGCAGATGACACCAAGCTGGCAGGAATAGCCAACACTCCAGAAGATAGGCTCAAGATACAGAAGGATTTTGACAGACTTGAACATTGGGCGGTAACTAACAAAATGAAATTCAACAGTGAAGAAAAGATTATGGAAAACCCAAGGATTTGGTTGATGTCAATTAGCATCCCTTCTGCTATTTTAACACATTTCATTTTTATTAGTATGGCATAACCACTAAAACACAGGTGATACAATAACTACAAAAAAAAAAACAATTTTTGCTCTTTCAAGTCACTGTCAAGGAAATAGGGAGAGAATTCACTGAATAAAGGCTGTATTTTACTGAGGTCTGTAAAATCCCTGGATTGCCTTTATCCTTGATGTTACCCCAAGCAAAGCTATCATTTCTATATTGCATTCTTTATTCTTCACAATTGAGATGTCTTACTATGGCTGGCTTTCATTGTTGATACGTTCTTATTCTCATCTAAAATGGCCAGTCACTGATGCCTAAAAATGTCTTAGGGCAGTCTCCCACTCAGCAATTTAAAGAACATATTTGGACAACACTTATTGTTGTTGTTCAGTTAAGTGTGTCCAACTCTTCACGACCCCATAGATCTCCACCGTCTCCCAGAATTTATCTAAACCCATATTCATTGTATTGATGACACTGTCTAACCATCTCATTCTCTGTCATCCCCTTCCCCTTTCACCTTCCATCTTTCCCAACATTGGGAGCCTTTTCCAATGAGTCCTCTCTTTTCATTGGATAGCCAAAATATTTGAGCTTCAGTTTCAGTATCTGTCTGGACAATGCTTATAAGGATACAGTTTAACACAGCACAGATGACCAGAACTTAATAGCACTTTTGGTTGTTTCCTTTGCCTCTTTATAGGGTTCTGCTCTGATCCTCCAACTTCTTGTCCTTCATCTTTCTCTTCAGTTCTACTCTTTCTACATATCTGCAACCAACCTCCTGCTGTCGCCTGAGCTTTAATTTTCTTTATGCTTTGGCAACCTTATTTGATGCAGTTGCTTTGTCCAGTAGCTACATATACAAGTTCTTCTGAGCCAGTTCATAGCAGGAGCCAAGGAGGACTTTTTTAATAAGAGCTTCTTTATACAGATCACAATGATGAGCATCTTTTCCTCTGAAAAGCTCATTTGATCCAGAACCTATCCAGATGATGATAGAAATGTGGGTTTTGCTTTAATTTCATGATTCTTTAAGCAGTGGTAATGTATATATCTGGAGATATCCAGGTATTTGGATTTTAATGAAGTAGATATGCTTCACCTTGCATGCTTCACCTTGTACCTGCTTACAGGGAAAGACTTAAAACCACAAAACCAACAATTAAATCAGTGAAGACCTGGACGGAGGAGTCAAAATTAAAGCTGCAGGCATGCTTTGATTGCACTGATTGGAATATTTTTGAAGATACCTCTGCAGACCTGGATGAACTCACAGATACTGTAACATCATATGTCAGCTTCTGTGAAGACCTATGTGTACCTACAAGGAACTTGTGAATATACAGTAACAACAAACCTTGGTTCACACCTAAACTTAAGCAGCTACGACATTCCAAAGAGGAAGCCTACAGAAAAGGTGATAAAATGCTGTACAATCAGGCCAGAAATGCACTAACAAGGGAGATCAGAGCAGCAAAAAGAAGCTACTCTGAAAAGCTAAAGAATCAGTTTTCAGCAAATGAACCAGCAAACATGTGGAAAACTCTTAAAAATATCACCGGCTATGGCAAACCTCCTTCCCAGGCTGAAGGTAATCAACAACTGGCAGATGACCTGAATGAGTTTTACTGCAGGTTTGAAAGGAAACTACAGCCACCTATCTCCACAACCCCCATCTCAGACACACCAACAACAGCCAAGCCTCCTACAACTGACCCCATTTCATTGGGTTCACAACCCCTAGTGATCACAGAAAAGGAAGTGCAGGACCTATTTTACAGACAAAAGCCAGGAAAAGCTCCAGGCCCAGACAAGATAACTCCTTCTTGCTTAAAAGTCTGTGCTGACCAATTGGCCCCCATCTTCACCCATATTTTCAATAAATCACTAGAGATGTGCTATGTTCCTTCTTGCTTCAAACGCTCTACCATCATGCCAATGCCGAAGAAGCCCACCATCAAGGAACTGAATGACTACAGACCAGTTGCTTTAACATCTGTAGTCATGAAAACATTTGAAAGGCTAGTGCTTTCCTACTTGAAAACCATCACGGATCCACTGTTAGACCTTTTGCAATTTGCATACTGAGCAAATAGATCAACAAATGATGCTGTTAATATGGCTCTGCACTACATCCTACAACATCTTGAGTCTCCAAAGACCTATGCAAACGTCCTTTTTGTAGACTTTACTTCAGCATTCAATACCATCATTCCAGACATTCTTCTAGCTAAGCTAAACTAGCTACAGGTACCGGAACAGACTTGTAAATCGATCAGAAGCTTCCTAACAAACAGGAAGCAGCAGGTGAAGCTAAGCAAGATCACATCAAATACCTGTACAATTAGCATAGGGGCCCCCCAAGGCTGTGTGCTCTCCCCACTTCTCTTCTCTCTGTATACCAATGACTGCATCTCCAACGATCCATCTGTTAAGCTACTGAAGTTCGCAGATGACACAACAGTGATTGGTCTCATTCGAGACAATGACGAATCCGCATATAGGCGAGAGGTCGAACGACTAGCCTTGTGGTGCAACCAAAACGCCCTGAGTCTTCGGAGAAGGGCGGGATATAAATGTAAAAAAACAAAACAAAAAAAAACACCAATCTGGAACTGAACACACTCAAAACCATAGAAATGGTGGTAGACTTAGGAGAAATCCTTCCATACTTCCACCTCTCACAATACTAGACAACACAGTATCAACAGTAGAAACCTTTAAATTTCTAGGTTCTATCATATCGCAAGATCTAAAATGGATAGCTAACATCAAAAACATCATCAAAAAAGGACAACAAAGAATGTTCTTTCTGCGCCAACTCAGTAAGCTCAAACTGCCCAAGGACCTGCTGATTCAGTTCTACAGAGGAATTATTGAGTCTGTCATTTGCACCTCTATAACTGTCTGGTTCAGTTCTGCAACCCAACAAGAAAGACACAGACTTCAGAGGATAATTAGAACTGCAGAAAAAATAATGGCTACCAACCTGCCTTCCATTGAGGACCTGTATACTGCACGAATCAAAAAGAGGGCAGTGAAAATATTTACAGATCCCTCACATCCAGAACATAAACTGTTTCAACTCCTACCCTCAAAACGATGCTATAGAGCACTGCACACCAGAACAACTAGACACAAGAACAGTTTTTTCCCGAAGGCCATCACTCTGCTAAACAAATAATTCCCTCAACACTGTCAAACTATTTACTAAATCTGCACTAGTATTAATCTTCTCATCGTTCCCATCACCAATCTGTTTCCACTTATGACTGTATGACTGTAACTTTGTTGCTGGGAATCCTTATGATTTATATTGATATATTGACCATCAATTGTGTTATAAATGTTGTACCTTGATGAAGGTATCTTTTCTTTTATGTACACTGAGAGCATATGCACCAAGACAAATTCCTTGTGTGTCCAATCACACTTGGCCAATAAAAATTCTATTCTATTCTATTCTATTCTATTCTATTCTATTCTATTCTATTCTATTCTATTCTATTCTATTCTATTCACACGCACCTGCATAACTAATATAACATTTATTAAGAATTCTTAAAGTGACAACGGATCAATTAGATCTCAGGTGGGGAATTATGGTCCTTTTATGATTTGTGGACTTCAAATCCCAGAATTTCTGAGCCAGCCACAGTTCCCCACCTCTGCATTAGATGGATGTAAATTGTTCAGTTTTTAAATCTATCTATAACGTGAATACAGTAAAAACAGAAGATCACTCTTAATTGAAATAAAAATGCTTTGTGAGGCATACCACTTAAAATCTACATAATCATAAATATTTTAACCATTTAGTTATTTCTGTCTATATTGTTTTTCTTTATAACAATATCGGCCAGGAAATTCTGGAACTTGAAGTCCACACTAGAGGTGGGTTTCAGCAGGTTCTGACCAGTTCTGGAGAACTGGTAGCGGAAATTTTGAGTAGTTTGGAGAACCGTTAGTAAAAATTCTGACTGGCCCCACCCCCATCTATTCTCTGCCTCCCAAGTCCCAGCTGATTGGGAGGAAATGGAGATTTTACAGTAACCTTCCTCTGGAATGGGGAGGGAATGGAGATTTTACAGTATCCTTCCCCTGCCACACCCACCAAGCCACACCCACAGAACCAGTAGTAAAAAAATTTGAAACCCACCACTGGTCTACACATCTTAAAGTTGCCAAGATTGGTAACCCCCAGTATATAGGAAAACAAGGTGGAAATTATTAAAATATAACAGCCAAAGGAAAAAAAAAGAGAGCGAGAGAGAGAAGAGAACCACAACATGTTTGTCAGTCTTCATGATGCCACAGGCTTCTCTGCTCCTTCTGCTACAAAATCCCAGCAAGGCTTCCTTGATTAGTACTTTTAACTGTTCCAAAACCAGAAATTGCTCATCTCTAAGGAAGGTGCGATCTGAAATTGGTAGAAACACATCAAAAGGAGAGTTGATTGTAGGAAGGAAAGGTGTGAGCATCTACTTCATTTTCACTACGGCTGGAAACAGCAAGGTTTAATAAATTCAAACTAGACCTTTTGTGAAACACATAGAATGCATATGAAACTGGATTCTATTGTGCTTCTTCCATTAATATACCGAACAAGTCTTCATTGGCTTCAGTAAATTACAACAGCTCTATGCTCACCTTTGTAGGAAATCTTTTTTTGCAAAATAATTACAAGTACAAGCTCATTTCCTGAGGAAACCATGTGTGCTATGTATATTAAAAAAAATCCCTTTGGTGGGGGGGAAAAAAGATCTGTTATGTGTGAATTGTTTCAGCTCAAAGGATAGCTCAGTTGCTCAGAATGTGAACAAAATGGAAAAGAGGGAAGGGATGATTAAAAACAAGATATTATCGTAAGCAACAATGACAAAAGCAGCAAGACTGGGAAAGTAGAAGGTACCTACATATTATTAGTTCCCTCCACCCCCGCCACCTCATTCTTCTTAACTGGGGAGAGGGGAAGCATGGAATTGCAGAAAGATGGATGATATTTTTAATAATGTGTTGATCATGTCCAGCCCCACAGTTTGTCACATAGGAAACAGGAATATATTTTCGGGGGCACAACCAAGGTACAAATGCTACTAAAGATTCAGCTGCAGGAAGGTAATTTTCCCTTCCAGAGTTTCTTGTTGCCACTTCCATTTAACACCTTCTCAGCAGCTTTTAAAAATGTGCCTGCCTTTCAGTATATGGGCAGAATAAACAGCAGCAAGCCTAGCTGGAAAATAGCACAGCTTGTCATGGCCATTGTTGTTATATAATGGATTGTTGTGAAAAGCAAAGTAAAACACATGAGGTAGAATTACTATAGTTTATTTGTTTATTCTGTTTTAAGTCTTTATAGCCTACTTCCTTTCCAGAAGTTTTGAGGATACTGGGCACTGAAGGGAATTGGATGCAGATGTATTCAGCTATGGCAGGGGTGTCAAACTCGTAGCCCGTGGACCGGATGCATCACACCCTGGCCATACCCACCTCCAGTTTAGCAAAGGGAAAAAAGTCACGATACATCACGTGATGACAATGTGATGCCACGAGTTTGACCAGTGGTGAAATGTAAAATTTATTACTACCGGTTCTGTGGGCGTGGCTGGGTGATGGTGGGTAATGTAACTGGGTGGGCGTGGCCAACTTTTTTTTTCTTTTAAAAGCATTTTTTTCTACAACCTCTTTGGCCAAAGAGGTTGTTAAAAATGCTTTTAAAAGGCTCTGACGATCCCAGCTGAGTTGCCTGATCGTCAGAGGCTTTTGTTTTCTTTTAAAAGCATTTTTTTAAAAGAAAACAAAAGAAAAAATTTTTAAAAGAAAAAAAAAGCCTCTGAAGATCAGGCAACTTTTTCTTTTTTTTACTTTTAAAAGCATTTTTTCGGCCAAAGAAAAACTGCTTTTAAAAGTTAAAAAAAAACACTTCTGATGATCACGCGGCTCAGCTGGGGAGGGGGGGCAGGGATTTTTGCTACCGGTTATCCAAACCACCTGCCGCCATCGCTACCAGTTCAGGTGATCCGTTCCGAACCGAGAGAATTTCACCTCTGAGTTTGACACCCCTGAGCTATGGGAACACCCTAGTTTGAGCAACTGTGAGAGGAACCGGAGCAGACTGATCCTGTATTGACAGGTCCAGGCAGTGTTAGTGGCAACGTTTTAGTAAGTGCTTATTATTACCTTCTTCCTAAGTTTGAGAACGAAGGATTGGCCCAGAGTCATCAAGCTGGCTTCGTGCCTAAGGGAAGATTAGAACTCATGGTCTCTAGCTATGTGCCTTCAATCATTACATCAAACTGTCTCTCTTGTCCTCACTTTGAGGATAGTCCAAGAGAAAGCAAGATTCTAATAGTAATGGGATGTATCACAAAAAACTAAATTACCCTTTTTTTCTGGATAAAAATCAAACCAATCCTTTCTTCTCCCAAGTCTTTCCTTGAAGATGTTTTCTTGTGTTGTGTTTGCAACTGTGTCTGATTTGAATATTGTGAAGGAATGCTTCATCCATTCTTGTTCGTTGCTCTTCCTCCTCCATAATTCGCTAGCTTAATGTTTTGCCTTATGGCATGTGTTGTGTTTCCATAAATCTTGGGAGGATGTATTTTAAGGGTCTCTGCTATGTTGGCATGGAGCTGATGTGTAATGGAGGCCAGTCAGAAATTTCTCCTTTTGATGAGATGGACCATTGTATCTTTAAAATGAAGAAAGAAGAGCAACCTGTAATTTTTCTTTCAAAGGCATTCGTGTTCTCCATCAGCCCACATTGCTACCCAATTTTCTGTCACACATAAAGTGACCAAGAAAAAAAACCTTTACATGGAGATTTTCAGCTTGTTTGCATGAATATATGGATAAACATGCATCAGGGAGAAGTCAGATTTATATGGATACTAATCTGTACCTCCATCCTTTTGCTTTCTCACAGATGAGCAAATTGATGGACAGCCATTGATACATAGCATAATATACAACACTTTCAAAATAAAGTCAAAACCCATCCTCCTAATACTACTTTGCCTACCATACAACCATGTATATAGTGTGAACAACTGTATGCAGTATATAACCCAAGAATCAAGGCAGATACATAGAACTACTTCTGACCAGTTTCCTTAATTATTCCTCATCTACAGACAGAAATCTTGCTAAACTAAAGCAACTACTTGTATTATGAAAGATATATTCTGAGAATCTAAGCAGGAGCTACCTTGATCTTCTTTCCTCCACCTAAACTTCATAGCTTCTTGGCCCTCTGGAATGCCACCCTTCCCTCCTGGGAATCCAGACTACATTCCACCACAACATACTATTATATACTAATATTGCAATACTAGTGCCTCTTATGGATCCAATGCATAATGACAATTTTATTCTTAATCATGTTAACCTGTCATTTGAATGCCTATGCCTTATTGATCACACCAAACTCCTTTAGATTTGAGACTGCTGTTAAAAAGCAGGTGCAAGAATGGTTTATATCGAATACCTGCAGAATAGTACTAGTGCTTTGAATACAGAAGCGACTGATCATTGTGAGAAACTCCATTGAAGTTGACTGGATGTAGAGAATGAAATAGGATGCAATGTCAAAATCAGTTGATAAAGGAAGAATAAGCAAGTTGGATGGAAGAAAAACACTGAAAAAGTCATGGTTGAATGGAGTTGATGAAATCCTCAAAAAGAAAGATGGGAGAAATTTAAAGAATAAGAGACAACATGTGAATCGATGTAAAAATATAATGGAAGCAAGGATAGCTTGCAAAAAGAGAGAGGTTGAAAAGGACAATCAATAGTGTTGTTGTGCACAGGATATATTTAGCTTTCTTTTTCTCGTATCTCCAGATTTTAACTTCTTTTACTTAATCTTTTCTGAACTTTGCATAAAGTTACTATTTCAAAAGGTGCTAATGTGATGTCTACATATGTGGGTATGTGTAAAATCAATGTTGAAACATATTTTAATGTAAAGAAAAAACTGCTCAGCCCCCTCAGGTTTTATTTTCATTTATAATTTGCACAATATATAAAATTTTTCGTATAGACATGTATGTGTGAACTCAGTTATTTGCAATGATAGTATTTATAGCCATTTAAAATGTTGCATTTTGATGAAACCAGGTTTACCAAGTGTTTTATATTAAGCTGATTTAGAATTCTTGGATTTCTGGTTGTAACAAACTTGACATTTGACAAATGTCAACATGTAAAACAACGCAACCACGGTATTTAATAGCCTTTGGCAATGATGGACAGAAGAGGTGGGGGTTTTAATCCATAGTGACCCAAAGGTTCATTGTGGGACGTATCATTTCAAACACTTGTCCAGTTGTCAGTTTAAAATTCAAAATTGGTAGTAATGAAGCATCTCAGAAATCAAGCAGAAGAGGTGTGAGCTCCTGTGACTTGTGAAAGAGCATTTCCATTGGAATCACAACTTTTTATCCTTTCTTCTCTGAACATTGTCTATTTCCCACTTTGCATTCAAGGAAATGACCTTTGACTCAAAGTAGATTAATCCTTCTGACATTTTCCTTCTTTATTGACTTCAGCTAAATTTAGTTCCTATATCTGACTAGGCATCTTCAGTAAAATTATGATTTTGCTCCAGTCTCACCTGCCCCCACCACTTTTTTTTCATTGTAGGACCAAGTGTAAGCAAAACCACTATTGAACTGATCTATGCTTTTCTTAGAGGTTGCAGCATTTGCCTCCTCCTATCCTATTTGGAATCTCTGTAATCAGAAAAGAAGTCTCAACATAGCTCCAAGTAAATAAAATCTTCAGGCTAATCTTCCCACAAGTCTCCTCCTTCCTTAGCACTTGTCTTTATTTTATTTGTTATTTTTTTTTCTGCTCAATATTTCTCTTGCTGTTCTAACAGCTATTCTAACAGTCATTTTCTTTGCTAATTGAAGAGAACATCCATGATATCTTTCAACAAAGCACAGCCAGAATCAAGATCTGCTTAATTCCAGTAATCGCTGCAACCTAGGCCTTTAAAAGAATATACAGTTCCAATCCTTGATAGCCCTGAGGGCAGCCTGAGGACTCGCTGAGAAATAGAGTAAGTCATATTAAGCCGAAGCAATCATTTTTAGTCTGATGCTTATCACATATGTTGTCCCACAGGTCCAGTCATTCAGCAAGTTTGGTCCAGACACCATTAGCCAGGGATAGTAAGACTTAAAGATTTCCGAGTGAAGAAGCTGAGCTAGAAGCAATTCAGACAGGAAAGTGAAATTCAAAACATTCACAAATGTTCATGTAGCGCCTATTACCAATTCCTTAAGGCAAATTTTTGTTTCTTGCAATCACACTGCATTTATGGTGGTCAACTGTCTTGAAAGCTGTTAGGACTGGCTTCCCATTCCCCCAGATATATGTATTCAGTTGAATAGGGTCCCCCTTGGTTGCTTAATTATCCAGTTAGGTTACCATTTTGCATTTTTATATTTTATCTACTGGGTTGTTCTCTCCTACTGCTGCACATTTGTCGACTTTGTTGATACAGTTTATTTTGTTGTGGGCCACCCAGAGTCACATCATTTGAAATAGATGGCTTTACCCAAGAAATCAGTTAATCATTTAATTAATTGAATAAACTTTATGTACCTAGGAAAACATGCAGCTTCTTTAAACATTCACCTAGAGATGGTGTATGAGTGCCCCCTGCACATTCCAAATCAACTTTTTCTTTTGAAACAAACGGCTAGGTATATGTGGTAAAGGAGAAGTCGAAGATATCTTACATGTCTTATTGTACTGTGAGTTATACAGAGTATGCAGGTCAAAATATATATTCTCCCCTTACTAGAGAGATTGCCAGGGAGGACAGATGACTTTTATGTAGACTTTCTCCTCCAAGACTAAATCCGGCTACCACACGTGCAGTGGCAAAATTTTGTGTCACTGCAATGTCCACAAGAAAAAAATTGTTTACCGAATTATAGATATCAACTACTTTTTGGAGATATATATAACAGTTATGGGAAAATACATTTACTCACATACTTGATGGCTCTCCACGCATGTAAATTAGGAAGTGACCCTATTGGTTGAGATCATGTATTTTAATTATAGGAATGGTATTATACACGATTGATGTCAGTAGTATTTTAATTTTAAATTACATAACAGATAACTGGATTTTATCATAGATTTTATCTGTTATGTATTATTTTGTTCTTGAATTTTTAATTGTATATTTACTGAATGTTTTTTATTTGTTCTGGCCTACGGCTGTAATAAACTGAAACTGAACTTTTGAATCAAGCTCACTCACAGCCCTATAACTTTATTTGCCTTGGGAATAAATGCCATAGGAGCTTTTATTTGAGAGACAGATCATTAGAGTTGTCATTGATGGCACATACATCTATTTGTGTTGAACCCTTATACGTCTTGTGCACCAGCAACAAATTCCTTGTTTGTGTCCAAGCACAGTTGGTCAATAAAAAATATTCTGTATTCTTTCATTTCTTCATTCATAGCCAAGAGGAAAATAAGCCAACCAATATAAAACAAAATATATACAATCCAGGATTTTTTTTAAAAAAAAAAGAGCAAAAGAAAAGTTAGAAAATTCTTTAAAAGTACAGGAAGTCCCCAGAACGAATTCTAGTCCTAACTCATTATTTAACCCAAAATTGTATGCAACTCGAACTTACAAACTGGCTGCCTATCGCTGGGCGTCGCAGATGTCATTCTTCTTTCTCGGGCTCCTGAAAACTACTTAAAAGACTTTCAGAAACTTCTGAAAACCACTGAAAATGGGCTGCATATTTAAAACATATGGCTTCAGTAATTTTGGAGGGCATTGTGCTGCTTTGGTGGTTTGTCACCTCAGGGTCATTTTTAGTAATAGACAGCCTGTTCATATTTAGGGGTTGTCCTTAAATTGGAAATTCTTAACTTGGGGACTGCCTGTAGTTTGTTTCACAGTTTCTACTAAATAATTCAGAAAATGGTGGACTGTGACAAGATTCCCAAAGCAGGGTATTCTAAAAATTATATTTAATGTGCATGTTATCCTTGCACAAAAGTTACAAAATTGAGTATGGCGTCTGATTTGACAATGGAGAAAATAGCCTAGCTGACCTAAACCCAATTTAAAAGTTCTTAATTTCCAGCTGATGCCTTAGTTGTAAATTTTATCTCCATGCTCTGAATCTCGACTTCCTTCATGGATATCCATTGGATATTCAAAACAATAGATTAAAAATATATCACATCACCTTTCCTTATTTAGATATACAGATATTTTAATAAGATCTTTCAAGTCCCACATAGAAGGACATTCACAATGGCACTATTTGACCTCAATTATCATTACAGGTAGACATCACAATGTCTTTTATCATTATCTTCTTGGTGTGTGCTCCAACAAGAAGATTGAATCTATGGAATGTTATTAGACTCCCCCTTATATCACAATAAGACACTGTGTTCTTAATGAACTATCAACTTATTGCAATCAGCTCAGACAGATAAACTGTTCCAAGAGTTTCAGTGTCCAGTGCAAGAGTTGAAACATCTAAGGAGGACACAAGATTCTTGTGTCTGTAGCTGTTATCTTTACAAACTGGTGGGTTTCTCTACAGCCAATTATGGTAAGCCCAGTTTTATTTTTCCATTTTATGTCTTTTATCCATGTGTTGACTTCCTTATTATAGGTCCTTCCAACAACTCATGTATAGAATCTTGATGTTTTTCATAACCCTTTAGTCTTTGCTGAGTTTGACCTACTCATTAACTTTTTTGCATTCTAAATGCTCTTAATTTTTTAATCAAAAGAATTAAAGTGTTTTACTTTTTTAATTAAGTTTTCTCTCTCTCTCTGATACGGTCTGAGGTCATTCATAAAAAAAATAAACAAAATAAATCTGGCACATTGAGTAGCACTTCTAAGAATGTAATAATCTCTTGAGAAATATATCAGACTTCAGATAATTGTGACAGGGCTGCACTTAGATTTAGAATTGTTAATTTAAAAATATTTTGGTTATGTTTTATTACTTGACAGATTGGTTGAGAATAACAATTAAAGATTACAAACATGTGAATAAAATAAGTGTTCCTTCCTTCCTTCCTTCCTTCCTTCCTTCTTTCCTTCCTTCCTTCCTCCCTCCCTCCCTCCCTCCCTTCTTTCCTTCCTTCCTAAAGAAGTTTGTCCATTGTGGATTTCTCTTAAAAATGTGCATCTTCTTCATGTTTGTATCTTTGTGTGTGAATTAGAGAGAAGGTAGGATTTGATGAAATATATATATATATTTTCTGAGGTTTTCGCGGGTGTTTGTATGTAGGTCTTTGGTTATTCGGGTTTTCTCCCGCGTAAAATTGGAAGTGTCTTGGTGACGTTTCAATGAAATCCCATTCGTCATCTTCAGGCTAGGTGTTTTCAGCTTCGTGCTTCTAGGAGAAAATGTATATATAACATTTTATATATATATATATAATGTATATATAACATTTTATATTTGTTTTCTGAGGTTTTTGCGGGTGTTTGTATGTAGGTCTTTGGTTATTCGGATTTTCTCCCGCGTAAAATTGGAAGTGTCTTGGCGACGTTTCGACGAAGTCTCATTCGTCATGTTTAGGCTTCAGCTTCGTGCTTATATATATAACATTTTTATATATATATATAAAAATGTTATATATATATATATAAAATATATATATAACATTTTTAGAAATGGCCAACTTTGGGGGGGGGAGTGAAAGAAATTTGGTGGGTGAACTTACTCAGTTCTCTTTCCTTTTTATTCTAGTTATTTGTTGGCAAAAAACCTCAACTGTTCAAGATTGATCCTGAATTGCATGAATGAATGAGTTGGAATTGGTTTTGCTTTGGAGAAATTTTGCTTCCAGTTCCCTAGATCTGATGTAGATCTCCAATTTTTTATGCATGCTTATAATTTACTCCTCATATATTATTATAAGTCATAATGGAAAACAGACATTCTCATTTTCTTCCATAATATCTTTCAGCCACTTTTGCTAAAGAATAGTTTTCTTATCTTTAAATGTAATTTATGGCTCATTGGTGTTATGCATTTTCATCTTAAAACTACATTAATCAGAACTAAAAGGTAATGCCATTTGAAAAGAATCATTTTCCCCCCTAAATCAAAGAACAACACAATTATATTATGGCAAGATTTTGGATCATTAGTGCAGCAATGCCTCACAATCTCATCTCCACGTTTCTGCTTTTGTTTTGAATGTAAAAAATGTAGAAATTGATGGTGTTGAGATATTTTCTTTGATTACATTGTAAAGAATGAAAAATGATTCTGTGCTGAGTTTCTTCTCTCTCCCCACCATAACATCAAGCTATCTATGTCCTTTTGTCACCTTATCCTTATCCTATGTTCTTTGTTTGCTATGGTTAAGTGCATCACAGCCTACCTCCCAGCTGACTAGAGCAGGGAGGCAGTGTTTAACAATTGAAAGAATTCATTATTCTAAAATGATGAAGGAGAAAAGAAAACAACTTAGAGTGGTGTTGCAATTTTGACCAATTTTGATATAATGAGGTAAACTATACAATTGATTGGTCAGGTACTATCTTCTTTATATTAGATTGTATTTTTCATTGACATTTGTTTAATCTTGTAAATTGCCTAAAGTCATTTTGGAGTCAGACAGTGCCTATATCCAGCATATGTACCTCTCAGTGCACACTAGAGCAGCTACAATCTCAATATTTTGTCATTGCCTTCCCATGGGTTTTCCATCATTCTCAAAGAGAAATGAGGTGGACATTTGCTCGGCTCTGCCAAATATTTCTAACACACCATTTCTTTGTGTCAGAGTGCATAAAGCCTATGCACATTGCACTGGTATGCAAAGGACGGATTCAGTAGGTTGCAGTAGCATCCAGAAATTAGAAAGACTGAGTAAAAATGAGCCTAAGACTAGATTTGTACTGTACAGCATGACTGCCCAACCAAATTCCAGGAATTAATTTATTTCCCAAAACCTTGAGGGCTGTCCCTCTCCAAAATTTGCAGTGAAATGTACATTCAATAAGATCAGATTTTGTTTCTGTCAAAGCTTCACCCGTCTGGTAAACTGTAGCTCCTGTGACATTTCCCGAATTCTCTATCCCCAGTAGGTTGCTCATATTCTGCTATACACCTTTACCTAGCAATAATCCCTAAAATTCAGCTTCTAATTCAATAAGGCTACAGTGGGGTTAAGAATTACAGTGGAATTCTGTATTCTGTATTCAGACTGCAATTTTCATTTTTCCTGACATATCAGACAAAAAAGGAGAATTGGGTTAATAGAAATGCCATTCTCCAATATTAATACAGTGCTGTGGTGGCACAGTGGTTAGAATGCTGTACTGCAGGCTAACTCACTGCTCACTCCAGGACTTTGATTCCGACTGGCTTGAGGTTGACTCAGCCTTCCATCCTTCCGAGGTTGGTAAAATGAGGACCCAGATTGTTGGGGGCAATATGCTGATTTTGTAAACTGCTTAGAGAGAGCTGTAAAGCACTGTGAAGTAGTATATAAGTCTAAGTGCTATTGCTACTCCTTGACTTACGACCACAATTTAGTTCAAAATTTCTGTTGCAAAGCGAGACATTTTGTCAAGTGAGTTTGGTCTCATTGTATGATTTTTCTTGCCATGGTTGTTAAATGAATCACTGTAGTTCTTAATTTAGTAACATAGCGGTTAAGTGAATTTTGCTTCCCCATTGACTTGGCTTGTCAGAAGGTTGCAAGAAGGGATCACATGACCCCAGGACACTGAAACCGTCACAAATATGAGTCAGTTGCCAAGTGTCTGAATTTTGATCACATGACCATGGGGATGCTGTAGCAGCATGGTAAGCGTGAAAAGAAGTCATAACTCACTTTTTTCAGTGCTGTTGTAACTTTGAACGGTCACTAAATGAACTGTTGTAAGTTGAGGACTAGCTGTAGTGGCAGAAATATGAATTTGTGCAGGTAATTATTTCTTTCTTTCTTTGTTTGTTTACATTTATTGGCTGCCCAACTCCATCGCACTCTGTATGCGAGTGCATACAAAACTAGAGGCAAAATAAACATAGCTAAGAACATTAAATCCAAAAGGGGGCAGACTAAACTACTCTGTTCACAAAATCCACTAACCAAAACATTAAACAATGCCAATCATCAACCCCGGGGCTGGGATCAGAGCAAAATATTAAAGGAATTCTGGAATCCCAGAAGAGAGGGTCCCATCCTTATCTCTGGGGCAACGCTGTTCCAGAAGACGGGGCCTTCAAGAGAGAAGGCACGCTTCCTTGGTCCCGCAACAGTGGTGGGTTGCCCCCGGTTTGCACCGGTTCTATAGAACCGGTAGTAAAACCAGCAGGAGGCTCCACCCACTGAGCCGAACATCATCAAAAGCGATCTGCGCATGCAGATCGCATGGGCACGATGCGAACTGGTAGTAAAGGTGTCGTGTCCCACTCCTCCGCTGACGGCCGGGTCAGGGAAATCCGAATCAGGCTTGCTTCTGCAGCTCTGCCCAAAGTCCTAGCAAAGTCCTCAGAGCAGGCAGGAGACCAGTAAGTGACTTCAGCAAGATAAGTTCGACTTTGCCTGACTCAGAGACTGCCAGAAAGCAGATCCTTTATATAGGCCATGGGGTGTGGCTCCATGACTCAGCACTCATTAAGGCCTGCCCCTCCCTTCCTTCTGTTGCCTCCGCCTATCCAATCTTCTGATGCGAGGGTCACTCCAATCAGCTGTTGGTAATAAACCCTCCTCAGGCTCACATGCTGTGGAGGAGGAGGAGGGGTCTAGCTGCTCCGTTTGCCTGGGCATGGAGTCAGGGCTGGGGCCGGGAGGTGCTCCTTCTTCTGCAGTTTGTCTGGGCATGGAGCCAGGACTGGGGCCGGGAGGCATACATTCCTCCGTGTTCGGGAGCAGATAAGAAGGCCCCGGCTGCTCTGAGGGCGGGCAAGACACAACAAAAGGTAAGTAGAACCCACCCCCCGTCCCACAATATGACGATATTAAATGGAGGGGGGCTGAAGTGCACTCACTCTACTAGAACTCACTGGGCAGAAACAGTTGCAGCCAAGCAGCTTCTCATATATTATTCTGGCAGGCAAAATCTTTCTCCCCAACATCTGACGTTAAACATATATTAATATACACCTTGGGCATTGTGATATTTTTTCACCTGTGCAATTCTTTTGTTTTCTCAAAGCCCCTTCACAGCCTGATTAATAGCATGCGACAAATACCATATTCGCCATGCCTGGCTGAGTGACAGCGATCAGCCCTGCTAATTTAATCAACTTCCACAGCCATTTCATTACTTTACTTAAAGCAGTTTTAGCCCAACTAACTACTCGTGCTCAAATCAGACATGGTGTGATTCCCAATCCATCTGTCACATTAATTTTCCTTTTCCTTCTCTGCCGCCTGTAGTTCCATGCTGTGAGATGCGCTCATTTGGAAACGCCTGGCGTTTTCATTAAATGGAAAACAGGGACAACAGAAGCAAAAGGTAACCGAACTGACAGTGTGCCCTGAAAACTCCTGACAGGAACTGATTCATCTTGTTGCTACCTTCCAAACGTTGGAGGCAAACCTATCAGCTGACTCTTGTGCAGTCACGGCTGGTTCTCAGGCCTTTAAAACCAGACGCAGTCATTTATCGGTAAGCAATAGAATGCAACTGTCCTGCTGTGGTTAAAAAAAAGGGGGGAAAAAAAGAAAGGCTCTCAATTATTTTGAAGCTCTGTTTTGTTTTTGTTTTTTAATTCTCCATACTCGCAGAAGGACCATTTTTAACTGGAGGTTTTTAAGTTGCTGAAATTAAATATAGAGTGGTGCGCAGTTTTGTGGGATTCTGCCAAGAAGATAAAAGAGCTTCAAGCAGAAAAATATATGCAAATGTTTGACATGTTATCAAAACTCAGCGGCCATAGAAGGAGCTTCAGTTACTGCTAAATTCATGCCAAAACATTAGCGATGAGGTGGGCAAAACACCCTATCTATGCAGCACACTTTCTTTTCCATTATATATTTTTTTAAAAATAAAAAATATCTGAATTGTGCTATAGCAGATTTTGGCAACCAAGAGCCAACTCTCATATGCTCCATTTTCAATCTGGAATTCCTCTTCACACAAACAATCCCAATTTTTCCTTCAGATTTCTCTTCCAAGATTTGCTTCCATTAGAAGAGAATATTTGTAGTGCAGGGTTGAACTGGGGGGGTCCTTGGTGCTCTCTGAGCTTAATAGGATTTTTTTGCAGACTTTTCCTAACCCAAACTAGGTAAACTAGCACTGATGCTGTTAGCTAGTTGGGTCATAAAATGTCTGCAAGAAAATAACTAAGTGCAGAGAACACCAAGGACCCCACTTGCTTCTATTTCGATCTAACCCTTTTCTGATGTTTATTGTAATTTAATTAATGCGATAATTTAGATACCATATACTTTGGAAAAGAATAATAAAGATACTGTAATGCATTGGATTAGTTGAAGTGAGGATGTTTTGCTTTCATCAAAAATTCTGAGACAGATTGCTGAGTATCATCCATAGCATAATCACTTTCTGGGTTCCATTGGTTTGGCATGTTCACTGAGATTATTTGTAGAAGTTCTTATTTCATAGAGTGGGAGCCACGTATTCCTTAACTTTAAGTCCTTGAAATGAAATTGCCTTTCTTCAACAACTAGAATATTCCTGGTGTTGAAGATATATGCTGGTTATACTTAATGACAAGTGACATTTAGGGATATAGGAAGGAAGGAAGGAAGGAAGGAAGGAAGGAAGGAAGGAAGGAAGGAAGGAAGGAAGGAAGGAAGGAAGGAAGGAAGGAAGGAAGGGCAAAGGGAGGAATTTGTAGTAGCTATAATGTTATAAAGAAAACACTAAATAGTAACATAAATGGAAATTTCTTTATAGAAAGAAAAGTATTACTGTAACACCACTCCTGCGCAGTCTGCACTGGCTACCAGTGGTCTTTCGGGTGCACTTCAAGGTTTTGGTGACTACCTTTAAAGCGCTCCATGGCTTAGGGCCAGGGTACTTACGGGACAACCTGCTCTTACCGAATGCCTCCCACCGACCTGTACGCTCGCACAGAGAGGGACTCCTTAGGGTGCCATCCGCCAAGCAATGTCGGCTGGCGGCCCCCAGGGGGAGGGCCTTCTCTGTGGGGGCTCCCACCCTTTGGAACGAACTTCACCCTGGACTTCGTCAACTGCCGGACCTTCGGACTTTCCGCCACGAGCTGAAAACCTATTTGTTTGTTCATGCAGGACTGGCATAGGATTTTAATTAGTTTTAATGTTTTAATATTTTATAATTTATGGGGTTTTATTTTAATGTTTTAATTCGGCCATTTGTGTAATAAGTTTTTTAATTCATGGTTTTATGTGTATATTGCTGTCGTTTTTATTTTGGCTGTAAACCGCCCTGAGTCCCTCGGGAGAAGGGCAGTATAAAATTTTAATAAATAATAATAATAATAATAATAATAATAATAATAATAATAATAATAATAATAATAATAATAATAATAATAATAATAATAACAACAACTCCATTAAAGAGCACAATGTCTTATGGCTGCAAAAACTGATGGAATTAGCAGAGATGGCTACATTGACTGTTTTGATTAAAGAAAAGAAAAACAAATACCTTTATTTCTACTTTGAATAGAAATTCTGGACTTTGTGCTTGTGGTGGAAAAAAAATGAAACTTTGATTTTGGGTTTACCGATTAGATAGATTTGTTGTAATAGAAATGGTTAGTTTCTATGAAAAAGTAAAAAGTTGAGGGTAGATGTTAATGACTTGTCGAAAGACAATGCCTTTTGTTGTTGTTGTTCTTCATCCCTTGCTTTCCTCCCACTAGCCACTTCCCTTTTTCCTTCCCTAATTTCCCTAATATTTACTTTTGTATTCTCTTTGTATGTCATATTATAAATTAATAAAAAACATGAGAACTGCATTGCATTAAAAAAAGAGCACAACGTTTCATGTTTTCAAATGTTTATCCACACCAATTATATTGCACTAAAGTTTATTGCTTACATTGATCATGAATTTTTGTTATTTATATATCACAAAGTATCACTGCTCTGTAAATAGAAAGTAACATAGATATACTTTGAGATTTAGTGACCTGCAACTTAACTGGAGTTATTCATGCACTGAATCAGAACCTGTCCCTTACATTTTTCTCTCCCAAATTTGGGTTGGAAGAAGCGAACATGGAAGATGGCAGAAAAGTCTATCTGCAGGTGCAATTCCTCTTCGGACAAAAGCTCTGCCTACATCAGGCCCTTTACTTTACGTTTTTTTTTTTTCTTAAGCTCAATTCACTCAGTTTTGTATGGCTCTTGCCAAGCATTTAACTTCTCACTGAGGAGCCTAACAGACCATAAATTCAGTGCCAAGTGATTCATTAAAGCTGTATGGCATGACTATCTGATATTATAACCCAATTTATGTATACTGCAGCAAACATTCTCTTTGCTTCGAAAGGGAAAGAAAAAAAACCTGCTCAACATTAACAAAGTAGGGAGACCATACCTGTACTCTGCTTTGAATTTGAAAAGATTTACGCCAGCAAAATTTTCTTGATAAGGCGGGTTTTTGTATGGCACGTAGATGGAGGGTTGCTTATTAAGGATTCTCCTCTCTTCTGCAACTGATCCCTGAAGTCTTTAATACTGCCTCTTTACATCTTTTCTAAAGATGAATAATTGAAGTCTCCTACAAATTTGACTCTTCACAGTCTTGGTGCAAAATTCAATTTGAAAGTCTCAGGCAACGTATTGGGCAAAATCTAATGCTGTATGAACTGACTCAGCTCGTTTTCTGTTAGACACTATTTCCCTTCTTGTCACTTCTCTCCAAAACTGAAGAAACGAAGTGGACTGTTTACATTGCAACTCTCCTATTCCTTTATCATTGCTCTGCTAACTGGGGCCAAAGGCAGCTTGTCCAGAACAGCTGGAGAGCACTACATGGACTATTATAAGGGTACAGGTGGAGTTTCTAAATAGCTTCCCAAAGCTAGCTGTTTACTTACATTGTTCAAGCACATTAGATAAACCAAATAGAAACAATCTTGTTACAGATAACAATATGATTTAAAATTCAGAATAGAAATAAAACTTAGCGCTAGTATAAACATGTACAAGTCAGTGGTGGGTTTCAAATTTTTTTACTACTGGTTCTGTGGGTGTGGCTCGGTGAGCATGGCATGGCTTGGTGGGCGTAGCTTGGTGGGCGTGGCAGGGAAAGGATACTGTAAAATCTCCATTCCCTCCCCAATCCAGGGGAAGGTTACTGCAAAATCCCCATTTCCTCCTGATCAGCTGGGACTCGGGAGGCAGAGAATAGATGGGGATGGGGCCAGTCAGATTTTTTACTACCGGTTTTCTGAACTACTCAAAATTTCCACTACCGGTTCTCCAGAACTGGTCAGAACCTGCTGAAACCCACCTCTGGTACAGGTAGTCCTTGTTAAGTTCAGGCAATGAAGAGGCAGGAGACGATACAAGTGACAACAGCTCTTTAGTTTATTGTGATCCCAGCAAAAGCCAACAGGCAAAAACCCATCTTTAAGTAGTAATTTGGCTGAGCCATCAGCCAATCAGCAACGTGCATTTTCCCGCTCAAATTTCCCTCCTAAAATTCAAATACATTACACTCCTCCCCTCCCAGAACACATTTTACCATATTTACATAATATTTGCATGTTATTTCTCCACGTAGTCACGCAGGTAGACAGGGCGTCTCCTAACTCTTTCTGACCTGCCCAATTCATTCCCTGGGAGTGAGTCGAGCTGGTCGGAGGGACTGTTTGTTCCTCCCAGCTCCTCCTCTGAGCCATCCGGCCCTGGATTATTGGCAGAGTCGTCCCTGCTGTCCTCTGGAGGAGCTGGTTGGCGTCGCTGGACTTCTTCAGACTCAGCTAAGTCCTCCGATCGCCTCGGGGTTGAGCTAGCTGTTGGTTCAAGTATTTGGTAGTCAGGGTCTGGCTGTTTGGTTTCTGGATCGTTTTGTATTCTTTTTCGTAATTGATCTATGTGGCGTCTCCACACTCTGCCATCCCCCATGTCCACTAAGTATGACTTTGGGCCCGTCACTCCTACAATTGTTCCCCTTAGCCACGCTGGCCCCTCACTATAGTTATGTGCCCATACCAGGTCACCTGTTGTCATTGTTCTGGTTTTTCCCTTCGTGCTTTGGTACCCATCAGGGGAGTATGTTGGGTTTAACCGATCTAGGGCGCACCGGAGTCTTCTACCCATTAATAACTCCAATGGGCTGCGGCCGGTGGTCACACAGGGAGTTCTATGTTGGACTGCCAGGAAGGTATCAATTTTGGATTGCCAATCTCCTGGGCTAATTCTAGATAGCGCTTCCTTGGCACTGCGTATGAAACGTTCTGCAAGTCCGTTCGTCGCCGGATGGAAAGGTGCCGAGAGGACATGTCGGATGCCCTCTCCTGCTAAGTACTCCTCAAACTGGGTGGCCGTGAATTGTGGGCCGTTATCAGACACTAGAGTGTCAGGCAACCCGTGTGTCACAAAAAGATGCCTCAAGACTGTGATTACGGCTTCCGCTGTTGTGGTTTTCATGAGTAAAATTTCTAACCACTTCGAGTAGGCATCTACCACAATTAAGAAGGTCTGCCCATGGAACGGCCCGGCAAAATCTATGTGGATCCTGGACCAAGGACCCTGGGGTTTCTCCCATTCCCTTTTGGGGGCTGTTGGGGGTAGTGGCCTTGATTCCTGACAAGCTTGGCATTTCCCTACCTGGTCGCTAATATCTTTATCCATTTGTGGCCACCACACATAACTTCTCGCTAGGCTTTTCATCCTCACAATCCCTGGGTGGCCCACATGCAATAGCTCCAACACATGCCCTCGTAATTTCTCCGGAATAACCACTCTATCCCCCCATAACAGACAACCCCCTTGTACCGACAGTTCCGAATGCTTCTTTGTAAACTCTTTGAAATGATCCCCCGGTGCAGCGGGCCATCCCCTCTGCACCCAACCGATCACAGTTCTCACAATAATATCTTTGTAAGATGCCCTAGTCACTTCCGTGGATGTGACTGGGCCAGAGTCCAAAGAGTCAATTAACAAGACAGGCGTCCCTGGGGTCGGGTCTTCAATAGTCTCTGGCAACAGGCATCTACTTAAAGCGTCCGCATGTCCCAAATCCTTGCCCGGTCGGTGAGACAGTTGGTACGAATATGCTGCCAGGAAAATAGTCCAACAGGTCAGCCTGGGTGATAATGCACCCGGTGTTGGAGGCCAAGAGTCCCAATAAAGGTCTGTGGTCTGTGACTATTTCAAATTGCCACCCAAACAGGTACTCGTGGAATTTTTTAACCCCAGAGACTATAGCCAGGGCTTCCTGGTCTAGTTGGCTATAGTTCCTTTCCGCTGCGGACATCATGCAGGAAAAATATGCAATAGGGGCTTCTGAACCGTTCAGTAACCTGTGGCTGAGGACAGCCCCTACCCCATAGGGTGATGCATCACAAACTAGTACTAGTGGCAACGTCCCATTGTACTGAATTAAAAGGCTATCGCTGGACAAAAGATTCTTAACGCCTTCAAACGCCTTAGCCTCAACCCTGCCCCAAGTCCAAACAGATTTTTTCGCTAGCAGTTTATGTAGCGGTTCGGCTACCCTTGCCTTATTTTTTAAAAATACCGCATAGAAGTTTACAAGCCCCAAAAATGCTTGTAATTCTGTTTTGTTTTTTGGGGTTGGAGCCTTTCTAATGGTCGCACTTTGCTCTCAGTTGGGTGGATGCCTTCCTTATCTATCCGGTAACCCAAGAATTCTACAGATTCAACTCCTATCTGGCATTTGTTGAGTTTAACCTTAAGCCCCGCAGATCTGAAAATGCCCAAAACCTTCCGCAATTTGACCCCTAATTCTTCCAAGTTTTCTGCTGATACCAGTACATCATTGAAATATGGAACTACTCCCAGTAGACCTTGTAGAAGCCATTCCATTAGGTTTTGGAATAACCCGGGGGCTACACTAACTCCGAACTGAAGTCGAGTGCATTTAAAAGCGCCCCAGTGTGTGACAATCGGCCGTTTCGTTGTCAACTGGTAGTTGTTGGTATGCTTGAGCCAGGTCTAGTTTGGCAAAAACCTGTCCCTGTCCTAACGAGTGCAACAAATGTTGGACTATGGGGACGGGGTAAGCACTCTTCTGCAATGCCCTGTTAAGCGTTGCCTTATAGTCAGCACAAATCCGGACCGATCCGTCCGGTTTGACTGGTGTCACTATTGGTGTCTCCCATTTTGCATGGTTGACGGGGACTAGTATTCCCTGGTTTACTAGTTTGTCTAATTCCCTGTCTATCTTGGGTTTGAGAGCGAACGGAACTCTCCTAGCTTTTAATCTAATGGGAGCTACCTGGGGGTCTAAACTGAATGATATGGGGGTCCCCACGTACTTGCCCAGGCTGTCTTGAAAAACGTCCTCAAATTCCTTCAACAATTCGTCCTTCAGGTTGACTCCATTGCTGTGGATCCCGGTTATGCCCATTCCTAGGGCTCGAAACCAGTCCAGTCCCAGTAAGCTGGGCAGGTTTCCGTCAATGATGGTGATCGGCAGGGTTTTCTTGAATTGTCCATATCTTACTCTGACCGTTGTGGCTCCTTTAACAGGGATCCGGTTTCCCTGGTAGTCTTGCACTCTCAGCTTTTGAGGTTGCAGTTGTCGTTTCGCGACTTCTGGCAGGTCCCATGCGACCATGTCCCAAGACATAATCGTGACTGATGAGCCAGTATCCACCTCCATTTTACACTGCACTCCTTCGATGTAGGTCTTAGTGAATATTTTCTTTTCTAGTCGTGTCGATGCGTGGCCCACTCGCACAGTGGTGTGATTCGACTTCGTGCCTTTTTTGAACCGGCCAATCCCTGGCCGCTTCGCTGAACTGGCGCCCTGTTGATTGGCCGGTTTGAATTTTTGGCGGGAAGGTTGGGAGGCTCGACAGGCCTGAGCTATGTGTCCTTTCTTTTCACACCGCCGACAAATTGCGTCTTTGAACCTGCAATTCTGTTGTTGGTGTTGGCCTCCGCAACTCACGCACTCATCCCGGTCGCCTCTCTCTGGCCTCCCGGTGTAGAAAACCTCTTCCTCTTCTTCACCGTCCGATTCAGCCTGGATTTCTTCGCTGTGGACTGGCGTTGCTTTCGCCACGGCATTTGGCGTGTTCGGCTTTTGTAAGGTTTCCACCGCTTTGGTGGATATCTCGTGTGCCCTGGCCTCATCCAGGGCTATCGCCAGGGTTAGGTTGCTTTTCGACAGCAGCCGCCTCTGTAGTTGGATGTCCCTGACCCCACAAATGAGTTGTTCTAATAAAGTGTCCTCCAAGTCTCTATACTCACAGTGGGTTGCGGCTTTCCTTAATGCGGCCATGTACACGCTTATCGATTCGCCCTCTCACTGAACTCTTTGCCTCAACTCAAACCGTTGTACAAATTTCGATGGCACCGGCGCGTAGTGTGCTCGTGGCGTCGTCTGTAGCGTTTGCCATGGCACTGACTGTACAGGCGTTGGTTCCGACAGCGATTCAGCAGTATCGAAGACTTCTGGCCCACAGTGGCTCAGGAAGTAAGCGCGCTTCCGATTATCCGATACTCCTTGCAGTTCGTTAGCTTCGAGGAAACACTCGAAACGAGCCATGTACAACCCCCATTTCTCCTTGGCTGGGTCGAATGGCGCTGGCGGCATATAGCTAGACATCGCTATGTATCCGGTCTTGATGCTGGCTGGGGTTGAAACTAAGTTGCTCCTTCAGCTCTTTTCCTGTCTCACTGCCTTCAATATCCCACCTTCGTCGCCAATGTTAAGTTCGGACAATGAAGAGGCAGGAGACGATACAAGTGACAACAGCTCTTTGGTTTATTGTGATCCCATCAAAAACCAACAGGCAAAAACCCCTCTTTAAATAGTATTTTGGCTGAGGCATCAGCCAATCAGCAACGTGCATTTTCCCGCTCAAATTTCCCTCCTAAAATTCAAATACATTACAGTCCTCATCCATTGATTGCCTTATTTTGTGACCATTTTTTTAAAAAATCTTCCATTCAGTTATATCTGCCTGGAGATGTCCCTGCTGGTTTTTTGGCAAGGTTTTTCAGAAGAGATTTGCCATTGTCTCCTTCCTAGGGCTGAGAGACAGTGACTGGCTGAGGTCACCCAGCTGGCTTTCTGCCTAAGGAGGAACTAGAACTCAAAGACTCCTGAAAATTCAGCTTTGCAACCAGTCCTCTAATTTATGACTTGTCGCAATGTCTAACAGTCCCATGATTGCCATTTAGGCATTTCTCAACTGGCACACATTTCCAAACATGACAGCATCCCACAGTCATACGATTGCCATTTGTGTTCTTCACAATCGGCTTCCAACAAAATAGACAATGTGGAAATGAAATTGCAAGCCACAGTCATGCGATGTCATGCTTATCAACAATATGATTCACTTAAGGACAGAAGCAGAAGCAGCAGTTGTAAGTTTGGCATGGCCATGTGATAGTTTAGCAACCACAGAGCTTAGCAATGAAGTTCCTGCTCCCAATGGTTGGTAAGATAGGATTATCTGTAATGACAAATGCCAGGAACAGGGCACTTATGCTTCTAAATGTCGGTTTAGTAGAATGCAATTTTTTTCTCAAAACAATTTAACTTGGCTAAATAATCTGTGAAATTATTCCAACTTCTGTTGCTGTTCCACAAACATTATGATAAAATTTCTCTCACCAAAGTGAGGACTCTCTTATGTTCAAAAATCACTGTAAAAGGCACAAGAGATAATGTGTAAAGTATACATTAAACCATTTTAAAAAACATTTTTTGATTCATGGATCAAAAAGAAGGGAAACACTATATTTTTATGACTGCGAACTGTATGTTGCCTTTGAATCACATGAGGCAGTGAGGCTACATTTCAAAAAAGCAGGATTAAGATCAAAAAGCAAGCAGAATTTTGAGTCCGGTGGTTATGTCAATTACATGCAATTAATTGCACAACCTGATTATGATGATGATGAAGAAGAAGAAGAAGAAGAAGAAGAAGAAGAAGAAGAAGAAGAAGAAGAAGAAGAAGAAGAAGAAGAAGAAGAAGAAGAAGAAATTGAAAGCCTTTCCATTTTATCAATGGCAAGTTAATGGCCCCAAATTTGAGGAACTTGGAGGCCGAATATATAGTATTTGGAGAGCACAAAAGAAGTTTGGAACTTTGAATTAAGTGCATTTTCTTAAAAGATGTGTGTGTGTGTGCCCTTGTTGTTATGATGTTTGAGGAAAGATCAATCGTAGGTAATTTTATATTAATTTTGGTTATTTCAGTTTGGTATTGGATCGGAGCTTAAGGTGTGAAGCATAAACAAGAGGGAATTGAGAAGCATTAAGTTAGGAGCTGCTTCCTGACCATTGATTTTTCTCGTGCGTAGGCGCTAGGGCTACAAATGCTTTCGCTAGATTTGTTGGGAAATGCAGAATTGATTGCCCCCTTTTCCAACTGCTGGTTTTATCAGATTTCAAGCGTATATTCTGCCTGGATTTCACTACACTGTACTAGCAAAGTTTAAAAGTAGGTTCTTGTGTGCAGCATTTTTGAATTCATATATCGCTTTTCATAGAAGGGTTTCCGTAGGAGGAAACAGTGGTTCACGGGAATTCCAACCGATTACACGTTTCTAATGTACATGTGAATAGTGGGGCCTACCACCACATAATGGATCCAGACTTTATATCTGTGATGGTAAACCTATGGCATATGTGCCCGAAGTGACACATGGGGTCATGTCACCTGGCGCGTGCGGCATTGCCTGTTCCTCTTCTGGGTTTCTGGCGTGCATGCTCATGCACCAATCAGATGGCCTTTGTGTGTGCGGCATTGCCGGAAACTGGAAGAGCTAGTCTTCCATTTTCCTGCATAAGCATGTGCACCAGCCAGCTGATCAGCACGTGCACATGCACAGCAATAACTGGAAGACTTGCTGGCCGACACGCATGTGCGTGCTGGAAACTGGAAGTACCTTATTGGCGTGCGCATGCTCCCTGGGCAGCTCCTCTTCCTGATCATGGCCCCGACGAGCGTGCATGCAAAGTGCTTCCTTTTAGGCACCTGGTGGCTAAAAGGTTCATCATCACTGCTGTATATGTAACCATCATAATGATCTCTATCCGAAGTATGTCCTGAAATACACTTGAATATGTATTCAAGTGTATTGGTGACCACCTTTAAAGCGCTCCATGGCTTAGGACCGGGATACTTACGGGACCGTCTACTGCCATCTTCTATCTCCCAGCGACCTGTGCATTCTCACAGAGAGGGACTCCTTAGGGTGCCGTCAGCCAAGCAATGTCGGCTGGCGGCTCCCAGGGGAAGGGCCTTCTCTGTGGGGGCTCCTACGCTGTGGAACGAACTTCCCCCTGGACTTCGACAACTACCTGATCTTCGGACCTTTCACCGTGAACTTAAGATTTATTTATTCCGTCTTGCTGGACTGGCTTGAATTTTTAAATTTTTAGCTGATTTTATGGGTTTGTAATTTTTATTAATTTTATAGGGTTGATTGTATTTTAATATTGGGCCAAATTGAATAAGTTTTTTAATGTTTGTTTTTGTATTGTATGTGTTGTTGCTGTATTTTATTTTGGCTGTAAACCACCCTGAGTCCTTCGGGAGAAGGGCGGTATACAAATTAAAATATTATTATTATTATTATTATTATTATTAATGCCAGTGCTATCTACAAACTCACTTAAAAAGTCTATTATCTAGTTGCATCATCTTGGTTTTTGTCCACCTTTTTATTTATAGGCCAAGGCAAGGCAAATTTGGCAAAATATCTCAGATGATTCATGGGGTGATGGGAAGTCAATTGTAAGTAGAAGAAGGTATCAATAATAAATGAACAGCAGTAAAAATATGTGATGATTGTTATCTCGCTGATACAAGCAGTCTCTATACATGCTTTTGGATATGCACACATTGCTTCCCTCTATACTAATGTCTGATTCACAACTAAGCTTAACATTATCTTCATTCCAGAAGTCTTTCTGGTATCTCTTAGATCTGAGTCTGCTACATGAGAACAGAGTTTCAGGTATTTGGATAAAAAGTTGTATTGTTCAGGAGATGAAAAGGAGCGGGTACATAAAAAGGAAAGGCAAATTCTTTAAAATCAAGTTGAGCTTTATACAACAAACCTACTGAGATGGACCCACACTAAGTCATGTAAGTAGACCTCTTTGGAACAGTAACAACTCATTTTTTGTATTTATCGATCTAAATATATATATTTAGTGCGAATATCTATAGGTTTACTCAGAAGTTCATCTTGTTTAGTTAAATGGGTTTACCCTGTAGAGGTAATGTGGAAGGCCATTATTATTTGGAAGAGTTTCATGACATGATTTCATATTAAGAAAGAACTAGAAATTTAGAGCTCATTCTGAGCTAACCTGCTCAGAATGAGCTCTTTTGCTTGTTTACTAAATAAAGTTGATTGGGGGGGGGGAGACAATATTTACCTATCTGCAAACTATGAAAGTTCCAGACTTTTGATCCACTCAGTCAAGGTCAGGTCTTTGTGGGGCCATGAAGTCATTTTGATAAAAACTGTGGGTTATTGCTGTTTTTTGGGAGCTTCTGCACAGAACCCAACATTGGATGTTGTGGAAAGTAGCTGCCCTTGGGCTATCTCTGCTGCCATTATTAAGGAGCTTCTGGAAGCTTGTAAGAGATTTGGGTACCATCTTGCTTTGCATGTATGCTTTGAATTCTGGTTGCTCGAGCTGGTGATAGAGCTCAAAATCTTATTATTTACTGGTGATTGATGTCTCTGGATCCGAAAGAACCAATTGCCTTGGTATCTGATCTACTGTGACACTTGGCAAAAATATTCTCCATTAAATGGACATGGAAATCTAACCCAGTCTCTTCCAGAAGTACTGAACTATGAGTCCCACCAGCCAGCATGATCATCTTAGGTGGGAGCAAAGCTACACGAGAAAAGAACTCAGATTTGTGACAAAGTAAAACCCACAAATAATGATGTACAAATATTAAGCAATGATACTGTTATTGACATGAAAATAGAGAAGTCAACAACAGAAACAGATATCCAAAGGAGCATGAGAATTGTTGCATATTGGAGCAAATGCTCTGAGCAACAACCTTTTTTATGTTTGGGAAAGGGATATGGCCTGATAGATTTTCATGGAAAGAGAATTTTAGGGCACGAATGCCACTATAATGAATGTCTTCTAACGCTCAGTCATAAAACCTCAGCACACTTATGGAAGAGAGCTTCAAGATGATTGTGATTGCAACTCAAAGGATTGGGCAGGAAGTCACCATTTTGTGGGCACTATTTCAATAATTGGATCAATTTGTCATTAAAATTCAGGGACCACTTTCCAAAATCCAGCGCTGGGTACAGGCATTTTTTATTTACCGACCACAGTAGGGTTTGGCAACTTAGTTGCTAAGGTATGTGATTGTCAGGAGAAATGTCACATGACCATGCTGGACTTGCTTGTCTGTTCTACTATAGTCATTAAGCAATTCACTGCAAAACATTAATTGCAATGTCACATGAAATGACCTCCCACTGGCTTCCCCATTGATTTTGCTTGTTGGAAGCCAGCTGTGAAGTAGTACTTGAGGATTGCTTGTATATAGAACTAACTGAAATGTAAGTTTTTATACCCCTGACACTGCTAATTCAACAAAGGCTGGTAGATCCACTTCGAAGTATTCTGAAGTACATCAGCCAACAGAACATATGAGCTAATTCCTCTGTAGGATGGTGTCTCTTGAGCCTCCTCAAACTGACAAGAAGTTTGAAGTACTGCTTTAATGTAATTTACGTCATCTAAAACAGCACATGCATTGATTAGTATCAAGATGCAGACTTTTAATAAGCAATGGATAGAACAGATTCCAAAAAGGTCTTCAATTACCGGTAATCAGATGCACCCAAACCAATTCAGATATTTGTGGCATTTTACAGAATAACCTTTTTTGTTTTGCGGGATGAACTTTTGTGCACTACAGACCACTTCATTAAGCTTGTCACTACAATAGGTCTGAACCATTTTTATCCTATCCAGACAGAAGGAGTCCAGCAGCCATTTACTGTCTCCTGCCAAGGATTTGACAACCCTCCTATTTTATAGTCCAGGGAGGACGATTAAACTTGAGGTAATGTCCCTGACTTCCACCGTAGTGGGGCTATATTCAGCTCAGTACATGATAAGTTATGCAATCTTATGTACAGTCGGGCTGAGCCCACCTCCCACATCATAGACTGAAACTCCACAGTGTGGTGTATTTGAACTGTGTGAATTCAAAACAAGAAATTAAAAAAATAAAATAAAAACTCTTAAGTTTCCCTGAGGAGCTACATGAATAAATAAATTTCCCTTGCATTTCCCTTTCCCTGCAGCATGTATCTTTCTTCTGTCCTAGCAATAGTACGGAAATAATCTGCCAGATAAAATGCTGCGAACCTATGAAATATTTAGCATTTTGCAGCAAAGTAGGTTCATATAACTTAAATTGCCAGCTGCGTGATGCAAGCCAGAGTCTATGATTAGGGTGACATAAAAATTTTGTGAAATAAACAAACCCTTAATTCTTAGATGAAATGAAACAGAGGCAGCTTTTCTTTTTCTTTTCTTTTTCTCTCTTTCTCTCTTTCTCCCGCTCTCATTACAGGTGGTAATGAGCTATATTAACTGTCCATGGAAACCTGTCTAGGTAATTATTGAACCAAACCCAGTGAAATTAAAGCAGTACAATTTCCACTATATTACTGAGCGTACAAACCCATCCACTTAGGTGCAGAGGACCCACTAAGTTGATGGGTGTCACTCATTTTAAGAAGGTATTAATATTCTTGCATTATTAATAATAATTAATACTAATATTCTTGCAATTCTCATATATTCGCTTTGAGGGAGATGGGCAGTTCAGAAATGTGAAAAATAAATAAATTAACAGATTATGCTAATTATTTAGTTAGCGTATTTTTCGGACTATAAAATGCCCCAGACTATAAGATGCACCTACCTTTTTTGGTAAGAAAAAGAGAAAAAGAAAAAAAGAAATCTGCCTCTGCCTCCCAGCAATTTTGCCTCCTTGCAACAAACAGCAAATAGCCTGCTTTACTTTCATTTTCATTTTCAGCATAGCTCGATTAGCACAAGAATAAAAAAATCTGCTCCCAGCAATTTACCTCCTTGCAGCAAGCAGCAGAGGCCCTCGCAGCAATAGGCAATGGCAATCCCTGCAGCCTGAAACAGCCGAGAGTCGGGAGGCCGATCCAACCAACAATCAACTTGTGCTAATTAGGCTGTGAGGAAGCTGAAATGGGCTGTTTCTTCTTGCTACTTGCTGCAAGGAGGTAAATTGCTGGGAGGCAAAGGCCAAAGGGTGGGGCCAGTGGGTGAGTGGGTGGGGCTACATTCAGTGTATAAGGCACACCCAAATTTTCACCTCCTGTTATGGGGGAAAAAGGTGTGTCTTATACTCCAAAAAATACCGTAACATTACTCAGTTAATTAACTGAAAAGTCCTGTCAGAAAGAGGTCAAAGCTTGGAGGGGGGGGGAAAGGACATCATGTGGAAAAGCCAACAATTACTTAAAACATATCAGATTTGTTCCTCACTTGGTAGGCTCTAGAAGACTTTCCCCTAGAAGGCAAAAAATCCACATATCTGAAAAGCAAGTGAAACTTGCTTCTAAAATAAAAGTAATATAGTTAAACTTACTCCTAAAATAAAAAGTCATGCAATAATGAGGTTACATTAATTTTGGCCAGTCTAACCTCACTTTTTGTTGTCTGCAAATGTTTGGGCAGCAACTATCAGGTGAAAGAAACCAGAATCATTCATGAAGAGTCTCAAAAAAAGTTTTATTGCTAGTCAACGATGTTACAAGAATCTCGCCAAACTGACTACATTCCCCTGGGAAGGGCAAGATATGATTTCAAGGATTCTAGGGAAGGCCCGGCCTTTGATGCTTACTTTATAAACTTTGTCCCCTCTTGACTCCTCTCTTCAGACTAACTGGAGATTCTATTAACTCCAATAAGTCCTAAAGGAATGGTTGGAGACAACTGATGAAGTACCAACTATCCCATTTTTTTCCTTCAATCTATCCTCCTTAGCCAGTTTATCTGGCCTCTTCCAGATACCTCAGATGTTTTTCTGGGTCTGAGCTGCAGCTGACTTTTCATTTTCCCTTGAGTTGAGTATGAGAACAAGACTCGATGATCCTGAAGACTATCATAAGACCGCTGTAAGAGTGAAATGCCATGTTATAGCTTCCTATCATGTTTTATTTGTCTGTTTGTTTGTTTATATTATGGAAAAAATAAAGTAAATTTATTTTATTTATTTATTTATTTATTTTTCGCATTTTTATACCGCCCTATCTCCCTAGGGACTCAGGGCGGTTTACAGCCAGAATAAAACATGCATATAAATACAGGATAAAACAACAATTAAAAAACTTATTAAATAAAGGCCGAATATTTAAAATAGAAATACAAATAATAAAACCCCATTAAAACCAAATTCAAAATTTAAAAATTCTAGTCCAGTCCTGCGCAAATAAATAGATGTGTCTTAAGCTCGCAGCGGAAGGTTCGAAGGTCAGGAAGTTGGCGAAGTAAACCTTCATATTATGAATTGGGATCTTTGATCATTGTTTTATGGCCCACAACAATTCCAATTTAGCAATACATGTGGTTCTTGACTTACAATCATTCATTTAGCAACCATTCAAAAGTTACAATGGCACTGAAAAAAATGACTTACAACTGGTCCTAACCCTACTGCAGCATCCTCATGGTCATGTGATTAAAGTTTGGGTGCTTGACAACCAGAATGTATTTGATGGTTGCAGCATCCCAGGGTCATGTGATGACCATTTGCCATCTTCCTAAGCTGGCTTCTAACAAGCAATGCCAATGCTTGTTGGATTTGCTTAACGACCAAATTATTCACTGAACAACTGGAACGATTTGCTTAACAATCATGCCAAAAACAAATCATAAAACTGGGTATGACTCATTTAACAATCACCTAGCTTAGCAATGGAAAGTCTGGTCACAATTGTGGGTATAAGTTAAGAACTACCTGTGTTTGGGGCATTATCTATCCAATTTGGTCCAGTTTATGTGAAGCAGTTGTTTGATTTTGTTTAGAAAAATGAGGAATGCAAGAAGGTGTCATCTCTCACTTCTTCCTATCATCCATCTCTCTCTCTCTCTCTCTCTCTCACACACACACACACACACACACACACACCTCTTTTATCACTTTTCCTCTTTTATCAGTTTCCTCCCTGCTTTAAAATAATCTTTGCTCATGTATCCTGTCAGAAAATGTGCATTATTTTGGTGTATTTAAATATAGATTTCTGAATTTGTCAAGAGATTAAATTTAAATGAATGGGTAGAGGTAATAATTATCTAGTTGAGATTCGGATTTCATACATTGGATGTGTAGTTAACATAGGAGGAAAGACAATGGGAGCGAAAACAGAAGGTATTTCTTTAATATGTTCTGTATTAATTCTTTAATACCAAATCTTGAAAGCTGTAATAGGAATTTCCACTCCATAGTTATAGTCTGTTTGTTAAGGCAGCGTCTCTATGGACTTCTTTTTCCCCCATCTCTCTCACCTGACCCAAGTTGTATTTTTTGACATAAACATGGAAAGTTCCACATAGTTCCATTTGCTTAACGTTTTTTTCCCTGCCTGTATTTTCTGCCCAGCAGAGAGAGCCAAGTGCAGCTATTATTTCTGCAAACAGGGAAAAGTGCCTATTTAGGACATCAGGTTTACTTCCAATCTACATGAGCCTGCAAATGTCATGACGGCAACATTGAACCTGTTATGCTGTATTTATTACATACCTTTCCAATTAAAGTACCGTATATACTCGAGTATAAGCCGAGTTTTTCAGCACATTTTTTGTGCTGAAAAACGTCCCCTCGGCTTATACTCGGGTCTATACGGCTTATACTCGAGTTTTTTTTTTTTTTTAAGCCCCTCGGCTTATACTCGGGTCTATACGGCTTATACTCGAGTTTTTTTTTTTTTAAGCCCCTCGGCTTATACTCGAGTATATACGGCTTATACTCGAGTTTTTTTTTCTTTTCTTTTTTTCACATTTTACCGGACTGAAGCCCTGCCGGTGCAGTGAGAGGGCGGGGCGGGGGAGCCGCCAGCCTTCTCAGCTGAGGGAGGAGGTTTCAACCGGTAGGTGCCTCATTTCCCACCCTCGGCTTATACTCGAGTCCCCAGTTTACCCCAGTTTTTGGGGTAAAATTGGGGACCTCGGCTTATACTCGGATCGGCTTATATTCGAGTATATACGGTAACTTAAGAAAAAATTGCCACCTGGGTTGCAATTTTTTGTGCGTCTTTCATAGATCTGGTGTCTTTCACAGAACTTCACAAGAGATGAGTTCATGAGGAAGAGAATAGCAGCACACACATTTATAGACAAAAACATTACACAAACACAAAAGGAAAGCCAGATCGGAATTATATGGGTGATGGGCGAGCAGAAATTCATTGTTGTTTTAGTGCAAATCAGTAGTTTGTCTAGGGATCATTAATGTACGACGTCAACATAGTGCACACCATTGATCCATGCATTCTCACAAGAAAACATTGGGATGAATCCTAAATATTATTATCATTATTAAAATAGAGTAAAAAGAGGTTTAAAAACGTATTTATTCTTCCTTAAAATAAATAAATAAATAAGGGAAAGAAGGACCAAAAATCCTCCTATTTAAGAAAGGGGCACCTGTTCTCTACAAACTAGAATCTGAGGCCTTGAATGACATGAAAATAATCCAACTTGACTAGCAAAAGCAAAAGGCAGAACAAGTCCTTTGAGAGATGCACTTGGAAGGGAAAAATAGCGAGGAAGTGGGAAGGTTGTAGAAGTTCAGAAATAAAACACCTCCCAGAAAAGAGATCAACCTGACAACAGTCAAGAATAATGACATACAAGAAATGATTGGATAGGTTATGCCACTTTGATATTTAAAGCCGACAACTTTGTATCCATATGCCAACTGTCAAAGACTTTTCCTTTTGAGTGTTTTTGCAATTGAAGTGAATCTGAACAGAGAAGCCTGAAAGCAATATGTTTCATTTGATATTATTCCAAATTCTTCGGTTTTGCATAAGTAAAAAAAAAATTTTTGAATGCAAATTCGGGTTATAAAAACTGAAATTATTTCAGTTTTCCAAAAGCAGTTCAGTGTCTCATTCTTTGGTGAGTGAAATGTGAAGAGATGGGTGACAAAATCAGTAAGAAAATAACAGACATAAAGTTTGAAGATACGGGGGGAGGGGGGAATACTATATTTGTGCTGAACAGTTACTTTCCCTAAAAAAAAGACTTGAACAAATGGCATATTGATTTCCTGGTAGCAAAGACCAGGTGGTTCCCTGGAATATTCTAGTAGAGGGGAAACCAAACTCAAATCATCACTACATCAGAGCTAGATCTTTAGACCAAGTCCTTAGCTGCAACACTGAAAACTTTTTGTCAATTGATACAAAATTCTCTAATGAATTAAAAAAAAAAAGGAAGAAAAGGAGTATCATGAAATGCCACAAAACACAGCTTTATTAAAAATTTTTGGGGGGGAGGAAACCCCATAACCTTATCCTAATTTGAAACATTGTAAAAAAAATGCGGGGCGGTCAACTTTCAAAAATATACAGGATTCATAGGTAGGCCTTTGCTTCTGTATGTTCCAAAGTATAAGAAAGCACAAATTATTTGCACAAAGAGAGCCTTTCCATGAACCTCCAAACATAAAAGAGTTGTAAGAATACTTTCTTACCTTCTCAGATCTTTTCTCATAGCTCTTGGGATACACTGGGCCCTGACATTTTCACTAGCTGCCCTTATTATTAATTAATTAATTACTTTTCTTCTATGTCTGTCTGTAACAACAAAACAGGTACAGCAGATGTCCCAAAGGTGTTTTTTTCAAGAGGCAACTGGACTTTCCTGGTTTTTCTTTGAAGACATTTTGCTTCTCATCCAAGAAGCTTCTTCAGTTCTGACTGGATGGTGGCATAGTGGACAGATTGTCTCCTTGCAGACAGCTGGTCATTTGCTTCTGTTTGTTTCAAACTATAAGAAAGCACAAATTATAGATCTAAAGGTATGGGGGCAATTTGCACAGAGAGACCTTTAATAAATGCTTATTATAGAATAGAATAGAATAGAATAGAATAGAATAGAATAGAATAGAATAGAATAGAATAGAATAGAATAGAATAGAATTTTTTATTGGCCAAGTGTGATTGGACACACAAGGAATTTGTCTTGGTGCTTATGCTCTCAGAGTACATAAAAGAAAGATACGTTCATCAAGAATCATAAGGTACAACATTTAATGATAGTCATAGGGTACTGTAACTTTGTTGCTTGTATCCTTACGATTTATATTGATACTGGTTGTTTCCTGATTGCTTATTTGTACCCTATGACTATCATTTAATGTTGTAAGTGTTGTACCTTGATGAAGGTATCTTTTCCTTTATGTACACTGAGAGCATATGCACCAAGACAAATTCCTTGTGTGTCCAATCACACTTGGCCAATAAAAAATTATATTATATTCTGTTCTGTTCTGTTCTGTAAGTTTGCAACAAACTTACAGTCATGTAGCCATAAGTAGGAGAAGTTGGGTGATGGGAATGATGAGAAGATTAATAGTAGTACACATTTAGTAAATAGTTTGATAGTGTTGAGGGAATTATTTGTTTAGCAGAGTGATAAAGCAGTGCTTTATTTTGTGGGTAGGAGTTGAAAGAGTTTATGTCCAGGATATGAGGGGTCTGTAATATTTTCACAGCCCTCTTTTTGTGCAGTATGCAGGTCCTCAATGGAAGGCAGGTTGGTAGCAATTGTATCATAAATAATCATAAGTAGTCATTAGAATAGTTTCCTGTCTTCTGGGATCCTTTGCTGTATCTCTTGGGATTCTCTGCACCCTGACATTTTCACTAGTTGCCCCATTATTAATTAATTAATTTTCTTCTCTGTCTGTCTATAACAATTGAATGTGCACAGAAGATGTATATTTGCACGAGAATAGGCTTGGCAAATCACAATTGAAACCTAATGCAGAAGTTGAAGAAATAACTACTAGAAAAGACCACCAATTTTAAATGTAAATATTATTTTGCTTCTCATTTGAATCCTTACTAGCTGCTCTACTGGCAGTGGAGGTATTGATAGTGATTCCTCCATGCTACAGATTGAATACTCTACTTTTTTTTTTTATTAGTCAGGAGAATGCTGACTGAATTGTTGGACATTTGGAATTCACAGGGAGTTCTTTTTATTTCATTTATTTGGTTGCAGCTAGGGACACTGACTGAAATCACAGGAGAAGAGGCGTGGTTATCACATTCACTTTCCAATGGTTGAAGTGTTGCCTTTTCTACTAGGATCATCACTCTATGAAAAAGTAGAAAGTTGTATTTTACAGCACCTATTTTTAAAAAAGCCTTGTGGTTTGTAATAGAAGTCTTTTAATCCCATTGTTTGCCACATTCTTACATGATGAAAGCATATTCATTGTCATGCCTAGGTAGACATTTTCAGTGCCCAACTGATTTTTTCTCTCTTCCCCAACGTCCGTATTACGCATTCCTTCTTGATCACAAGAATCTGTTTCTATGGACACATCTTTAATTGTTTTCCATTCTAATTAAATGGAAGACAGAAAATGAAATTACTTTTCAATAGAGTTTAAACATTTAGTTTCCTTCAAGTTCTTAAAAACAAAACAAAACCCAGTCACCCTTAGCTGGGTCCTCAGCTCACAGCAATTTTAGATATTTTAAACAGGTTTCAATCAAAAATTCTGCTGAGTCTGAAAATCCTAGTTTTGAGTTGTGAAAGTGGGGGGTGATGCTTCAGGGAATAACTGTGAACAAAGGAGAGTGCTTTATCTGGGGTAAGGCTCAAAGGAAAGTGATTCTTGTCAAGTGCCGGGGAAATCAGGAGATTCGGGTAGTTCAAGATGAGTATAAAGATTTATGACAAACTTAAGCTCTCTACATCAGTGGTCCCCAACCTTTCCACCTTGGAGACCTGGCTTGGCGCAGAGGGAGCATGTCAATGGCAGGCACACGCAAGCTCTACTGGAGCAAAGCTCCACTTGTGTGAATGGAGGGCACTTGAGTGGAGGATGCTTGTGCTCGTACGTGAACCTCCACTCATGCCAGCGCCCTCCACTTACACAAGTGCAACTTTACTCACAAGCACGTGCCCACCACTCAAGCATCCACTGCTTGTGTGAGTTGAGCTTCGCATACACCCACATGCTTGCCCATTGCTCACATGCCCTGGTTTCTAATAGACTGCAGCCCAGCAGTGGGCCATGGCTGGAGGTTGGGCACCCCTACTCTGCAAGAATCTGACCAACTAACGGTCAAGGGAAATGAGCAGGAAATAAGAAAGGCATTCAAAGTGGGCTGGGCTTAGCTTTCTTGTGGGTGCGCAGGCACTCATGACTTATGATGCGTTTGACCTCTCCCTCGGCCTCAGCTTTGTCATCTCCTACATCTCTTCAGTTGCTCCTAAGCTGGAAAAAAAGAACATGAAATTATCTCAGTGCTGTATGGGAAATCTGATTGCCTGGGCAAAATTTTGTTTGTCTGTTTGTTTGTTTAATGCACTTATTTATTATATTTATTAATTTCTTCATTAAATTTATTTGTTACTTTATTTTATTTTATTCAGTTTATTCATATATTTAATGCATTGATTTATTTTTTAAATTAAAACGAGTGACAAGTGCAATGCCATAAACTGTCAAGTGACAGTGCAATGCCATAAACGATCCCTTTCTTGCTTTGTTGAATTGCTTAAATTTCACTGTCTAGCTTTTCAAAGTAGCAAAATAGGGAATGTGTAAATAAGGTAACAGGCTAAACTTCACTGTATGAAAAGTCACCCATGAAGTTAAAGACAGTCTGTTGTTCTTCATTAACAGAGCAGAGATGCTTCATTAACAGAGCAGAGATGCCCCTGTCATTTTATAACATTTTATTTGATGAAAATGGACTGGTTCCAGGGGTGAAATCTACTTACCTTCCTTGCCAGTTCGGAAGTTCACACGCTGACCTTCTGTGCATGCGCAAAACCAGGAAGTAATGACACCCAGGCTGGTGGCCGGAGCTTTGCTCCGCCATTGCTACTGGATCGATGAACTACCGGCCATAATCACTACCGGATCGCACTATCCGGTTTGATCCGGGAGCATTTCACCCCTGACTGGTTCTCTGGGAACAGCATATATCAGACTGTTTCTCCTTTGGTTGGCATGTCTTTCCTCACACAGGCACTATATCACCAGTTATACCATAGAAATCATTCCAGCTGATTAGAAAGGAAGGAAAACAGCATTGCCTTGCTCTGAGATGGTCAATTCCCTACAGAATTATATTCAGTACCCACTAACTGCCATATGAAAAATATTTGGATGTCATGTATCTGTCTGCAGTACAAGAAGTCATAGATAATATCCTGTGATTATCAACTTCACCCTATGTAAGCGTGGGTGAAGAGTTCATTAAAAAAACCCATAAAATCTTAGCAAAAAAATTGCACTTTCTCCCAACAGACACAAGAAAAAAATGTTATTTCAGAAAAAGGAAACTTGAAATGGAGAGAAAATAAACTGTGAATCTCTCCAGTTTATTGGAGGGACATGGCAGGGACATGTGTATGGCTATGCCAGTAAAATTTAGGTTTAAAATCTAAGTGAAAGAAAGAAGACATTGCAATTTCTACAGACTTTTGATTCACACTAGAAAATATTTCATTAGAGATCTACTAAACATAGATAAACTATTAAAAAAAAGAGCTTAATTTATCAATGTACCTTAAGTTTCCAAATATATGAGTTTTCCAAATGATTAATAAAATGACCACTTATACAGTATATTGGATTATAACTTATCTTACCAAGGTAAACAGTATAATCAGCTGTGCCTTTCAGCCAAATATTTATTTAGAAATGCTATACAGAAATGAAGGCAAATACAGTATATGTGTCCCAGGATAATGTTGCAGGATCCAATCTGGGTCTGTCACTGGAACTAGAGGTTTAGTCTTCTGAGCTTTGGGATTCGTGATAGAGCCAATTCTCTCTAGCAGAATGTGAGGTTTGGGCTATTCTGTGTGTGTTATTTATACAATGCTTGTTTTTTTTTTTTTTTTTTTTATTCAAAAAGTTTTACAAAAATTTTTTTCCCCCTTTCCCCCCCTCCTCCCCCTTCCCTTCGCAACCCCCCTCCCCCCCCCCGACTTCCCGGAACGAGCACAAGGTATAGTTAAAAGTAAAACAAACATATGCTAAAAAGTTTTCGTCCCAACTTAATTATACCCCTACAATCATCAATTCCTAACTTCCCCCAAAAGCTATCAAAAATAATACATCATAATCATTCAAAAACAGTCTGATAACTCTTAGTCTGATATCTACGTTGAATATAGTCAATCCATTTTTTCCATTCCTTTAAGTATCTTTCTTGCGTATTGTCTTTCAAAAAGGCTGATATCTTCGCCATCTCAGCCAAATTGGCAACTTTCAATATCCATTCTTGTATTGTTGGTACTTCTTTTTTCTTCCAATATTGTCCTATTAGTAATCTTGCTGCAGTTATTAGATTTAAAATCAATTTAGTCTCAATTACTGTACAATCCGTAATAATTCCCAACAAGAAAAATTGCGGCAGGAACTTTATCTTCTTTTTCAGAACATTTTGTAAAATCCACCAAATTTTTATCCAAAAGGCCTTTATGACCTTACAAGTCCACCAAATGTGAAAATATGTAGCGTCATCACAATTACATCTCCAACATTTTGCTTGCATTTCTGGATACATACGATAATTTTTAGGATCTAGATGCCATCTATAAAACATTTTATAAAATTTTCCCTCAGATTCTGTGCCTCGTGAATTTAACATTTCTAACCCAAATTCTTTCCCACGTTTCCAATAATATTGGCTCCTGAAAATTTTGTGCCCACTTTATCATACAGTCCTTTACCAAGTCCCTTTCAGAATCTATTTCAAGTAACACATTATACAATCTCTTTATATGCTCCTGAGACTGATTTCTAATTTGCTTTACCAAATTTTCCCTCGTTCTGCTCTATACCAATTTTTGATCTCCTTCCATCTAGCATGTAATTGCTCATATTGAAACCAAGTATAATTTTCCTTCCTCTCTTAATACTTGCAGAGATTTTAACTGCAAATTACCTCTTTCAGTATACAAAAGATCTTTATATGTAATCATTTCCTGCTTCTGCTCTATGTTTATATTTTCTACTGTATGTCTAGGACATGCCCATATAGGAACCTTATAATTTAGTTTATAAGAGTATTTTTTCCAAACACAGAAGGGCATTTCTTAGCACATGATTTTTAAAGGCCTTGTCCACCTTTTTGTCATAAATTAAATATGCATGCCATCCATATAACAAATCATAACCTTCTATATTCAAAATTCTGTCCTCTGTTAAATTAAACCAATCACTTATTGCAGAGAGCAGCTGCTTCATAATATAATTTAAAATTAGGCATTTTAAACCTCCCTTTCCGAGAATCTTGAATTATTTTCATTTTAACCCTAGCTTTTTACCTTCCCATATAAATTTGTTAATTCCTTCTGCCATTCCTCAAGATTCTTATCTTTCTTAATTATTGGTATCATCTGAAAGAGGAATAAAATCTAGGTAAAACATTCATTTTAATAGCAGCAATTCTCCCAGCAAAGATAATTGCAATTTTTTCCAAACAATCAACTCCTTCTGAACTTTTTGCCATAAAACCTCATAGTTATTCTTATACAATTTCACATTTGATGAAGTAATATAAACTCCTAAATACTTAACCTTCTTTACAATTTCAAATCCTCTTACTTCCTCTAGTTTTTCTTTCTGTTGTCTGGCCATATTTTTATTATCACTTTTTGTCTTTTCTGATTTACCTTAAACCCTGAGACATTCCCATATTGATCAATTATTTCCAACAAAGATTTACTAGAATTTATAGGGTTTGTTAAAGTAATCACCAAATCATCTGCAAAAGCTCTTAACTTATATTCATACTGTCTAACTCTAATTCCCTCTATCTCCTTTACTTCTCGTATTTTATCCAATAATGGTTCTAGAGTTAAAATAAACAATAATGGTGATAAGGGACATCCCTGTCTTGTTCCTTTCGCAATCTTAAAAGGTTCTGTTAAGCTACCATTGATTATAATCTGTGCTGTTTGCTCTCCTCCATCCAAACAGGACTATGATCAGACAAACATCTTGGAAATATCTTAGTTTTCTTCACCCTAAAAAGCAAATCATTAGAAATTAAAATAAAATCAATACGTGAGAAGGATTGATGCCTATCAGAGAAAAAAGTATAGTCTCTTTCCTCCAGATTCCGCAGTCTCCATACATCTCTTAACTCAAAATCTTCTATCATATCAAAAAAGGATTTAGGCAGCTTTGCATGTGCAGGTATCTTCTTGGAAGAAGTTCTCTTGTCCTTTCGTGTATCTATTACTCCATTCCAATCGCCCAATATAATACACGATTTACAATCCCACAGGATCAACTTATCATATAACATTCTATAAAATTTTTCTTGTTGCTGGTTGGGTGCATATATACCAAGCAAGAGAGTCCTTTTTGTTTCTATTGTAAGTTCAATAGCAATATATCTTCCATAAATATCTGCCTCTATTAACTTGGCTGGTATATCTTTTCTCAAATAAACCACTATGCCATGTTTTTTCTCCAAAGCTGAAGCAACAAAATGTTTACCTAACTTTGAGTTTATTAGGTACTTTTGATCTGATAATTTAATATGCGTTTCTTGTAAGCAAATAACATCATGTTTAAATTGTTTCAAATAATGAAATATTTTTCTTCTCTTCTGAGCTGAGTTCAAACCATTGACATTCCAAGTCAAGATTTTATTTGCCATTACTGGGCTGCTGAAGCCTTTGGGCAATCAACTGAAGATCGTCCTCCCGTATCTTCGGCCGTGCTCCTCCCACCGCTTCTGTAGCAGAGTCCTGAACTTTACTTTGAGTTTGTTGCTCCTTTTCTTTACGCTTAAGGGCTCCCCTCGTCAGTCTTTGTTCTTGTGGTTGTTCCTCTGATGGTAACATCACTGGAATCACCTCAGCTTCCACACCCATTTGAGTCTCTTGAATTCTTTTTTCTATTATTTCTATTTCAAATTTCAGCACTGTAGAAAGAAAATCTTTGGCCTTAAGCACTGTGTCAATACGATATCTTCTTCCCTGATAATACACTGTCAAGCCAACTGGAACCTCCCATCTAAATTGAATCTGGTATTTCTTAAGTTCTTGTGTAAAAATGTAAAGTCTTTTCTATCCCTTAACATCTTGGGAGGATCTCTTCAAAACCTTCAACTCCTGTTCCCTATTTTCAAGTTTTTCTGAAAAGCAACTTGCAAAATTTGATTCCTCACTGTTCTTTTCAAAAAATAAACCACGATGTCTCTAGGAAGTTTCTTTTGCCTAGCAATCCAAGAATTAACTCTATAAATTTTGTCAATTTGATAAGCAACCTCTTGTGGATCAAGTTCAATAAATTCAGCCAGAGCTTCTGATAAAATTTTTTTTAAATCTTCCCCTTTGTCTTCATTCAAACCTCTAATTCTCAGAGCTCCTTCCATCATTCTATACTGCATCACCACCACTTGATCTTCATTTTATCCAATTTGATTTGCATTCCCCCATTCTATTTTCTATTTGTTGATTTGACTGAACAATTTCTTGCACCTCCTCCTCCACCACCTCCAGTCTTTTGCCAAACCTTGAAAAGCCATTAAGATATCTTCTTATTTTTTATTATTCTCTTATTTCTTCTCTTATTTTCTCATTATTATCCATAATCTCCTTAAACCTTTCTTCAGACACTTTCCTTGCTCTTTAATCAGATCTTCTAAAGCTGGTTCAGAACCCTTCTGCCCCAGTCTTAGGTGGTTTAGTAGCCATTTCAGTTTTAAAATTCACAAAATATAAGTCTAGAAACTTCTCTTCTCCCTTTAAGTATAGGAGAGCTCAGTTCACTTCATTAAAATCCACACATAACATTTCTTATCTTCTTAGTTGCACAGACTGTTTAAAATTCCATTCGTCATTTTCACTCCCGTTCAGGCGCCATCTTAGAGTCAATTAGAACAAAGAAAAAAAAATTCTCTTTTTTAGAAAGTAGAAGTCAGGAAATCAAAAATACTTGCAATCCAATAATCGTCCGCTTGCACTCATTCCGTCTGCTTAAAGAGATCCATAAAGATAAGACAATTAGCAGAGATGGACACCTTCTTCTTTTCCTGCTTTTGCAGACACGCACTGAAGTCGGAGATGGCAGAAATATTTATGGGACCCATCGACCCTTCGAAGCTCTGCTTAATTAAAACAAAGCCTCTGGGGAGGTCTACCAACATTCCTGCGCTCTTATCTTTCCTCTTTCATCCAGAGAAAAAGATTAAAGCCGGCTTTTCCTGGCTTTTACGATGTTCAGTGCGGAGCCCCTTTAATTAGGGCTCAGCGAAGAGGTGGAGCCACCCGGAAGTCATATACAATGCTTGTTGTATGTGGCTTTTTAGATGTTGATTTGGGTGTTGATTGCTCGCTATTAAATCATTGGCTGTTGTTTCCTTGGGCTGCCAAGCCTTTACTTCCTAAATACTTGATAAGCTGGTGGTAAATCATATGAACTCCCTCATATGTTGTTATGTCACCACACTGTAAACTCTAAACAAAAGAACACCAGGAATACATGCCAAGAATATTAAACTACCAGCAAGATCCCTCAGTATGAACATGCTCCCATCTGCCAGCTAAAGCAGCAGTGATACAGGAAGTTGCTGAAGGTAGATTATCACTTGTGAAATAGCAATAGCAATAGCACTTAGACCAGTGGTTCTCAACCTTTATAGTGCTGCGACCCCTTTAATACAATTCCCCACGATGTGGCGACCCCAACCATAAAATTATTTTTATTTGGAATTTATCGCGCCTGAAGCCCTATTGGCTAGTGATCTGAATTGCTTGCGATTGCCTTGAGGACGGAGGCATTAAAGCGGAGAGTCCTCCCCTATTAAGTTTATCGCGCCTGAAGCCAGATTAGGCTAGCGATTGGGAGTGATTGCAGCTGGCTTGAGAGGGAGACATCAGAGCAAAGATTTCTCTCTTTTTTAATTCATCGCGCCTGAAGCCGAATTTGGCTAGCGATTTGAAGAGCCTGCAGCTGGCTTGTGGAGTCAACCATTGGAGCGTGATTCTTCGACTCACAAGTATACTTCCCATATTTCTGATGGTCTTAGGTGACCCCTGGCAAATTGTCATTCGACCCCCAACGGGGTCTTGACCCACAGGTTGAGAACCGCTGACTTAGACTTATATACTGCTTCACAGTGCTTTACAGCACTCTCTAAGCAGTTTATAGAGTCAGCCTATTGCCCCCAACAATCTGGGTCCTCATTTTACCGACTTTGGAAGAATGGAAGGCTGAGTCAACCTTGAGCCTGGTGAGATTTGAACTGCCAAATTGCAGGCAGCCGGTAGTCAGCAGAAATAGCTTGCAGTACTGCATTCTAACCACTGTGCCACCAAAGCTTATTTATTTATTTATTAGATTTTTATACCGCCCTTCTCCCGAAGGACTCAGGGCGGTTCACAGCCATAATAAAAAAAAAATAGAATAATATACAATTAAAACAACAATTAAAAAACTTATTATATATGGGCTGAGATATAAAACAATATCCTATTAATATTAAACTCTCTAAAAATATAAAATTATAAAATTTAAAAATCACGAAGCCAGTCCCGCACGGATGAATAAATAGGTCTTGAGCTCATGGCGGAAGGTCCGAAGGTCAGGCAGTTGGCGTAATCCAGGGGGAAGTTCGTTCCAGAGGGTAGGAGCCCCCACAGAGAAGGACCTTCCCCTGGGGGCTGCCAGCCGACATTGCTTGGCGGACGGCACCCTGAGAAGCCCCTCTCTGTGTGAGCGTACGGGACGGTGGGAGGTATTCGGTAGCAGAAGGCGGTCCTGTAAGTACCCTGGCCCTAAGCCATGGAGCGCTTTAAAGGTAGTGACTAACACCTTGAAGTGCACCCAAAAGACCACAGGTAGCCAGTGCAGTCTGCGCAGGAGTGGTGTTACGTGGGAGCCACGTGTGGCTCCCTCTATCACCCGCGCAGCCGCATTCTGAACTAACTGCAGCCTCCGGGTGCTCTTCAAGGGGAGCCCCATGTAGAAAGCATTGCAATAATCCAGGCGGGAGGTAACAAGAGCGTGAGTGACTGTGCATAGGGCATCCCGGTCAAGGAAGGGGCGCAACTGGTGAATCAGGCGAACCTGATGAAAAGCTCTCCTGGAGACGGCCGTCAAATGATCTTCAAACGACAGCCATTCATCCAGGAGAATGCCCAAGTTGCGCACCCTTTCTGCTGGGGCCAATGTTTCGTCCCCAACAGTCAGCTGCAACTGCAGCTGCCTGTACCGGGGTGCCGGCATCCACAGCCACTCCGTCTTGGAGGGATTGAGCTTGAACCTGTTTCTCCCCATCCAGACCCGTACGGCTTCCAGGCACCGGGACAGCACTTCGATAGCTTCATTGGGGTGGCTTGGGGTGGAAAAGTACAGCTGTGTGTCGTCAGCGTACAGCTGGTACCTCACCCCAAAACCACTGATGATCTCACCCAGCGGCTTCATGTAGATGTTGAACAGGAGAGGCGAGAGAATCGACCCCTGCAGCACCCCACAAGTGAGGCACCTCGCAGTCGATCTCCGCCCCCCTATCAACACCGTCTGCGACGGGTCAGAGAGATAGGAGGAGAACCACCGATAGACGGTGCCTCCCACTCCCAAACCCTCCAACCGGTGCAGCAAGATACCATGGTCGATGGTATCAAAAGCCGCTGAGAGGTCTAATAGGACCAGAGCAGAGGAACAACCCATGTCCCTGGCCCTCCAGAGATCATCCACCAACGTGACCAAAGCCGTCTCCGTGCTATATCCGGGTCGGAAACTGGATTGGAACGGGTCTAGATAGACAGCTTCATCCAGGTATTGGGGTAGTTGACGCGCCACCACACTCTCAACAACCTTCGCAACAAAGTGAAGGTTAGAGACCGGACGGTAATTTCCCAAAACAGCTGGATCCAGGGAAGGCTTCTTGAGGAGAGGTCTCACCACCGCCTCTTTCAAGGTGGCAGGGAAAACCCCTTCCAACAGAGAAGCATTTATAATCCTCTGGAGCCAGCCTCGTGTCACCTCCTGTATGGCCAGCACCAACCAGGAGGGGCACGGGTCCAATAAACATGTGGTGGCATGCAACCTCCCCAACAACCTGTCCACATCCTCGAGAGCCACAGGGTCAAACTCATCCCAAATAATCTCGACAAGACGAGTCTCCGCCCTCTCACCTGGATCATCCCAATTTTGATCCAGACCATCCCGAAGCTGAACGATTTTATCGTATAGATAACCACTAAACTCCTCGGCCCGTCCCTGTAAGGGGTCATCCCGCACCTCCTGATGAAGGAGAGAGTGGGTCACCCGAAACAGGGCAGCCGGGCGGTTATCTGCCGACGCAATGAGGGAGGCGTGGGAACGCCGCTTCCCTCAGTGCCACTAGGTAAGTCTTAGAATAAGACTTAACTAGTGTCCGGTCAGCTTCGGAACGGCTGGATCTCCAAGCACTCTCTAGGCGTCTTCTCCGGCGTTTCATCTCCCTCAGCTCCTCAGAGAACCAAGGGGCTGGTTGAGATCTACGCCGGGTCAGAGGCCGCAAAGGCACGATCCGGTCTAAAGCCCCAGCCGCGGCCTGTTCCCAGGCCGCAACTAGTTCTTCAGCTGTGCCATGGGCCAGATCCTCAGGAAATGGCCCAAGCTCCGTCAGGAACCTCTCCAGGTCCATCAGGCACCTGGGACGGAACCATCGTATTGGTTCCGTCTCCCTGCGGTGGTGGGTAGTGGTCCGAAAGTCCAAGCGAAGGAGATAATGATCTGACCATGACAATGGCTCTGTTACTAAATCTCCTAACTCCAGATCATTTAACCACTGACCAGAGATATAAATCAGGTCCAGCGTGCCTCCCCCAATGTGCGTAGGGCCATCAACTGTTGGATCAGGTCCAAGGCCGTCATGGAGGCCTGAACTCCCAAGCTGCCATTGAGGACAAGCCGGTCGATGGCAAGTTGAAATCCCCCATGACCATAAGTCTGGGGGTCTCAACCGCCACCCCGGCCAGTACCTCCAACAGCTCGGGCAGGGCTGTAGTCACGCAGCAAGGAGCCAGGTACGTGATCAACAAGCCCATCTGACCCCTATGGCCCCACCTCACAAAGAAGGATTCACAACCGGCTATCTGAGGCACAGTGGACTCCCTTGGCTGTAGACTTTCTCTAATAACAACCGCCACCCCCCCACCCCTACCTTGGGCCCTCGGTTGATGGAATGCTCGGAAACCCGGAGGGCACAGCTCAACAAGGGGAACACCCCCTTCTGTGCCCAACCAGGTCTCCGTAATGCCCATAAGGTCCGCGGACTCCCCCTGAATAAGATCACAAATCAGGGGGGCTTTGCTAACCACAGACCGTGCATTGCATAGCATCAACCGGAGGCCCAGGCTCTGAGGATCCTGGCCGCCCGGGGAACGGGTGAAGTCTGAGGGGCTGGAGCACACGATCGCTTTTAAACAGCGAGCACGTGCTCCCAAAGATAGATGCGGCCCCTCGCTTCCACCATACCTGCCTCTCCCACTTACCGTACAGATGGAAGGATCCTCTAAACCTTGAACATACCCCTCCCCCCGCCTTCGGACCCGATAAAGTAACGCCGTGAGCAAGCCCGGGAACTGGACCCCTCCCCGACGAGTTACCCCCTACACCCGTCCTATCACTTCCCCCCTTTAAAAAACCCTTTTCTAAAAAACCCCAAAGATTCTTCCTTGACGCATGCCACCTCTCTGGGTCCCAAAACCCATCAATAAGGCTGGCCCTTGGTAATGTGGAGGGCCATTCCTGCAAGGCGGGGGTACCTCGCAGGCGCAAGAGTTCATGTGGCGAATAATGCATGGAATCGACCGACAGCTGACTACGTCTCCTTTAACAGCTGAGATGTTATGCTGAGATGTTTTTCCAGGGTCCAGTATCAGATGGAAAAAGTAGAACAGGCAGTCCTTCCTGGATAGATGTAAAGTCCATTGATATCCTGGTGGATTAACAGACAAAAGATCGTCTTAACCCAACCAGGACCAAATATGACTGCTCTGTTCCATAATCCGAATCCCCTCAGGGAAGTAGATGGTGCTACCGTCGCCTCCTTCACTGTCCGTCATTGTCCCCCTATAAAAGGGGGACTCGTCGAACAGAGACCACAACGCCTCCGGCGTTCCTCTCGTCTCCGGCTCCGTCCTCCGCGGGTACCTGGAAATGCCATCCAAGGGGCCATCTTCCTCACCTCCCATACCCCTCCTGGCAGAACCAGGCCACACCCCAAAGGATTCGGCCGTCGAAAACGCCGCAGTTGGTCTTGCGGCTAGAGGAACAAAACAGAAAACTTTGATCGGGCCGGACCACCATCTCCCTCCTACGGCTCATCCTGTCCACTATCCTTCGTCGCTCACCCCTCCTCCAGCACCGTGCATGGCAGCTGTGGTTATCAAGAGGCCTAAACCTCATCCAACGGCCACCGGACAGATGTTCTGCTGGGCCCGAGAGTGCCGTCTGCAGGAGAGATGTTCCAGCAGTCCAGGGAGGAGGTCAGGGAGTGGGTAAATGGGTAGCCACAGTATCAGCTGGGAAATACACCATCCTGCCCCCACGCCTCGACATGGTCATCAAGTCCACCACTTGCCCCCACACTCAGTGGGGGAGATGGTCCGACGAGCTGGGAACTAGAAGACCAGGAGGCATAGTCCAGGGGTGCAATCAGGGTGCCGATGAATGGGCGCCGCCTCAGCTGAAGACATGCAGCCCCTCCCCACGTCTCCACATGGAACTGGACCCCTCCACATGGAACTGGACATGGCCACCAAGCCTCAACCGCCAGCGGGGGAGATGTTGTAGCGAAGCGAGGGCCAAAATGCCGAGAAACGCAGTCCGGGCGTCGCGGCGTAGCTGGCACACACCGCCCCCCCCACGCCTCCACATGGCCGTTCGGCCCCCACCGCTCACCCTGCAATTAACAGGGAGATGGTAAAAGAGCTGGGGGCCCGGGGCCGTGAGGCTCAGTCCGAGGGGTATAGTCCGATGAATACAGTTAGTGGCGCTAGAAACAAATGCCGCTAACCGCCAAACTGCTGAGAAACAACTGAGGACCGGCCGCCCTCCCACGCACCTCCGCGAGGCCGCCATCTTCGCCCACCCCGTCTCCGGCTTCTCCGACTTCAAACACAGCAGCCGCGGGTCCAAAAAGGTCCTAAGACCACACCCGCGGTCGCTGGGATGTTAGATTCACCGGGCCAGGGGGTGCAAGCGGCAAAAGAGGCAGCAGGACGTCGCCATCAGCCGGGGATCTTGCCAGCCGCCCTTCCGAGCGACCAGTAAGCTGCCATTCTTGCGCATGCGCAGAATCAGAATAATCAGAATAGCAAAACTATCATTGCTTAATATATGGGAGAAGGCAATGGAAACCCACTCTGGTATATTACCAAGAATAGATAAAGCGATGGACAATATAATGCCAGATGTACAAATTACCAGATTCAAATTATCAACTTTTGGACATGCAAATATTTAGCTGTCTTGAGAAACTTACAATGCTGGGAAAGGTGGAAGGAAAGAAGAGGAAAGGGTGATCACCAGCAGGTTGAATGGAAACAATTACATTAGGAATGGGTGTAGATCAGCTTTGCTGGCTGAGGGACTCTGGGAGTTGAAGTCCACAAGTCTTAAAGGGACCAAGGTTGGAGACCCCTGGTGTAGAAGACTTATTTTATTTATTTATTTTATTTATTTTATTTTATTAGATTTTTATGCCGCCCTTCTCCCGAAGGACTCAGGGCGGTGTACAGCCGAAATAAAATACAGAGTATATACAATTAAAAGAAATTAAAAGAAACTATTAATAAATGGCCGATAATTTAAAAAATTTACAAATATTTAAAAATCTCTAAAACCCCAATTTAAAATCAACTATTTATGCTATTAAACTATTAAAATCAACTATTTATAGGGCCAAATTGGGAGTAGGTCTTTCTAGACAAAATCTATATGATTACTGAGAGTCAACACTGACCTGATGACACATAATCAATCAATAAGGGAGCTGTCATTTTAACATGTAAATAAAAGCTTTTTTTTCTGTGACGAGATTTCCTTATTTTTCTGTAGTATTACCTAAGAAATTTGGGAGAAGGAAAAATTATATGCAAACACCCCCCCCCAAAAAAAAACCCCAAACCAATTTACATTATTTTCAATAAGCTTTTGTGTGCTGAAAAAAGGAAGAGGCATAAAAATGGAAAACTTTCATATGCATAACCTGTTTGCAGAGAATAATTTTGGGTCTATTCAGAAACATCCATGTATATCCTTTTAATAGTTTATTTTTAGCAAACACATCATCAGTTTTATTGACAGCTATCTTCTAACATGCATTTGCTAGAGACATTTCAGCAAAAAAGGAAAGCAACTGGGAAACAGAGAACCCAAAGGAAGTTGGCAGGGCAATAAAACAGAGGCTATCTACAGGACCCTAACAATGTAATATGCATCATTATAGCAATTATGTCTTATTCTGGCTGCCTTTGTGCTCTCTGAATCTTGCTGTTTTGTCAATGACAAGAACGGGCGCAAAAAATCTTGCTGAATTTAAGAGATTTGATTAAGAATTCAACAGGACTTAAATCAATCACAAGCAAAAAAAAAAAGGCCCTCTATAATTATACCAAGGTCAACTATTGTAATTATAATCACTAATTTTATCATTTTTTATTAACTTTTTTAATTACTGAGGGTTTTCATTTGTATTTTGTTTTTAAACTTTTGAGATTCTTGCTCATTATGGGGACTGTTAAACTTCTAGGCCCCTAATGTCCTTGATGCTAAAGTACAGTAGCTTGGTGTTTATTTTACGCAATTCCCATTTTTATTTAATATTGCTCAAAAGTTTACTTTTTAAATTTCCCAAGAATACAGATAGAAATATACTATCAATTGTGTTGTAAATGTTGTACCTTGATGAACGTATCTTTTCTTTTATGTACACTGAGAGCATATGCACCAAGACAAATTCCTTGTGTGTCCAATCACACTTGGCCAATAAAATTCTATTCTATTCTATTCTAATCACTGGTTTATATCCAATATTACATACACACATATGTCTACAGCTACCCATAATAATGCCAACATGGGGGGAAGGGCATGTATTATGTTGTGAGGTCACAATACATGCTTTGTCTTTTCATACTAATGTTCCAATGTCACAGGCAAGTTGGGTGGGAGTTTTCAAACTTAACTAATGAAAAAAGTAATCCCAGAATGAACAAAAAGATATTTCATCCTAGGATATCACCGTTATATCAAAGGTGATCACAGAATGGCTGGGATGATATAAGAAATTAAATCCAGTGATCAGAAACTCTGCTTAATTTCAAATGGGAATAGCTCTTCACCTTGTTTTGCCAAGGCCCATACAAAGGAGGAAGAGAAAAAGCTGAGGATACGACTGGATTTCTGGAATTATTGGAGATTCCTTTATCTTGAACATAGTCCACTTCCAGAAAAAGGAACAGAACAGAACAGAATAACAGAACAGAATAATAGAGTTGGAAGGGACCTTGGAGGTCTTCTAGTCCAACCCCCGGCTCAGGCAGGAAACCCTATACCATTTCAGACAAATGGTTGTCCAATCTCTTCTTAAAAACTTCCAGCATTAACTGGCTAGAGGCGAAGCTTTTACAGGAGGATTTTGAGGCCCGAAGCCACATTTGTAGTAGTTTCATGCTGTGCTCTTTGTCCTATGAGCCACTGAGAGCCTTGTGATTGTGGTTGCATACAAATTAGATAGACAGATAGAGAAGAAAAGCAAGCGAGCGAGCTCTGGATGATAGGATCCAAACAGATATTGTGTATAATGTGCTGAATTGGAAAGGCAGGAGGAGGCATGCTTGGTGCCAGAGGATTTATTGCACTTCTATGCGGATCAGACTCTGCTTAAAGTAAGGAATATTGTGGCCTGACCCTCCAATGCAATTTATATTCACCTAAGCATCCCAGGAGTAGGAATGCTATGCAAAGCATGCTATGCATAAGTGGATGAAAATTTATCACTGAGTTAACCTCCCCCTCTCCTACAACACACTCCTACATTAACCTGAGCATACAGGAGGGCAACAGAGCACAGTCTTAGCAGTCCCAGGGAGGACACAGATGTTTTCCTGTTTACTTCACTGCAAAAGCAACATGATTAACAGCGGCTATCTCTGGGCAGTCTACGCTGGAGGAGAGATGTATTGAAATAGCAACAATAGTTGAACAATGAATCAATTTATTTACCTCTTGCTGAAAAGAATTATTTTGCCTTCTGAGGTTGGGATGCCCAGTCCTAATTTAGCTTCGTTTGTCAGTGTAATGCATCTGTAAAAAAATCAGATGAATACAATCTTCCCCTTTTCCACATGTAGGTTCAATAGAGATCGGTTTAAAATATTCCGGTAAAGAGCTTGAGTTCTTGAAAAACATGACAGCCAAGTGGCAGCATTATGGCGCTGACAAGGGATGACATTAGCTATAATCAAGAGAAGGTTTCAATAAGTATGTTTGATGAATCTTCAGTCTCAACAAAAGGTAAGACCTGGGATCTTATGTAACGCTTCCGTCATATTTGTTACTGGGGTCTACCTTATATCTTTTACTGGACCGTGTCCTATTGGCCAACAAATCACCATTAAGAAATGGTTGAGAATAGCTGTAGCTCGGGTTTCAGGCTTTGGCAAGGGTTTGTTCTCCAAGCTTGCTGTTTAGCTCCTGGATGTTTGTTCCCAAACTAGGTAACATCTTCAGCGGGGTGTTTGAGTGAAGTGTCTTTTCTATTACTTTCATGAAGTTCGTTTATATAAATGAACAAGGCGCTTGACTCAAAAACCTCTCCTGAAGTTTTTACCTAGTTTGATAACCAAATGTCCAGGAGCTAAACAACAAACTCAAAGAACAAACCCAAAATCACCACTTTTCTGACCTCTGGACTACTCATATTCCTGGTTGGTAGAGTTAAAATTGGCTCCTTGGTTTTCCGAGGAGCTGAGAGAGATGAAACGCCGGAGAAGACGCCTAGAGAGCACTTGGAGGTCTAGCCGTTCCGAGGCTGATCGGACACTAGTGAGGTCTTTCACTAAGACCTACCTAGTGGCAATGAGGGAGGCGAAATGTTCTTACGTTTCCACCCTCATTGCATCGGCAGATAACCGCCCGGCCGCCTTGTTTTGGGTGACCCATTCCCTCCTTCATCAGGAGGTTCGGGATGACCCTTTGCAAGGATGTGCTGAGGAGTTTAACGGTTATCTATACGATAAAATCGTTCAGCTTCGGGATAGTTTGGACCAAGATTGCGATGATCCAACCGAGATGACGGAGACGAGTCTTGTTGAGGTTATTTGGGATGAGTTTGATTCTGTGGCTCTCGAGGACGTGGACAGGTTGCTGGGGAGGTTACATGCAACTACATGTTTACTGGATCCATGCCCTTCCTGGTTAGTGCTGGCTGCTCAGGAAGTGACACGAGGCTGGCTCCAGGGGATTATAAATGCTTCTTTGTTGGAAGGGGTTTTCCCCGCCGCCTTGAAAGAGGCGGTGGTGAGACCCCTCCTTAAGAAGCCTTCCCTGGACCCAGCTATTTTGGGGAATTACCGGCCAGTCTCCAACCTTCGCTTTGTGGCGAAGGTTGTAGAGAGTGTGGTTGCATGGCAGCTCCCTCGGCACCTGGATGAAGCTGTCTATCTAGACCCGTTCCAGTCCGGCTTCCGACCCGGTTATAGCACGGAGACGGCTTTGGTCGCGTTGGTGGATGACCTCTGGAGGGCCAGGGATAGGGGTTGCTCCTCTGCCTTGGTCCTATTAGATCTCTCAGCGGCTTTTGATACCATCGACCATGGTATCCTGCTGCGCCGGTTGGAGGGATTGGGAGTGGGAGGCACCGTTTATCGGTGGTTCTCCTCCTATCTCTCTGACCGGTCGCAGACAGTGTTGACAGGGGGGCAGAGGTCGTCCGCGAGGCGCCTCACTTGTGGGGTGCCTCAGGGGTCGATTCTCTCGCCTACCCTGTTCAACATCTATATGAAACCGCTGGGTGAGGTCATCAGTGGTTTCAGGGTGAGTTATCATCTGTACGCTGATGATACTCAGCTGTACTTTTCCACCCCGGACCACCCCAATGAAGCTATCGAAGTGCTGTCCCGGTGCCTGGAAGCCATACGGGTCTGGATGGGGAGAAACAGACTCAAGCTCAATCCCTCCAAGACGGAGTGGCTGTGGATGCCGGCACCCCGGTACAGTCAGGTGCACCCGCAGCTGACTGTTGGGGGCGAGTTAGTGGCCCCAAAGGAGGTGGTTCGCAACTTGGGCGTCCTCTTGGATGGACGGCTGTCCTTTGATGAACATCTGGCGGCCGTCTCCAGGAGGGCTTTTTACCAAGTTCGCTTGGTCCGCCAGTTGCGTCCCTTTCTTGACCGGGATGCCTTATGCACAGTTACTCACGCTCTGGTCACATCTCGGTTGGATTATTGCAATGCTCTCTACATGGGGCTGCCCTTGAGGTGCACCCGGAGGCTACAGTTAGTCCAGAATGCGGCTGCGCGAGTAGTAACGGGAGCCGCTCGTGGCTCCCATGTAACATCACTGCTCCGCAGTCTGCACTTGTGGTCTTTCGGGTGCGCTTCAAGATTTTGGTTACCACCTTTAAAGCGCTCCATGGCTTAGGACCCGGGTACTTACGAGACCACCTGCTGTTACCTTATGCCTCCCACCGACCGGTACACTCTCACAGAGAAGGTCTCTTCAGGGTGCCGTCCGCCAAACAATGTCGACTGGCGGCCCCCAGGAGTAGGGCCTTCTCTGTGGGAGCATCGACGCTCTGGAATGAACTCCCCCCTGGCCTACGCCAAGTGCCTGATCTTCGGACCTTTCGCCGTGAGCTAAAAACATACTTATTTATTCAAGCGGGACTGGCATAATGGTTTTTTAACATTTTAATTGGGTTTTATTGTTGTGGGGTTTTAAATATTTTTAAAATTTAAAATTTAAATTTTTAAACATTGGCCTTTTTGTAATATGTTTTATTTTAAATTTTGATTTTAATTGTATATATATTGTGTTTTATTTAGGCTGTACACCGCCCTGAGTCCTTCGGGAGAAGGGCGGTATAAAAATTTGATAAATAAATAAATAAATAAAATATTATTGTTATTTGAAAAAATTGTTTTTATTTTTATTTTTTACTTATTTATTTATTTGTCAAACATAACAGTATATATAAGTATAAGCATGAAATAACCATACAAATTGGATAAAATCAAAGGGAACATTAGGACAGGAAGGTAGGCACGCTGGTGCTCTTATGCACGCCCCTTACAGACCTCTTAGGAATAGGGTGAGGTCAATAGTAGATAGTTTTTGGTTAAAGCTTTAGGGATTTTGGGAACAGACCACAGAGTCAGGTAGTGCATTCCAGGCATTAACAACTCTGTTACTGAAGTCATATTTTCTACAATCAAGATTGGAGCGGTTCACATTAAGTTTAAATCTATTGTGTGCTCGTGTATTGTTGCGATTGAAGCTGAAGTAATCTTTGACAGGAAGGACGTTGTAACAGATGATTCTATGAGTTAAACTCAGGTCATGCCGAAGGCGGCGGAGTTTTAAATTATCTAAACCCAGGATTTTAAGTCTGGTGGCAAAAGGTATTTTGTTGTGATCAGAGGAGTGGAGAACTCTTCTTGTGAAATATTTCTGGACATGCTCAATTGTATTAATGTCCGAAATGAGGTGTGGGTTCCAGACAGGTGAGCTGTATTCGAGAATTAGTCTAGCAAATGTTTTGTATGCTCTGGTTAGTAGTGTAATCTTAAAAGAAGCAGGAAGAATTCAGGTTGCTGGAGTCTCCTCCTCCCCACACACACACACATTTTTTGTCTTTTTTCCCCTTTGAACCTGAAGTCAAGTCCAGGGCAGGTATATATCTTATAAAGTTAAGGAAAAAGCAACTGCAGAGCTGAACTCCATAATCTTTCCAAAAAGAAACCCCAACCCAATTGATCTTTTCTCATTTTAGCAGAGTAATTATTGCTTTTACTTTTGTTAAACAACCTGAAGGCAATAAATCCTTTGGTGTTTTATAGTAATTTACTCAAACATCTAGCAGGAGGTCCTATCTGATTCTGCTTTCTCCTAATCCTTAGGATAAGAAGAGCAGATCTGAGAAAAATAAAATCCTGCTCAGAAGCTTCTCAGTCTTCTTTGTCATTAAGTACAATCAGCAAAAGGCATTAAGGAAGTTGCCAACTAACTGAAAGCAGCATGTCTCAGATGTGATGATGCAAGTAAGGTATTTTCCTAAGGTTTGCAAGACCTTACATGACAGAAATTGGTGATTTATTTCATGTGGCTGTTGGTTCGAAATTAATTAAAATGCAAGCAATGAAGAAAGAAATAGCTATTGGCTCAACAGCAGGACTTTCATTTGACATTGTATGTACAGATTTCAAAGATACCAGGTAATGGTTCTAATGGGAGTCGGCTTCCCCTAATTCTTCTTTCTGTGCATAGTTTTCCTGACATGGTGGCATGGAGTGAGGGCTTAAACCTTCCCTTCTGGAATGCTGTGGTGTCTGCGACTACACTAGTTATACATGCAGTGGTGGGACTCAGCCAGTTTGTATCACTTCGGGAAAACCGGTTGTTAACTTTCTGAGCAGTTTGGAAAACTGGGTGTTGGAAGAAATCATTAGGGCAGAGAACCGGTTGTTAAATTATTGAATCCCACTATTGTATACATGCATGTTTAATGAGGTCTCTGTGAGGGGGTATGTGTGTAACAAAAGTCAATATTATGGTTGCAACAATGTGATCAGAGCCCAGTTAGAAGAAAATTCTGGTTTGTTGTGGGCCAGGTTCAAAGAACACAGGGCAACTGCTTCAAGCAGTGGTAGAATTTAACCGACAGCAAAACTGACAGTTTGGCAATCAAAGGTGGCCATAAATTAAAAAGACAAGATCGGTCATAGGAATAGGAAGGCCCATTCTTTGTATTAGGAAGCATTCAAACATGGTTTGCCCAAAGGGTTGAGCAGGGTCTGGTTGAAAGGAAATACAGTTTTATCACCTTGCAGGGTAAGATAATTTACGCCCCTTTGTGTGTCCGGGTGATGGATTTAGTGTTGGGGAAAACTTATCTTTGCAACCAAATAAAAACTGAATGCACCATTTACCACACCAAGCAAGAAGAAGACCTTCTGTGCACAAATTCCAATCGTGCTTTTTATAATTTTGTGAACAATAAACTTAAAGAATCAAGATCCATCCCACCACTAAAAGAATCTAACGGCAAAGAATGTAATGATGAAACAGTTAAAGCAAACCTCTTTAACATATTCTTTGACTCAGTCTTTGTTAACAGTGATGGCTCATATCCGACATTCCTGGACTTCTTCGCTGTGGACTGGCGTTGCTTTCGCCGCGGCATTTGGCGTGTTCGGCTTTTGTAAGGTTTCCGCTGCTTTGGTGGACATCTCGTATGCCCTGGCCTCATCCAGGGCTATCGCCAGGGTTAGGTTGCTTTTCGACAGCAGCCGCCTCTGTAGTCGGATGTCCCTGACCCCACAAATGAGTTGTTCTAATAAAGTGTCCTCCAAGTCTCTATACTCACAGTGGGTTGCGGCTTTCCTTAATGCGGCCATGTACACGCTTATCGATTCGCCCTCTCGCTGAACTCTTTGCCTCAACTCGAACCGTTGTACAAACTTCGACGGCACTGGCACGTAGTGTGCTCGTAGCGTCGTCTGTAGCGTTTGCCATGGCACCGACTGTACAGGCGTTGGTTCCAACAGCAATTCGGTGGTATCGAAGACTTCTGGCCCACAGTGGCTCAGGAAGTAAGCGCGCTTCCGATTATCCGATACTCCTTGCAGTTCGTTAGCTTCGAGGAAACACTTGAAACGAGCCATGTACGACCCCCATTTCTCCTTGGCTGGGTCGAATGGCGCTGGCGGCGTATAGCTAGACATCGCTATGTATCCGCTCTTGATACTGGCTGGGTTTGAAACTAAGTTGCTCCTTCAGCTCTTTTCCTAGTCTCACTGCCTTCAAAATCCCATCCTCGTCGCCAATGTTAAGTTCAGGCAATGAAGAGGCAGGAGACGCTACAAGTGACAACAGCTCTTTGGTTTATTGTGATCCCAGCAAAAACCAACAGGCAAAAACCCCTCTTTAAATAGTATTTTGGCTGAGGCATCAGCCAATCAGCAACGTGCATTTTCCCGCCTAAATTTCCCTCCTAAAATTCAAATACATTACACTAACAGACACACAATCCTATATACATATATGTGCATAACATTACATTATATTATATTACACAGTGTAGACATGTTGCACGTTGTGCTGGCACTGCAAGTCTATCATACTAAATAGTTATGGTCAGTGGTGGGATTCAAGTAATTTAACAACTGGTTCTCTGCCCTAATGATTTCTTCCAACAACCAGTTTGCCAAACTGCTTAGAAAGCTAACAACCAGTTCTCCCAAAGTGATGCGAACTGGCCGAATCCCACCACTGGTGTTAAGTTGCATTCAGAAGTTAGCCCCTTTTGTACATGTGTTGACATTACTCACATGTACAAGAAGCAAGGTTTTCATTGTGCTTCCACTCTTACTTCTTTAACTCACCCACACAGACGTAACTGCCTAAGACTGCCCAATTGCTGGCCCTGGCAATCAAGCAAGGTAGGGACTTAGTAGGCATTAGAGAGAAGACTTCCCTTATGCTTTCTCCCTGGTACCTTCTAAACTAGCTTGGGACCTTCCATTAAAAGAGAAGGCTGTGTCCTAACAACATTGTAAAATAAAGTTTCAGTGGTCATCCGGTTCATTGCTACAGGAGCCTGTGCTGCCTACATATATATATTTGTTTCAATGGTGTGATGATTGATCACACTGTTAATTTCATATACAGATCCTTAACACTTGTCACAAAGAGCTAAGCTCCCGGGGACCTTTGGAGTGAACCTGACATCATCGTAAAAGAGGATGCCTGGCATTTAAAGGACATTTCTAATCACAAGATAATAATCATCAAGTTAAGGTAAAAGATTCTGGAAAATATAATCAAGCAACGAATCACCGAGCACCTAGAAGCAAGCAAAGTAATAACCAAAAGCCAACATGGGTTTGTCAAAAACAGATCATCCCAGACTAATCTTGTTGCATTCATTGACAAAGTGACAAAATTAGTAGTCCAGAGGAGTGCTGTCGATATAAGTTGTTTGGACTTCAGTAAAGCATTTGATAAAGTAGACCACAACCTACCACTAGATAAAGTAGAAAAATGTGGGTTAGACAGCACCACCACCAGATGGATTTTTAACTGGCTGACCAACCACACTCAACGTATTGTCCTCAATGGAAATACATCCACATGAAGGGAAGTATGCACTGGAGTACCCCAAAGCTCTGTTTTAGGCCCAGTACTCTTCAACATCTTCATCAATGACTTGGACAAGGGGATAGATGGGGAACTCATCAAATTTGCAGATGACACCAAGCTGGCAGGAATAGCCAACATTCCAGAAGATAGGCTCAAGTTACAGAAGGATCTTGACAGACTTGAACATTGGGCGCTATCTAACAAAATGAAATTCAACAGTGAAAATAGTAAGGTTCTACATTTAGGCAAAAATAACAAAATGCACAGGTACCGTATATGTGGTACCTTGCTCAATAGTAGTACCTGTGAGGGGGTTCTTGGAGTCCTAGGGGACAACCATTTAGATATGAGCCAGCAGTGTGCAGCAGCTGCTAAAAAAGCCAACACAGTTCTGGGCTGCATAAACAGAGGGATAGAATCAAGATCACATAAAGTGCTAATACCACTTTATAATGCCTTGGTAAGGCCACACATGGAATACTGCATTCAGTTTTGGTCGCCACGATGTAAAAAAGATGCTGAGACTCTAGAAGGAGTGCAGAGAAGAGCAACAAAGATGATTAGGGGACTGGAGGCTAAAACATATGAAGAACGGTTGCAGGAACTGGGTATGTCTAGTTTAATGAAAAGAAGGACTAGGGGAGACATGATAGCAGTGTTCCAATATCTCAGGGGTTGCCACAAAGAAGAGGGAGTCAAACTATTCTCCAAAGCACCTGAGGGTAGAACAAGAAGCAATGGGTGGAAACTAATCAAGGAAGGAAGCAACTTAGAACTAAGGAGAAATTTCCTGACAGTTAGAACAATCAATAAGTGGAACAACTTGCCTGCAGAAGTTGTAAATGCTCCAACACTGGAAATTTTTAAGAAAATGTTGGATAACCATCTGTCTGAGATGGTGTAGGGTTTCCTGCCTGGGCAGGGGGTTAGACTAGAAGGCCTCCAAGGTCCCTTCCAACTCTATTGTTGTTGTTGTTGCTGCTGCTGCTATTATTATTGTTATTATTATAACACATTTCAGTAAGAAAAACAACACTCTTTGTAGAAACTGGCTGCTGAAGATCACTTGTTATAATTAAGCTTTTCTGTTCAAATTTTAATTAGCTTTTCTATTTAATTTTATTAATTTCAATTGTTTTCTACTACTTTTTTTTAACTTTTTATTATATTGTAAGCTGTCAGAGCCATGGTATCAATAAGATGGGTTGGATGGAAATTTAATAAATAAATAAATAATTTATACTAATACCTTATTTTATTTAATTTGTGAACGTGAAAGGTTATTTTAGAATCTGCTGTTCTTTTGTAAAGAGGCTTTTTCTCTTCCCGTTAAAAGGAAATCTTTCTTTGAACTCATGACACACATGCAGAGGTTATCATTTCACTTTTCAAGTTCACAATCCCTTAAATCTTAGGGCAGCTTCAACATTTGGAGGCACTCAACATGGGATCACCCTTTTTTGTTCACTATAATTTGTGTGTGTGTGGGGGGGAACTCCAGTCATGTAATCATCTATGTGTCTTACTCTACATTTTCCTAGGCTTGTTTTGTTTTGCTTTCTTACTGCTGAAAACCTAGCAATGTTCAGAAAAATGCTGGAAAACTTGCAGGTTATGCATCCCCAAAAAAATCTGTTTTTAAGATATAGCCAAGATCCTTTTCATCTTTGCCAAGCAACCTGGCAGATTTCCAGATATTCTTCTAAAAGCACTCCATACAGGCTATCTCACCTCAGCTTACAAAAGCCACCTGCAATAGATCACCATGGAGTCAATGGTCTAGACCAGGGTTTCCCAACCTGGGTACCTTTAGGACATGAGATATCTATGGAGATTCTCAGTCAACCAGGTCATGGCTGTCCCAAAGGTGTTTTTTCAAAAGGAAACTGGACATTTCTTTGTTTTTTTCTCGAAGACTTTTCACTTCTCAGTTCTGACAGATTGCCGTGGAATGAAAGGATTTTTAACCATTTAAGACATGGGGACTTCAGCTATTAGAATTCCCTAGCCACAAAGGGATTGGCTGGGTATTCTGGGAGTTGAAGTCCTCACAGCTTAAAGTTGCCCAGGTTGGAAAACCCTAATCTAGATAGAAGTGAAACAGTCTGGACTTTTACATAAGGAGGAGGGGTGATATTCTGTTTGAATAAGATTCATTTTTCCCTGCCTCCTTTCAGTTTCCTCAATTGGTCCCCAAAAGACACTGTTGTTATATTTCATGATGTACCCCAAAACTTCAGCTGGGATAACCAAGTATGGTTTCCATGGAAGAGCTGATCTCAGCTGAGGACAGTACAATATTCTTTATCTCCTATATCCTTGTGGCTGGAGAAGGAGGAAGAGGAAGAGGAGAAGGAGGGGGGACACTGCAGTGGGCATCTGGGAGATGTAGTCTCCCAGCAGAGAAAGTGGAATCAAAGTGAAGGAGAGCAGAACTACAGACCCCAGCAGCTCACAGGAAAAAGGTAGAAAAGAAAGGACTGATAGGAGAAAGGGTTGTTCTGAGGGAAAGAAGTGCTGTGGCATTTCTGGGCCTCCTCATTGCATTCTTGCTGCCATAGGAGAGGTGACATTCCTATGGGGGATCCCATAGGGGAAACCCACTCAAGGGGGATCTGAGAAATAGCTGCCATCCTGATCCAGAGGCAGTTTGTTGATTTACCACTTCTGGTTAGAGAGGGCTGTTATCCTGATTAAAGCCTCACAAAACCCACAAGTTGGGCTAGCACGTTTGGGCCTGGTGGGTTGGTCATCAGTGGAGAGGGGACCAAAGGAGGGGACCAAAGAGGACCAATCAGCACTACACTCCCTATTGTCAAGGAGAGGTCAAACCCTGCTGGGTTTTGGTTTTGGTTTGACACTTTTTCTCTCTTGGATTCACTTGCAGCAGCCTTGGCATTTGCAGTGCAGGAGGGCTCCGCGGCATGAAATCACAACCAGCAGTTCATGGATATTTTGAACTAGGAGAAAGATGAGCTACAAACATTTGCCCGGCCTCCAGTGAATAAAAAATATATCCCAAATTGCCTTGATTCTTTAGATTTGGACTTCAGCTTTGCTCACAACATAATCCCAGTAAAATGCTCCAACAGCCATTGATACATATATGTTGAAGCATTTTCCTCTTTTATATTATATTACGTTACATTGCTTTGCATTACATTACTTTACATTTAAATTAATGATACTATACTTATTACATTACTATGTTACATAGTACACTACACTATATATATACATACACACCATTTATGTCCATAAAAGTATGCCCATTTCATTGACATAAAAAAATTTATCCGTAAAATTATTGCCTAAATAAATGAGTTCTGTGAGACAATATCATTGCTCTTTTTAAAAATGGTCAGCATCAACAATTTAGCAACTTTTCCTCCACCTAAACACTGCAATTATAATTCACAACAGGTGGTAAATCATATAATATATACAGTACATAAATATAGATTAGGAGTGCAAAATGACAAATATTCTTAAATGAATAAGCACCTGGAATTGGGTTTTGTTTTCTGTGAAAGACTGGAATATGCTTCTTAAATGGCCACACTGGGGTGGACAGGACACAGCAGGGAAACTATGCCAGGGTTTCCCAACCTGGGTACCTTTAGGACATGAGATATCTATGGAGATTCTCAACCATGAGTCATGGTTGTCCCAAAGGTGTTTTTTCAAAAGGAAACTGGACATTTCTTTGTTTTTTTCTCGAAGACTTTTCACTTCTCAGTTCTGACAGATTGCTGTGGAATGAAAGGATTTTTAACCATTTAAGACATGGGGACTTCAGGTCTTAGAATTCCCTAGCCACAAAGGGATTGGCTGGGTATTCTGGGAGTTGAAGTCCTCACAGCTTAAAGTTGCCCAGGTTGGGAAACCCTAATCTAGATAGAAGTGAAACAGTCTGGACTTTTACATAAGGAGGAGGGGTGATATTCTGTTTGAATAAGACTCATTTTTCCCTGCCTCCTTTCAGTTTCCTCAATTGGTCCCCAAAAGACACCGTTATTATATTTCATGATGTACCCCAAAACTTCAGCTGGGATAACCAAATATGGTTTCCATGGAAGAGCTGCTCTCAGCTGAGGACAGTACAATATTCTTTATCTCCTATATGTTATATTCTTGTGGCTGGAGAAGGAGGAGGAGGAAGAGGAGAAGGAGGGGGGACACTGCAGTGGGCATCTGGGAGATGTAGTCTCCCAGCAGAGAAAGTGGAATCAAAGTGAAGGAGAGCAGAACTACAGACCCCAGCAGCTCATAGGAAAAAGGTAGAAAAGAAAGGACTGATAGGAGAAAGGGTTGTTCTGAGGGAAAGAAGTGCTGTGGCATTTCTGGGCCTCCTCATTGCATTCTTGCTGCCATAGGAGAGGTGACATTCCTATGGGGGATCCCATAGGGGAAACCAACTCAAGGGGGATCTGAGAAATAGCTGCCGTCCTGATCCAGAGGCAGTTTGTTGATTTACCACTTCTGGTTAGAGAGGGCTGTTATCCTGATTAAAGCCTCACAAAATCCACAAGTTGGGCTAGCACGTTTGGGCCTGGTGGGTCGGTCATCAGTGGAGAGAGGACCAAAGGACGCAATCAGCACTACACTCCCTATTGTCAAGGAGAGGTCAAACCCTGCTGGGTTTTGGTTTTGGTTTGACACTTTTTCTCTCTTGGATTCACTTGCAGCAGCCTTGGCATTTGCAGTGCAGGAGGGCTCCACGGCATGAAATCACAACCATGGATATTTTGAACTAGGAGAAAGATGAGCTACAAACATTTGCCCAGCCTCCAGTGAATAAAAAATATATCCCAAATTGTTTTGATTCTTTAGATTTGGACTTCAGCTTTGCTCACAACATAATCCCAATAAAATGCTCCAACAGCCACTGATACATATATGTTGAAGCATTTTCCTCTTTTATATTATATTACGTTACATTGCTTTGCATTACATTACTTTACATTTAAAGTAATGATACTATACTTATTACATTACTATGTTACATAGTACACTACATTATATATATATACATACACACCATTTATGTCCATAAAAGTATGCCCATTTTATTGACATAAAAAAATTTATCTGTAAAATTATTGCCTAAATAAATGAGTTCTGTGAGACAATATCATTGCTCTTTTTAAAAATGGTCAACACCAACAATTTAGCAACTTTTCCTCCACCTAAACACTGCAATTATAATTCACAACAGGTGGTAAATCATATAATATATACAGTACATAAATATAGATTTGGAGTGCAAAATGACAAATATTCTTAAATGAATAAGCACCTGTAATTGGGTTTTGTTTTCTGTGAAAGACTGGAATATGCTTCTTAAATGGCCACACTGGGGTGGACAGGACACAGCAGGGAAACTATGCCAGGGGGAGGGAATATTATATGTGGAAAGTCAGTAATAATCCTACTTGCAGTTTATAGTGCTGGAACATTGATTTATTAATGCTAAGAGCACCCATCTACAAACAGCTTACATTCTATATTATCTCTAGCAAAAAACAAAAAAAACACCCTATTTTGTGCAATGCGTTTTCCTTTCAATTTATACACCTTAAAATATATATCTTATCAGCATCTGTAAAGTCACTTATTTTGACTAACACATGATAGTTCTTAATAAAGATTTAAAGTACTGCCTCTACTGGCTGTAATTAAAATGTCATTTTAAAGTAATTTGATGAGATTAAAAGTGATGAGATCCAAATTCTGGATTCTTACTTTCTTTTCATTTTTCTTCCCATCTGTTCCCCATTTGTTCTTATTAATAGTATTTAATTTCATTATTATCATTATATATCATCATATATAATCATCATTATATATCATTATTAATGATATTAATAGTAGTATTTATTCATTTCTAATAATCCATAACTAATAAGAGCTTATTATTTTTAAAGTAATTTTTATTAAAACAGAAAGAATAAAAACCTGGTTCAAACTCAACAAATGTAGAAATACAAAAAGAAAAATAAAACAAAGCGGAAAAAAAGAACAGAAAAAAAGAAAAAAGTAATTTCATTTCATTTTCATTTCATTTCATTTATTTGATTTTTATACCACCCTTCTCCCGAAGGACTCAGGGCGGTGTACAGGCAAATAAAAACAAACAAGACACTATATATAAAATGTAAATTAAAAAACTTATTATAATTTGCCTAAAAATGTAAAAATATATAAAAACTAAAACCCCGTTTAAAATTAATAATAACTATAAAATCCATAAAAGTTAACCCAGCCCCGCGCGAATAAAAAGATGTGTCTTCAGTTCATGCGAAAGGTCCAAGGTCAGGTATTTGGCGAAACCCGGGAAGTTCGTTCCAGAGTGGAGCCCCACAGAGAAGGACCTTCCTGGGGCCGCCAGCCGACATTGCTTGGCGGACGGCACCTGAGAAGTCCCTCTCTGTGAGAGCGTACGGGTCGGTGAGAGGCATATGGTAACAGTAGGCGGTCCCGTAAGTACCCAGGCCCTAAGCCATGGAGCGCTTTAAAGGTCATAACCAAAACCTTAAAGTGCACCCGAAAAGCCACAGGTAGCCAGTGCAGTCTGCGCAGGAGAGGTGTTACATGGGAGATACGTGACACTCCCTCTATCACCCGCGCAGCTGCATTCTTGACTAGCTGAAGCCTTCGAGTGCACCTCAAGGGGAGCCCCATGTAGAGAGCATTACAATAATCCAAGCGAGAGGTAACGAGTGCGTGAGTGACTGTGCACAAGGCATCCCGATCAAGGAAGGGGCGCAACTGCTGAACCAGGCGGACCTGGTGGAAGGCCCCCTGGAGACGGCCGTCAGATGATCTTCAAACGACAGCCGCCATCCAGGAGGACACCTAAGTTGCGCACCCTATCCTTTGGGGCCAATAACTCGCCTCAACAGTCAGCTGCAGCTGCAGCTGACTGAATCGAGATGCCGCATCCACAGCCACTCCGCCTTGGAGGGATTGAGCTTGAGCCTGTTTCTCCCCATCCAGACCCGTCGGCTTCCAAACACCGGGACAGCACTTCAACAACTTCATTGGGGTGACCTGGGGTGGAGAAGTACAGCTGAGTGTCATCAGCGCATTGATGGTACTTCACCCCAAAGCCACTGATGATCTCACCCAGCGGCTTCATGTAGATGTTGAACAGAAGGCGAGAGAATCGACCCCGCGGCACCCCACAAGTGAGGGCCCTCGCGGTCGACCTCTGCCCCCCTGTCAACACCGTCTGCGACCGGTCGGAGAGATAGGAGGAGAACCACCGATAAACGGTGCCTCCCACTCCCAATCCCCCCAGCCGGCGCAGCAAGATACCATGGTCGATGGTATCAAAAGCCGCTGAGAGGTCTAATAGGACCAGGGCAGAGGAGTAACCCCTGTCCCTGGCCCTCCAGAGATCATCCACCAATGCGACCAAAGCTGTCTCCGTGCTGTAACCGGGTCGGAAGCCGGACTGGAACGGGTCTAGATAGACGGATTCTTCCAGGTATTGGGGTAGCTGTCGCGCCACAGCACTCTCTACAACCAGTTGGAGACTGGCCGATAATTTCCCAAAATAGCCGGGTCCAAAGAGGGCTTCTTAAGGAGGGGTCTCACCACCGCCTCTTTCAAGGCGGCAGGGAAAACCCCTTCCAACAAAGAAGCATTTATAATCCTCTGGAGCCAGCCTCGTGTCACCTCCTGAGTGGCCAGCACCAGCCAGGAAGGACACGGATCCAGTAAACATGTAGTGGCGCGGAGCCTCCCCAACAACCTGTCCACGTCCTCGGGAGCCACAGGGTCAAATTCATCCCAAACAGACTCAACAAGACGTGCCTCCTCTCCCTCGCTTGATCATCCCAATTCGTCCAGACCATCCCGGAGCTGAGCGATTTTGTCGATAGATAACCACTAAACTCCTCGGCACGTCCCTGTAACGGGTCATCCCGTACCTCCTGATGAAGGAGGGAACGGGTCACCCGAAACAGGGCGGCCGGGCGGTTATCTGCCGACGCAATGAGGGTGGAGGCGCAGGAACGCCTCGCCTCCCTCATTGCCACTAGGTAGGTCCTAGAATAGGACCTAACTAGTGTAAATAAAACAAAGCGGAAAAAAAGAACAGAAAAAAAGAAAAAAGTAATTTCATCCATCTCAGCAAGGAAAAACAATTTTAATATCTTACCACCATCTCATCATACAAAATATACTTCCTCCATCCCATAACTCATCTCCTAACTAAAATATAAAAGCCAAAAGTCTTGCAATTTATTCATTATCGGCAAAGGTCCAGTAAGGGAAACCAGCTGTAACTAATTTTCTGTTAATCTTGATTGAAGAAGCCATCTTTGTATTCTTTCCGTACAGTATTCTCTTTTATTAACCTTAATTTCTATTCCGATCAATACAGTTTCAAATTTTGTTTGCAATTCATTTTTTAAAACCTAATAGGCTTGTTTTTCTTCTATAGCTTCATTGACATAGAATTTATCATATTAAGTCATTTTGAAGACTAAAATTTAGAAATATCCATTAAAGATTTTGCTCCCTTCTTTCTTAACAAGATGAATACAGTAAAACCTTGCCAGTCTGAAGAATCCCAATGTTTTTAAAAAGTCTAAAAAGTGATTAGCAGATGGGGGTCCATCAAGCTTTATGTCCTTAAAAGGCTGTCACAAGTGTGAGCTTGATCATATCCCTTGATTCCAAACTATTCGATCCATACGCTAACTGCAAAAATGACAATTCCTTCAATCTACTCATAAAGAGTGACTTCATGAATCATGTGAGTTATCTCAAAAAACTCTCCAGAGCTGTGGTAGTCAACCTGGTCCCTACCGCCCACTAGTGGGCGTTCCAACTTTCATGGTGGACAGTAGAGGTTTTGTCCGATACTGAAGCACTTTCCTTTTTTTTTTAATTTAATTGACTTTTTAAAAAAAATTCATAGCCTTATTTAAAAACATTTTCATTAGGTTTTCATAAAATTCCCCATGACAATTTAAATTTCTGAAAATATACTATTTGTATCACCCGTACATAAGTTTAGTTCACATTACCTAAGTGAAACTAAATGGTGCTACAGTGCGACCGCAAACAAAAGAGCCTCATCCCAGAGTAACTCGTGCATCTCCCCCCACACCACCCAGCTGTAACAGACAAGCAGAGCTGGTAGTCGGTGCCCCCCCAACCCAATCCACGATGCTCGAGAGTCATGCACAGACAACAATACACAGCGCATTACTGTGGACCCGGTGGGCAGTTGGAAAATTTTACTACTAACAGAGATACAAAAGTGGGCGGTAGGTATAAAAAGGTTGACTACCCCTGCTCTAGAGGGATTTTACCAATCCAGTTCCAGAATCCAGGCATGTTTTTTCTTGTGAACACTCTATGGAACTCACTCAAAGTCAATCCCCTATATGATTCTTAAAATGAAGGGGAATGAAAGTTTTACAGCAATCAAAATACAGTTAGTAGCAGAAGTTGTGCTGCCAATTTTTATTATGAAAGCACTACAAAATGATTTAGCATTCCTAGATGGGAAATGTTTCATTGTGGGGAAAAAAACTGGTTTAATTTCACCTTAGCTCTAATAATTAGGTGACTTCTAATATTTTTTTGGCATGCACCTGATGTAGGAGACACCATAAAATGTATTTTCCAAGGAAGCATTTTTTAAGGAGGTGGTTCATGAGAATCAAACTATACTTCTAGAAATCACATTTCAAGAAATGCACTAAGTATAGTCAGATGGGCAATGAATTTAATCCATAATATTGAGGTAAAGAAGTCTTCCTTTTATTCCATTTAAAGGTGTTCTTCAGGAGCAAGTGAATCTTACTTCAACACTGAAACTGGGATAGAACTTTCCATTGACGACCCAAATAGTTTAGAAAATGTGACTTGTGTTGGACTCACTGTTCTGTGCTCCAGAAGAAAAAAAAAAGACCCATGCTATCTTTTCTTTTATGTACACTGAGAGCATATGCACCAAGACAAATTCCTTGTGTGTCCAATCACACTTGGCCAATAAAAAATTCTATTCTATTCTATTCTATTCTATTCTATTCTAAGTACCTACTGCTCTAAGCCTCTATTTCAGAGGTGGGGATTGATGGGCCCTTTATGACTTGTGGACTTCTGCTGGCTCAGGAATTCTGAGAGTTGAAGTCCACAACTCATAAAACAGCCATTGTTCTCCACCGCTGCTCTAGTTAAAGTAGAAAAGGCAACCTTCTAAAAGAAATAGCTCCTGCTGGATTTGGATTATTATCACCCTGCATAAAATTGTATACAGATAGTTCTTAACTTACAACCATTCATTTAGTGACCATTCAAAGTTATGAAGGCACTGGGGAAAAATGTGATTTATGACTGGTTTTCACACTTATCACCATTGCAAGCATCTCCATAGCCTTGTGGCCAAAATTGAGCCGTGGTGGTGCAGTGGTTAGAGCAGGGGTTGTCAACCTTTTTATACCTACCACCCACTTTTGTATCTCTGTTAGTAGTAAAATTTTCTAACCGCCCACCAGTTCTACAGTAATGTGCCGTGTATCATTGTCTGCACATGCCTCTCGCGCATCGTGGATTGGGTTTGGGGGGAGGGCGCCGGCTACCAGCTCTGTTGTCTGTTACACTGGGTGGGGGTGGTGTAGGGGGAGATGCACGAGCTATTCTGGGATGAGGCTCTTTGCAGTTTGCAGTCGCACTATAGCGCCATTTAGTTTCACTTACGTAACGTGAACTAAACTTATGCGCAGGCGATACAAATAGTATATTTTCAGAAATTTAAATTGTCACGGGGAATTTTATGAAAACCTAATGAAAATGTTTCTAAATAATGCTATGAAATTTTTTTTTAAAGTCAATTAAATTTTTTAAAAAAGGGAAGTGCTTGAGTATCGAACAAAACCCCTACCGCCCACCATGAAAGCTGGAATGCCCCCTAGTGGGCGGTAGGGACCAGGTTGACTACTACTGGGTTAGAGTATAGTACTGCAGGCTACTTCTGCTGCCTGCCTGTTGCCTGCAATTTGGAGGTTCAAATCTCACCAAGCTCAAGGTTGATTCAGCCTTCCATCCTTCCAAGGTGGGTAAAATGAGGAACCAAATTGTTAAGGGCATTAGGCTGACTTTTTAAACCGCTTAGAGAGGATTGCAGTGTAAAGCACTGGGAAGCGGTATATAAGTCTAAGTGTTATTGCTATCTGGAAGCTTGGCAATTGGCCTATATTTATAATGATTGCAGTGCCCCGGGGTCATGTGATCATCTTTTGTGATCTTTTCACAAACAAAAATGCAGTCAATAGGGAAGCCAGATTCACTTAACAACCATGTTACTTACTTAACAACCAGGGCAAGAAAGATCATAAAATGGGGCAAAATTCACTTAATAACTGTCTTGTTTAGGAACAGAAATTTTGGCCTCAAGAAATTTTGACCCGTACCTTCAAACATATCATGTTTTGGGGAGGGCTATCATAATTAAAACAAGATCCCTGGGTCCTAAGTTGTAGAATTTTTGACTTGTTTCTAAATAGATATTCTTGAGGTTACTATAATAAAGTCATGAAAACTGCAAATTGGGGACCTGGAATGTGATAGCTGAGGAGCGTGCTTGAACTTGCTTGAAATCATTCAAAATAGGTGAGTTTTCGTGCACTCAGTAATTTTAGTCTGAGTGGTACTTGTGTCAGCAGCAAGTGAAGAATAGCGGATGAAATGCCCAATCCCAGGCTGAGGAATTTCCTTTACTTTTCTAACTGAATTGATGCAGTGGTTCTATAATAGAGGAAGGGAGGATATAAAGGAGACAGATGAATTTTTCTGAATTGTAAAGAAAGCCACTGGCACCTGCAAACAAAATTCTGTGTCTGGCTTATTTGCTCCACAGCATACCTTTCACCATGCCCTCTGCGTATTTGTATAAGTCATTTTACCACTGGAAAAGGGAAGCTGTGAAGTTCAAAGGTCTATTCTAAAAGGTCACTTTGACAGAAAAGCATTCAAGAAGAGACTGTACAACTGGAATCTTAGTCTGTTTAGCCTTCTTAAAATGTACTGAGTGAAATAGTATAGTATGACAAACAATAGTGCCGAGAAACTTTCACTTCTATTGCTGACAGTATGAATCAGTTTCTGGATACAGCATCTTTATAGGTACCATTCAGATATTTGCCAATAGTGGAACAAATCACAGTAAGACTACAATGGCATTTGCTAGCAATGCTGAAAGTGAATTTTGTGCACTATGGAGATAAGCTCTTAATCTGATAATGGCGAGTTGCACTGACTCCAGTGACACGTTTATATTGAGAAGAATTTGACTTAAAAAATATAGTTATTGGTAATGATCAGGCTGTTGATACATCATCTTCAGTTCATGCACTTGAACCAACCAAAGTAGCTATTAGAAGCATCTGGACAAAACATTGCCCAAAGTGATCAATCTATTTTCAAAGATGTGCCTGTTTTTATCCTAGGTCAGTAAGTTGATTTCTCATTCTCTTAATTAAAGATAACATTTAATCATTCCTAGTTTTTAACACAATTCAGAAAGACAGCAACATACTAAAATTAAATATCCTGATTCATATACTGTATGCACAAGCGATGTCCTCTTTTGGAATATTTTTGACAAAATTCCCACAATTTAAAAGTATGCAATATTTTTTTTTCTCTTACTGGATTTCAGCCAGTAAAATGGCCAAGAGAAAGACAGGCTTAGGAAAAACAATCCAAAAGATCAGGAACTGGAAACTATAAACACAGGCTTTGACGTAGGAAGCAAAATAAGTAACATGGCATTTTTATTTGTTTCTCTGGAAAACAGACTGTTCTGAAGGACTTTGGAAATGGCTGTTACAAAAGGATCTGAGCAAGAAAGAGAATTGTACATTTCTATATTTTTTTTCTACTGGATTTCTAAGTGAGTTGTCAATGGTTGTGGTGAGAATATAAAATTCTTCCTCCCAAACTTCGGACAGGTGTATGTATGTGCTTTTAGATATATACCCATTTAAGAAACCAGCATAGCTACTACCCCACCAGTAAAGGCCTACGGTCAAAAGAAATCTGATCTGTGTTAATTTTTATAATTCCAAAATTTCTTTAACAGAAACAATGAGATGTACCAGAGATATTTTTAATTCCTTTATATTTCCTGCCATAGCTCAAAAAGTTGTGGTGAATTATAGAGACAAGTTCCCATTCTATTTCTGAATGTTGTTTGCTAATTATCCACTTCCAATTATTTCACTTGATTCTATAGGCAGAACAGGATGTAGCCACCAACACTTCATTAGTTCCTCTGTGTTTCAACTTCATTACTAATTAGAGGGATTTGATTGTGAAAAGTGCTCTAAGTTTATCTTCCGCTGCAAGAATAGGAGGGTTCTTTTTTTGGGGGGGGGATCAAAACAGAAATGATAGCCAATATAATTATTTATTTACAATTACTTGTAAGTCTGCTCCTTCTCACAGCTCAAGGTGGTTATGCAGGGGGGTGGGCTATCCAGTATCAACAATTACAATTACAAAAGGTCAAATGTAGATAAAGGTCTTTGTGGTAGCTATAAATCTCATCATCCTAGTGCAGGACTGCAAGGTTACTTCAGTAGCCAAAGTTCTGGCCAATAAAATAGTGACTACAATCTTGTATCAGTCCAGAGGTCGGTCAGGGAATCAAGAGCAGTTAATATTCAGCCATCCAAAGCTGTAAAATTGTTGGCCAACAGAAGTCCACCTTCCAAGCGTTTTTTGGGACTGGTTCAGATATCCTAATTTTCCATACCTCTTTTTTTTTTTTTGGACAAACTTCATTGGAAGATTGGAAAATGTTTTTGCTTGAATCCCTGGAGAATTTCTGCCAGACTATATGGAGCTGGATGAATATGGATCTGGTATAGTATTAGAGAATAAAATTAATAAAGGTTTTTTATTAAAAAAATAAGAGCTGATCATGCTCAGGATCCAAATGGATCTCGATAGACTAGATCACGGGTGTCAAACTCATGGTGTCACAAGGGGGCCAACTTATTTACCAAAGAACTTGTAGGCAGGACAAGAAACAATGGATAGAAACTAACCAAGGAAAGAAGCAACCTAGAACTTAGGAGAAAATTCCTAACAGTGAGAACAGTTAACCAGTGGAACAAATTGTGGAATCAGAAATGGAGGGTTTTAAGAAGAAACCTGGAAGCTTTTAAGAAGAAACTGGATAGCCATTTATCAGAAATAGTTTAGTTCCTGCTTGAGCAGGGGCAAGGCCCCTTCCACCTCGGTTACTGTTATTGTTATTATCCATCTTAGTCTTTTGGGCATAATTCCCATAGCAAATATAGTATTTCCTATTTCAGGATAGAGGAGTAAACTTTAGCTACAGGAGAACAATGGGAGAATTAACAGTTGAAATGTTTTGCCCACTTACCTGTTCCTCTTGTCATTCATGGGAATGACATTTGTCTTCCAAGATCCTAAAACTCCAGGCAAGAAAATCAAATACATGTAAGCGTTGATCTGATTTCAGGCCATGAACATTTTAGGAACTGCTGAGCATGGCAGACAGATTGTGTTGCGATATGAATTGGTCGCTGGGCTGAGTTGAATTTATGCCAGCTGCATGCATAGAACATCTGGTGCTAGGCATAGGGTAATTGAAGTGGCAGCAATCTTTATCCAGTATAGTTATAATTTAAGCAGTACAGGTCCACAAGTGCCTTATCTTTTGACATCCATGGAATTTCACTGAAATCATCTCTTCAAAGAAAGTGTGATTTGGGTGGAAAAATGCATACCTATGACATTTGGAAGAAAGAAGTGGTGACTGCCCAAGAGTTCTTCCATACAACCATCTGTCCAATCTTCAATTCATCCTCACTGCATCTTAATACCACTACGTATTTCTCCTGCTTTGTCCTCATCTTGTATGACTTCCAAGTTGTGTAAGGCTATGAAACATCCATTGCTAAGCAAGAAACAGGCTGTGTTCAAGTCAGTTTTTAACTCCTGGACACTGCCTGGATAACTCTCTGAGGTTTATTGGCAAGGGTCTTCGGAAGTGGTTTGCCCTTGCCTACTTTCTAGGGCTGAGAAAGAGTGGCTGGCCCAACATCACTCAGGTGGCTTTGTGCCTAAGGCAGGATTAGAACCAACGGTCTCCCAGTATCTAGTCTGATGCCTTAAGCACTACACCAAACTGATTCTCATAAATAGCCATAATAAGGAGCAATTGGCTGGCACATGATCCTCAGACCTTGAAACACTACCAGATCTGCATTGCAAAACTGCAGAAGACCACTAGATATCAACAGGGACATACAAAAAACTCTACTCTTTGATTCCATCTGGAGGACATCTGAATTTTTATAATCAAATCTTTTAGTCTTGGGGAAATGAAAGAAAAAAAATAAGTACCGTAATTTCTTCAGTAGACTGAGATTAATTGTTTAAAAATTAGAGGGTAAGAATTGCATGAAGCCTGCATCTTATGTCCTATATCAGGAATAAAGTACAAATATTATGTGGTCAGATTTGACTTCATAGTCAAATTCATAGTCAGTTCCCATTAGACCACGGCATTCATTGGGTAATTTTGAGCCAGTTAGTCTCTCCCTCCAATCTAGTTCACACAGCTTGTTCTCATGTGGACAAATTGAAGATAGTATTATAAACAGCTTTATAAACTTAAAATAAAAACTGTTTCTAAATATCCTAAATAAAATAGATAATAAATGTTTATATCTTGATGCGAGAAGTAATTTTGATCTAACATTAAGAATTCTGCTTGAGTTTGAAGTGGGTGCCATGGAAAAAGAGAAGATGGACGCTATATCTCACAACAGCTGCCAGCTCTTTTTGGGTGGAACACAAAATTAGGTGAGTAAGGAAAATTCATATGGGTTATTCAAGGCTTCAGAATCAAAGAAAAAAACAGGGATGTTCATATTTCATCTGTCTACCACTCTTTAGAACTGTTGCATCTTTTTCTTGCTCACCGGACCATCTTCTGCAGGGGCCATATGAGCCTTGACAAAGATATATTTGATTTAAGCATTTGCAGAGAGATGCTGCTTTATGTGCTCTGAGTTGAAAAATCACAGTGGATAATTTCCAGTTTCATTTAAACCAGCAGATTCCCTGTCGCTCCTGATATTAGAGGTCAGAGCAAGTACATATCCCACTCAGTTCAGCTAGCAAGAAATATAGCTTGATGTTTATTTAATAAACATCAGCAAACAGCAAAACGTTTAGCTGGTGGCCAAATGGAGTGAATGGAAGGCAGAGAGAGGGGGGGTGGAGGGAGGGAGATCAACAACAAACAAAAGTTTAATTATTTATCTATATACAAAGACATGGAATTTTCCAGAGCCACTGGAATCAAAATTGTAGATAGTTGGAAAGTAGGACACCAGGTGATCAGTTATTCTATTCTGCATCATAAAGGAAACAATTTGGCAGACAGGGATCATATAGTCAATACTCTGAAGAATATTTCGAATGCGCCACCACCTTGAAGCGACTGCCACCATTCTGTGGAGGAAGGGATTTCACTCTTATTTTAAAACTTCTTTGGGGAAGAAAACCCCCTTTTTTTTTTAAAGGACAGTTATTTGCTGTCAGAACCGTGATCAAAATTTTGCATTTATTTTTTATTCTGGGAAACATGTTACAAAATTTGACAGGATGATAGAACAGAAAAGATTAAAAAAAAGTATTAGTAAGAAAAAAACAGTTTTGTTTCAGTTACTACTGCTTTATGTAATGATAGGGGCAAATTAGTGGGAATGAATCTTCCCTGCAAGACTTCTGCTAATCTCTCCTGGGGTTACTTATCAGAGTAACTTGCAACCTTCCTTGCCAGTTTCCCCATTGATTTTGGTTGTGGGAAGCCAGCAGAAATGACACATATCTGACATTCCACAAACGTACCAGCAATGAACATGACGACTTAACTCATATAGACTTCACAGAAGAAAATGTTGGAAAAGCTCTTCATAACATAAAACCATCGCTATCTATTGGACCCGATGGACTATGTGCCTACTTCTTAAAAAACTTTCCACTAATATAGCAGAACCCCTAAGCATAATCTTTGATAAAGCTTTCACTACCAGTTCCCTTCCCAAACTTTGGTCACTGGCCACAGTCATCCCTATCTTCAAAAAAGGAGACCCCAGCTTAGTCGAAAATTACAGACCAATCTCTCTATGCTGCGTCACCTGCAAAGTCATGGAATCAATCATCAACCAATCCATTACCTCACACTTAGAAGCAAACAACCTACTCTCCAATAAACAATTTGGTTTCAGGAAAAAATTATCATGCAACTTACAACTTCTCCACTGTAAAACATATGGACTACAAATCTTGATCAAGGCAAAACAATAGATGCAATCTACATAGACTTCTGCAAAGCTTTTGACTCAGTAGTACACGATAAACTTCTCCTAAAACTAAAATCCTATGGCATTTCAGGACCCCTTCACAAATGGATATCTGCTTTTCTGTCTAACAGACAACAAGTGGTCAAAATTGGCAATGCTCTATCAAATCCTGTTCCTGTCAAGAGTGGCGTTCCTCAAGGCAGCGTCCTTGGACCAACACTCTTCATACTATACATTAATGATCTTTGTGACCATATCTCAAGTAATTGTGTTCTCTTTGCTGACGATGTCAAACTATTTAACACCACTGATAATACATCTATCATTCAAAAAGACCTTGATCATCTAACCGCTTGGTCTAAAACTTGGCAACTCCAAATCTCAACCAGCAAATGCTCAGTCTTACATATAGGAAAAAAGAACCCAAACACTAAGTACTCGCTTGATGGACATTACCTCACAGATGACCCCCATCCCGTTAAAGACCTTGGAGTTTTCATGTCAAATGATCTAAGTGCCAAAGCCCACTGCAAATACATAGCAAAAAAGGCTCCAAGAGTTGTAAACCTAATTTTGCGTAGCTTCTTTTCCAAAAATACTACACTACTAACCAGAGCATATAAAACATTTGCTAGACCAATTCTAGAATACAGCTCACCTGTTTGGAACCCTCACCATATCTCTGACATCAATACAATTGAACGTGTCCAGAAATATTTTACAAGAAGAGTTCTCCATTCCTCTGTAAACAACAAAATACCTTATCCCACTAGACTTGAAATCCTGGGCTTGGAAAACTTGGAACTCCGTCGCCTTCGACAAGACCTAAGTTTAACTCATAGAATCATCTATTGTAATGTCCTTCCTGTCAAAGACTACTTCAGCTTTAATTGCAATAATACAAGAGCAACCAATAGATTTAAACTTAATGTCAACCGCTTTAATCTAGATTGCAGAAAATATGACTTCTGTAACAGAATCATCAGTGCTTGGAATACTTTACCTGACTCTGTGGTCTCTTCCCATAATCCTAAAATCTTTAACCAAAAACTTTCTACTATTGACCTCACCCCATTCCTAAGAGGACCATAAGGGGCGTGCATAAGTGCACAAGCGTGCCTACCGTTCCTGCCCTATTGTTTTTCTTTTCTTCTTCCTATATATATATATATATATATATAGGAAGAAGAATAAAGGTATAAGCATATATATATATATATATATATATATATATATATATATATATATATATATATATATATGCTTATACCTTTATATACTATTTTCTTTTATGTACACTGAGAGCATATGCACCAAGACAAATTCCTTGTGTGTCCAATCACACTTGGCCAATAAAATTCTATTCTATTCTATTCTATTCTATTCTATTCTATTCTATTCTATTCTATTCTATTCTATTCTATATAACCTTTCTGTATGATAGTTACATATATTGTTGTGACAAAATAAATAAATAAATTAAATAAATAAAATAAAAGGACACTGCAAACGTCATAAATGTGAGCCAATCATGTGACCTTGGAGGTGCCGCACTGGCTGGAATTTGTATGCACTGTTCATTCAGTGCCATCACAATCCTGAACAGTCACTGAATGAGTGGTGGTGAGAGAGAATTGCCTATAAACAAATGCTAGCTGTTAGAATCCTTCCCAGAAACATATGGAGAGACAACAAACAGCAGTCAGCAGATCATTTATTCAGGTGAAGCAAACTGAATGGGATTTAAAAAGTAAAATGATGGTCATGGCTGCATACTTAAAGATCTGCCTCTTCATACAAAGGTGTGACATCAGTACATGGGCCAAAAAAGAAGGGGGCTTGGAGTGTATTATTGCTGCAATTGCCATTTTCACTTTGCGCATCCTCCCTGCAAACATTGTTGGCAAGATTTCTGCATAAATAATGAGAAGTAAAAGAAATATATGTAATATGCAGTGTGTAGGTGGAGTCAAGAATAATGGAGTGGGACTTTTATAAGATTTACCCAATGTATACATGATCTGTAAGCTTCCCAGTGTCTCCTTATTGGGGAAATGAGCAGCATATAAATGTAATACATAAATAAGGGAATTTATACTGGTTTATAAGAGAGAGAGAGAGAGAGAGAGAGAAGGAGAGAGGGAGAGAGAGAGATCTCCTATATTTCATCTTAAGAGACTGAAACATTGTTTGGCTTATTTTAAGATTTTGGTTTACAAAACAGTGAAAACCAGATTTAATTTTAATTAGTGGCTACAAGATTTATTTCTGCAACCTTCAGATATATGTACCTGTAATGGAACAGCCTAGCCAGAGGCCAATTAAATTCAATGAATGTTAATTTTTGGATATTAGAAACAAATGTATTATTGTAAGAAAAATTAAGGTATCTCTAAAACTTCATCCCAGGTGCTTCACCATAACAACATTAGATGTGCTGAATTTGTACTGGATAATTTTTCATTATAGCATCCTGTGATTACAATTAAATTTCTTTCATTAAAACATCAAAGCTTTACATTATGTGAAACACATGGAAGTGCAATATGTTATTTGTTAAAAGTCTACGCAGCCCATGAACTGTCTTCCGTAACAACCATTTCAGTCTTTCAGATTCATCGGAATGAAGGAATAAGGGAAGTGCCATCACGGTGCAAGTGCCATCCCTTACGCATGTACAGTGATGTCACTGTGCATGTATAAAAAGAACAAAGCTTGTGTCGTGAATTTTCAAGGCTCATTTTGACATTTCCCTCATCTAAACATGTCCTCCACCATTTCAGACATTCCTGTTGTAATTTTATATTAATGTTTTGCAGCTATTTGAAGCTATAGGACTTTAGGAGAAACCCTTCCATACTTCCACCTCTCACAATACTAGACAACACAGTATCAACAGTAGAAACCTTTAAATTTCTAGGTTCTATCATATCGCAAGATCTAAAATGGACAGCTAACATCAAAAACATCATTAAAAAAGGACAACAAAGAATGTTCTTTCTGCGCCAACTCAGTAAGCTCAAACTGCCCAAGGAGCTGCTGATCCAATTCTACAGAGGAATTATTGAGTCTGTCATTTGCACCTCTATAACTGTCTGGTTCGGTTCTGCAACCCAACAAGAAAGACACAGACTTCAGAGGATAATTAGAACTGCAGAAAAAATAATTGCTACCAACCTGCCTTCCATTGAGGACCTGTATACTGCAAGAATCAAGAAGAGGGCCATGAAAATATTTACAGATCCCTCACATCCAGGACATAAACTGTTTCAACTCCTACCCTCAAAACGACGCTATAGAGCACTGCACACCAGAACAACTAGACACAAGAACAGTTTTTTCCCGAAGGCCATCACTCTGCTAAACAAATAATTCCCTCAACACTGTCAGACTATTTACTGAATCTGCACTACTATTAATCGTTTCATAGTTCCCATCACCAATCTCTTTCCACTTATGACTGTATGACTATAACTTGTTGCTGGCAATCCTTATGATTTATATTGATATATTGACCATCAATTGTGTTGTAAATGTTGTACCTTGATGAACGTATCTTTTCTTTTATGTACACTGAGAGCATATGCACCAAGACAAATTCCTTGTGTGTCCAATCACACTTGGCCAATAAAAAATTCTATTCTATTCTATTCTATTCTATTCTATTCTATTCTATTCTATTCTATTGTAAAGTAGAAAATGTATGTCAGGGGGATTCAGATAAGTCCAATGCACCTGTTAGCACCTTTAAAAAAGAAAAAAAGAATTGCCTTTCCTGGCACTTTTATTCTATCTGGATGCTGGACAACTCCAAATGGATTATGTAGCTGATCATAACAGGGTCTAATAAGTATGCTATCATCCCCTCTTAAGCATATTTCTATTTTGGTTGTGAGTTGGCAGAACCAACCAACCATGCTTCTGAAAAGCCAGGAGAGTGGGAACCCACTTCATCTCTGAGGAAAGGATGTTCCATAGGACAGGGGCAAAAGCAGAGAAGATTCTCTTTCCTGAACTCCACTTGTCAAAATTCTTTTTTTTTTTTTATTTATTTTTTTTTTAAAGTTTTATTTTCATTTTCCAACAACCTATTCAATATAGTCTCTTATTCAACATTAGTCATTAAATTTTCATTTGTTACTTATTCGGACCTGCCCAGCTACCACTTCCTTCCTTAACAAACCTTTCCTCCTCCCTTCTCTACTTCTACTTTCTTCATCCTTCCTCTCCTTCACTTTTCTACGTCCTCTCCTCTTTCCCTACTCTTCTCTTCCACCCTTTCTAACCTCTCTCTTCCCTTTCTTCTTCCTCTCCTTTCCCCTTTTCTACCTCTCTTCCTACCTACTTTCTTCCTTCACTCCTCCTCTCCTCTTCATTCCTTCTGAAATGGCAGCTGAGCAGCCCCGCTTTCATTTCAAATTATTTCTATTTCTTAATTACATATCTTCAATCATTCCTTTACATTGATCCTTCATCTCCCCTCTCCCCTTCCCCCTCCCCTCCCACCCCGAGACTTCCCAGAACAGAGTACAGGGTATAAAATTAACAATCATAAATTAAAATACAACATAAGTCAAATCCATAGTCACTCCTCTCTAAGACCTTAACTCCCTTCCAAAACAGAAAAGTACATTCTTCTTCCAGTCCATTATATATCAGTCCATTCCACTCCTAAAATCTTCAGAATCTTCCAATTAAGTTAGTATTTCCAGTTCATCAATAAAATATCTTCATCAATTAAGACCAAATATATCTCCAATCTTCATCGATCAAGACCAAAACGATATTCCATCTTCCAGTATTCATCAGAAATTCTTCTATAATATACCTTTCTTCCTTAAACAGTATCCCAAATATAATTCATATTTCCAGCTTAAATTCTTAAATTTTTATCCAATCTCCAAAAGTAAACAATATTCTATCTTCTCATATCTTTAATATCACTTACATAAATCAAATAACATTGCTAATATTAATATTTCATACATCTGTCAGATAACATTATTAAAATTATAACTTATAGCCAAAATATATCAATTATAACAAATTCTATTTAACCAGATACCAACATTACATCCATAAATTTTTCTATCCTCCAAGGGTTAAACAATATTCCATCTTCCCATTCCTTTATACCTCACATATATCAAATAGTGATATACCTAAAATATGTCAGTTATAAAAATTAAGCCCTATATATATATATTTTAAAAAAAAAAGATACCATCAAAATCACATCTTAAGCATTCTCCTTCCCCTTGTCTTCTATCTTACACATTTCCTTACACATTTTCAATCTCCAAAAATATCACTTACATAAATCAAATAACATTGCAAATATTAATATTTCTTCAATTTACCTTACATCTATCAAATAACATTATTAAGATTATAACTTATATCCAAAATATATCAATTATAACAATTAAATTCTATTTAACCAGATACCAACATTACATCCATAAATTTTTCTATCCTCCAAGGGTTAAACAATATTCCATCTTCCCATTCCTTTATACCTCATATATCAAATAATGATATACCCAAAATAAATCAGTTGTAAAAATTAAACCCTATATATATATGTTAAAAAAAGAAAATACCATCAAAATCACATCTTAAGCATTCTCCTTCCCCTTGTCTTCTATCTTACACATTTTCTTACATTTTCTTACACCTTTTCCACCATCTGCTCATCAATCAACTTAACATCTAGCAATAAAGACTTTCCAATCTTTAATATATTGGTGTAAAAATCTCTTGTTTAAAATCTTATTAAGAAAAGATAAGCCTCCAAAAGTTCCTATTAAAAAAAAAGAAAAAGTAATAATAATAATAAAAAAAATTCCATATTTGAAATGAAGAAGTTTGCAAGATTTTAATAATTAGCTCTGTTTGCTTAAGAATCATTCCTAAACTGTAAAATCTACCAAAAAGAGAGGAAAAAAAAATTCCAATAAACTTTTCTTCTTAAACATTGTAATAAAGAAAAAGGTAAAAGGAGAAAAAAATCATTAACAATTCTTGTTCATTCCATTTTAAAAAATAGCTTGTTATGCTCTTCTTCTTTATAATTTCGCTTTCCTTTGTATATTGCAAACGCCATTTTAGATCCACTCAAGTTGAAAGTTAGTTCAAAGGAAAGCTATTTAAGAACTGAAGTTAAGATTTATTACTTGCAAATTCTCTATTAAAAAAAAAAAATAAAAGAAAAAATTCCATATTTGAAATGAAGAAGTTTGCAAGATTTTAATAGTTAGTTCTGTTTGCTTAAGAGCCATTCATAAACTGTAAAATCTAAAAAAAATCAATAAACTTTTCTTCTTAAACATTATGATAAAAAAAAAGGTAAAAGGAGAAAAAAATCATTAACAGTTCTTGTTCATTCCATTTTAAAAAAATAGCTTGTTATGCTCTTCTTCTTTATAGTTTCGCTTTCCTTTGTATATTGCAAACGCCATTTTAGATCCACTCAAGTTGAAAGTTAATTCAAAGGAAAGCTATTTAAGAACTGAAGTTAAGATTTATTACTTGCAAATTCTTGCTAGTCCTCCTGCTCTGTTCTGTCTGTGTTGAATTCTCTTTTAGGAATAAATCTTGACATAGAGATGGTCGCGCTTCGCTCTGTATAAACAGAAGCACCCTGGGCACGGAGTTTCGTCAGGCTAAAGGGGAGCTCTCACCCTTCGATCCCCTGGTTAAATTCCAGGGGATCCCGGGGAGCTCTACCCAAACCTGACCTCTTCCCTCCCCCTTCAACCGGGGGAGAGAATTCCAAACCGTTTGACAGCCCATTTACGCTGTCAGGGACGGTTTGACGAAACCCAGGGCAGACGATCCCAAAGGAACGTCCGCGAAGCCTGCGTTGCCAGCGGAAGTCATTGTCAAAATTCTTTAACCAAGTCCAAAATATACTTTCCCTACCTGAATCTCAATGTGTTGGGAATAAGATGGTTCCTCAGGAAACCTGACCGCATGCCATGTAGGGCTTTAAAGGTAATAACCAACATCTTGAATTGGACTGGAAGCAAACCAGTACTCAATGCAGCTTATGAAGTTTACATGCACCATCCTTGGGGTACGTAAAATGAGATTACCAAATCTTGCAAGATTTTGGAAGTCCTACTTGAAATCCCATGTGAGCTCATGAAAAGAAAATGGAAAACTCCTAAGATTTATTAATTTTCCCTCCTGCAATTTCCACGGTTACTATATTTTAAAAGATAATAATGTTATTACATTTGAAGTTTCTGTCAGTTCCATGCTAGACTGCCAATCACCAAAGTGCACAACCCATCAGCTAAATCAGACTTTCTAATTAACCTGGATGTTGAATCATTTCAATAAGTGCACCTGTTGATGCTGATGAAAATTTCTTACTCATTGGATTTGTGAAAACTTGTTCTTACTTTCGACAATTCACTCTGAAAACATAGTGATTGAGACATACATTTAAAAAAGACAAAATGTCATGTAATAGTTAAGGTTTTGGATTGAGACCAGGTTCAGATTTCCATTTAACAACAAAGCTCATGGTGTGTCTTTAGGCCAGACATTTCCATTCTCAACCTACATACTGAAAGTAGATTGTAGGAGTGCACTCAGGGAAAAACTCTCATTGAGCTTCAGAGAAAAAGTAACATATAAGCAGAGTCCATAAATATCAATGAATGAATGAATGAATGAATACATGAGGATTTCTACTTCAGGGAGGAAGGTATAATGTAATGATGGCAATCCTATGGCACGTGTGCCAGAGGTGGCACATAGCGCCCTTTCTATGGGTACGCAAGCTGTCACTCCAGCTCAGCTATGCCGTGCATGCATGTATGCCTCCCGCCAGCCACCTAGTCTTCAGATCTTTGCTATGCATGCGGAGGGGGGGGTGCACATGCGGGGGCAAGTGCACAGGGCCATCTGCGCATGTGCGGGGGTAAGGCACATGCAGGGGCTGTACGTGCATGTGCGGGGAAGATGCATGTGGGGTGCTCGCACATGCGCAGAAAGGGGGCACATGAGGGGGGCCCACACATGCATTGCATTTGGGGGGTTCACGTGCGCTCTTTGGGCACTCAGTCCGGAAAAGGTTAGCCATCACTGGTATAATAGGATGCTATCTAATTCTACATGGACACATGAGCTAACGACAACATTTGCATTTTCCATGCAACAATTATTTTGCCTGTCAGGAAGGGCTAAATTGTATATTTCATTAATCACACAAAAGCACTTTAACGACTTATTTCCGATAAATGAAAACTTTCCACTTTAAGAGGTAAATGGACAAACAGAACTTAAATCACCATGCACAGGGAGTAGCATTAAGCTTTTCATGATCAGGTCTGGTGTACTGTGCCTTGCAGACTGATATTAGCTCCACCATTTGCCAACATAATTTATTTGATTGTATGCCACACAGAGTTGCTTTTTGTGAGATCGGTGGCCATACAAATATGATAATCAAGCAAGCAAGTCCCTTCTGGGAATAGTAGTTTTCAAGGAAAAAAGTTGCAGAGTTGTACTGTGGGCTAAAGTAGCTTTCTTTCCTCAAAAACTACAATCCTATTTTGACTTGGTATTTTGTGAGAGACAGATATTATTATTATTTTTAAAAAAAGTAATTGTTTTGATTCCTTTAATATAACATGTATTTTATTACAAATATTGTTAATTATTAGAGATTATTAAATCATCCAAAACTAGAACTGAACAATTCATTTGACAAATCTGTTTAGTTCAAAGAATTGATTCAGCCAATCCAATAGCTGAACTGATTTCAGTTCAAATCTCTGATTTAACTGTGTGTGTAGATCTGCAAATTTTCAAATGAATTCAAAAATACCTGATGAGGTGCATTAAATTAATTTAGCCCAATGTATTGATTTGATAGGATTACTTGCAAAAGTATGATTTGAATGAATTGCATGTGAATTGAAACTGAATGAGTCCAACTAATTACAAGAGTCCTTGCCTTGAGAAACCAGTAGCTGTTTGATTAAGAATCCATAAATATCAATTACTGTTTGAATATTAAATATTTAATATTGAATATTAAAATCAGTGAGTCTAATGCATTTACTGGATAATGTCATAAATTGTGATAAATATATATTCTTTGTGCAACTATTAGAAATTATAAAAGTAGATATTTCTACAAAATTTGATCTCTATAAAAAGACTTACTTTTGTTTATGCCTTTCAGAAGGATATCATAATGATCCATCAAAGAAAGATGTCTGCCTTGCTGGAGCTCTCAGCCACAAAAGATCAGGTCCATACATGAAGGTTCAATAAAACTGATATATTGCTACTCAGGTCTATGCATAGGAATCTTCTCAAGTAATGGTTAGCACCTGGTTGGAGTTAAATGAGGGTCAACGGAATTCAAGGGAGGTTGGACATTGCTTGTGACTATGTAGGGATTCTAGACTCATCTCTCTTTTAACTCCACTCCTAAGTTTGGCCCAGGAGTGAAATCTACTTACCTTCCCTATCATTTTGGAAAGGCGCACTCCGTGCGCATCATATGCACGCATGGACCCTTTGCGCATGCGCAAAACCTTCTGTGCACGCACAGAGGGTCAAAAACAGGTTACTTCCTGTTTAAAACAAGAAAGTAACAATGTCTGGGTGGATGGGCGGAGCCTCACACTGCCGCTGCTACCAGTTCTCCAAACCACATGCCACCATCACTACCAGTTCCACCGAATCGGTCCAAACCAGTAGCATTGCACCCCTGGTTCGACCACTCCTTCTCTTATAGGAGCTTCTTTACAGCTTCTGCAATGGCTCTGGCATCTCATTCTATTTGAACGCAATGGCTATGGATCAGATGTTTACAGATGTGATCTCATGTCTATGTACTGTTTTATATTGTAATGATTTATTTGTTAGTCATACTAATACTTTTGTTTTATAAATTTGTCTATAATATGGACTGGTATCTTACTTAGATCATTTCATTTATTAATGAAATAATGTAATAGATCAGGGATCAATATTTTTATTTTGCTTACTACATTTCACGTTACACAAAGCAATCCTCCACTGGACTGGAAATTCAACAAGATAGAACGTTCTAGCTTATTATGCATCAGTAACAAGTTATACTTAGTAATAATTAACAAGTTATAAAAGACCTCCTCTTTCTTATACTTGAAGACCTGCTTTTAGCAAGTACTCAGTTTCACATTGTGGTACTGAGTGTCCCAGGCTAAACATCTCATAGGAATTTAGCATTGCTTGATCATTCTAGAGTTTAGCTCAAGGCATATCCTCTTTGCAGACAACATCTGTCTCTCAATCAAAGAGTAGGATTTTTACAACTCACTTGGTGGGGATGTCACTGGAGTCAACCCATCAGTGGTAACCCATGTCCCTAATAGGTGGTGTTTTGTACCTACCCCAAGTTAAATGATATGCAAGGCACAGCTGAAATGGCTAATATATTCTTTCCCTAATACTTTAGTCAGCTTTGTCCTTCTACCCTTTAGCCATGAACATTTCCAGAATCTGCAAAGTTGACATAGTAGACGAGTGTGTTGACATAAATAAACCACAAAATACAATGAGAATCAATCTTAATTTTATCTGTGGATTCTGCTGTTACGACAAATCTTCCGTTGTCTGTTTAGACTGAAGATAAACTAATATCAATATATTTCAGAGGCAGGAGGTCATGATAACTAAGTGCTACTCACACAGAATAAGAAGGTAGCTTTATTAGATTGTGTGGTATTCATGTGCTTGCAGAACTGAAGGAGATTAATTGTGATAAAGACTAGCAAACAAATAGGTTATAATTACATCATTCCTCTCTTTTTTATACTAGGAAATAAAGTTTGTATCCATGAAAGTTCTATTTACGTCATAACATCATCACTTTTATATTGTATCTTGTTCTCATTTTAACAGCATATAGCACCCATGTAACATAATAATAAAATGAATATAATAATAACATTGACCTGGTCATGCACCTGAAGAGGATACCAAAACTATCAACAATATAAAGAATTTGAAAGTAATTGACCTGAACAATCTACCAGCAGACATCTGAAAGCTGAAAGCCACTTCGTGGCATAGCAGCTGACTGGTTGACAAATTACTTCAAGGTCATTGTGGTTTGGCCATGTGCCTGCTGATTGGGCTACAAGTATCTCAATTCTCCTCTTCAAAAATAAAGCCAACCCAGCAGATTGATCCAACTACTGACCAATCCATCTTCTGTTGCACACAGTGAAAAACCTTGAGCAGATTCCCAATTATGACATCATTGAAATATCAACCGGTACCAACAATGTCACTGTAATCCTCATTTTTGTGACTCTTATCTCATGAAGGAGCATCCTGCGAACATCACCCCACATTGTCACCTACCACTTTGATGGCAAACACCCAAGTGGAAGATCAAAACAAAGGTGGCAGGACACAATTGACACAGACATGAAAATCACCCAGTTGGACCTGGTTGCTGCATTCAGTCATGTGAAATGGTGTTCCTTGATCCAAAAAGTGGACACTGCATGTAGGGGAACATGCTAGGATGATGAAGAAGAAAAAGAGTATAATAATATAAAACCATAATCATTATCTACAAATGCAGTAGAATGAAATGGAAGCAGGGGTGAAATCCAGCAGGTTCTAACAGGTTCTGTAGAACTGGTAGTGGAAATTTTGAGTAGTTCGGAGACCTGATAGCGGAAATTTTAAGTTGTTCAAAGAACTGGCAAATACCACCTCTGGCTGGTCCCAGAGTGGGGTAGAAGTGAAGATTTTGCAGTATCCTTCCCCTAGAGTGGAGTGGGAATGGAGATTTTGCAGTATCCTTCCCCTGTCATACCTACCAAGCCATGCCGACAAAACCAGTAGTAAAAAAAATTGGATTTCATCACTAAATGGAAAGCACCAACATTGACTCAACGTTGGAAAACTCCTCTGTTACGCATATAGAGCATTTGATATTCCTATTAAATGTAAGCCTCATCTCTTATATACCCATATAGCTTTTCTTAATAATTTCTCTATCTGGGAATTTTTGTCCAAGTTTTTTGTCTATGGGGTGATTTATAAAAGTCTCATCAGCCTCATTTATACAAAATTTCAGTTTCTGCAGTAGCTGGAAATAATTTATTCATTTGGTACTATGTGGACCAGTTCATTTATAAACCCAGATTAAATGTTACCATAGCATAGCATGTTACCATACCATATGTTACCATACCATACCATAATGTTACCATACCATAGCAAATCCTAAATTTTCATGCTTCCCCTTTCTTTTATTCTCCTGTTAAATATAGCAAGAAAAGCAATATGTGTGTGTGTGTGTGCGCGCGCGTGTGTGTGTATGTATATATGTGTATACACACACACACACACACACACACACACACACACACATATACATATATATATATATATATATATATGTATATATATATATATATATATATTTATATATATATATATATATATATATATATATGTAGGTCTTTGGTTGTTCGGGTTTTCTCCCGTGTAAAATTGGAAATGTCTTAGCAACGTTTCGACGAAGTCTCATTCGTCATCTTCAGGCTTCAGCTTCGTGCTTCTGGGAGCAATGTGTGATCGCAGCTGTTTCTTCCTTTTAACTGCTAGTGGGGGTTTGAACTGATTGGGTGGGAGCTTGGCTGTGCTCTGATTGGATGGAGGTTTTTTTGTGCTCTGATTGGCTGGGGGTGTGTCCTGTTTGGGTTGTGCTCAATTTAGTCTGTGTTGCAGGGGGATTTGAGCTGGTGAGCTGCATAGCTGTTGTTTGGCTTTGTGGTGGTGCTACATCTTCATAGTGGGTGTCAGTCTGCTGCATGTATGGATTGGAGGGGTTTGAAATGGCTAATGTTGCAGCTGCGGTCTGGCTTCTGGTCCTTGGTCGTGCTTCATGATCAGTGTGGGTTTGGGTCTGCTTTCTGGGTGGATGTGCGGTGGTGACATCCTGTGTGGACCTCGTGAGTGTGGGTCTGGTGTCATTCCTCGTGTTAGGGACTCGTTTATCAATAAGGGCGGGTTTCCAAATGGCTGGTAGGCGGGAGGTATCATCTCGTTTGTTCATGCTGTGTGGGCGTATTTCTATCTCAATGGCTTCTCTGATTATTCTGTTGTTAAAGTGTTCAGTTTTGGGGGTAGGTCTTGTCTTTTTAAAGTCAATATCATGTCCTGTGACTTTAAAGTGTTGGACCAGGGAAGAAGTTGGTTCCTCTTTTTTGACTGAGTTCTTGTGTTCTTCAATGCGTGCACTTATTCTTCTGTTGGTTTGTCCGATGTATGTGGTGGGGCAGGCGGTGCATGGGATTTCATATACTCCTTGATTTTCTAACTCAATTTTGTCTTTGGGGTTTCTTAGGATGGTGGATATTTTTCGGTTTGTGCAGAATGCTGTCTTGATGTTTTGTTTGTGGAGGATCTTGCTGATTCTGTCTGTGGTGCCTTTTATATATGGGAGGAGGGCTGTGCCGTTTTCTTGTTCTCTGTCTTGGATTTTAGTGGGGAGTTCTTTTTGGATTAGCTTGGTAATCTTATTTCTTTGGAATCCATTGGATGTTAGTATGTTAGTGAGAGTGTCTAGTTCGGTTTTTAGGTGTTGTTCGTCAGCTAAGCATTTTGTTCTGGAGATGAGTGTCTTGGCTACGGAGTTGATCTGTGCTGAAGCACGAAGCTGAAGCCTGAAGATGACGAATGAGACTTCGTCGAAACGTTGCCAAGACATTTCCAATTTTACACGGGAGAAAACCCGAACAACCAAAGACCTACATACAAACACCCGTGAAAACCTCAGAAAACATATATATATATATATATATATATATATATATATATATATATATATATATATATATATATATATATATATATATATATATATATATATGTAGGTCTTGGCATATTCCTTATGCACAGTCACTCATGCCCTCGTCACTTCCCGTATGGACTACTGCAATGCTCTCTACATGGGGCTCCCCTTGAAGAGCACCCGAAAACTCCAACTGGTTCAGAATGTGGCCGCGCGGGTGATAGAGGGAGCAACTCGTTGCTCCCATATAACACCCCTCCTACGCAGGCTGCACTGGCTTCCGGTGGTCTTTTGGATGCAATTCAAGGTGTTGGTTACCACCTTTAAAGCGTTCCACGGCATAGGACCAGGTTGCTTACGGGACCGCCTGCTGCAACCGGCTGCCTCCCATCGATCAGTGCGCTCCCATAGGGAGGGTCTCCTCAGGGTGCCGTCGGCCAGACAATGTCGGCTGGCGACCCCAGGGGGAGGGCCTTCTCTGTGGGGGCACCAACCCTCTGGAATGAGCTACCACCGGGTATTCGCCAACTCCCTGATCTCCGGACCTTTCGACGCGAGCTGAAAACATTTCTGTTTCATCGCGCAGGACTGGCCTAATGGTCTTAAATGGGGTTTTTATTGGTTTTAATTGGTCCAGCCAACTTTGCATTTTTGCTTTTAAATTGGTTTTAACTTTTATAGTGACTGTTTTATTTTGGCTGTAAACTGCCCTGAGTCCTTCAGGAGAAGGACGGTATAGAAATTTAAATAATAAATAAATAAATAAAATAAATTCGGGTCTTTTCCCATGTAATTTATACGTCGCCAAGATACCTTACACGGGAAAAGACCCGAATATATATATATATATATATTTGTTTTCTGGATTCCAAACAAATAAGATTACCAAGCTAATCCAAAAAGAACCCCCCACTAAAATTCAAGACAGAGAACAAGAAAACGGCACAGCCCTCCTCCCATATATAAAAGGCACCACAGACAGAATCAGCAAGATCCTCCACAAACACAACATCAAGACAGCATTCTGCACAAACAGAAAAATATCCACCATCCTAAGAAACCCCAAAGACAAAATTGAGTTAGAAAATCAAGGAGTATATGAAATCCCATGCACCGTCTGCCCCACCACATACATTGGACAAACCAACAGAAGAATAAGTGCACGCATTGAAGAACACAAGAACTCATTCAAAAAAGAGGAACCAACTTCTTCCCTGGTCCAACACTTTAAAGTCACAGGACATGATATTGACTTTAAAAAGACCAGAACTATCGCCAAAACTGAACACTTTAACAACAGAATAATCAGAGAAGCCATTGAGATAGAAAAACGCCCACACAGCATGAACAAACGAGATGACACCTCCGCCTACCAGCCATTTGAAACCCGCCTTATTGACAAACGAGTCCCTAACATGAGGAATGACACCAGACCCACACTCACGAGGTCCACACAGGATGTCACCACCGCACATCCACCCAGAAAGCAGACCCAAACCCACACTGATCATGAAGCACGACCAAGGACCAGAAGCCAGACCGCAGCTGCAACATTAGCCATTTCAAGCCCTCCAATCCATACATGCAGCAGACTGACACCCACTATGAAGATGTAGCACGACCACAAAGCCAAACAACAGCTATGCAGCTCACCAGCTCAAATCCCCCTGCAGCACAGACTAGACTGAGCACAACCAAGCCCCCACCAACACAGGACACACCCCAGCCAATCAGAGCACAAAAAAACCCCCATCCAATCAGAGCACAGCCAAGCTCCCACCCAATCAGTTCAAACCCTCACTAGCAGTTAAAAGGAAAAAACAGCTGCGATCACACACTGCTCCCAGAAGCACGAAGCTGAAGCCTGAAGATGACGAATGAGACTTCGTCGAAACGTCGCCAAGACACTTCCAATTTTACGCGGGAGAAAACCCGAATAACCAAAGATCTACATATATATATATATATATATATATATATATATACACACACACACACATATACAAAAACCACTCACACCATAATCACGAAATCTCCAGCACCGTAAAGCCTACAAACTTGAAATTTGCCACATATATTCTTCTTGGCTTCTAGGTGCTCACTAAGAAAGGATTTTTTGAAAGACCATCAGAGCATTAGTATTTCCTAAATTATTATTATTATTATTATTATTATTAATCACATTTATATACCGCCCTATCTCCCGAGGGACTCAGGGCGGTTCACAGGCAAATAAAAGACATATAAACACACACTAAAACCACATTTAAAAAACTTATTCTACAAAGCCGAATTAAAAAGCAATATAAATAATAGAAACCCATTTAAAACCAATATAAATTTAAAAACTAATCCAGTCCTGCGCAAATGAATAAGTGTGTTTTAAGCTCACGACGAAAGGTTCGGAGGTCCGGAAGTTGACGGAGTCCTGGGGGAAGTTCGTTCCAGAGGGTGGGAGCCCCCACAGAGAAGGCCCTTCCCCTGGGTGTCGCCAGACGGCACTGCCTAGCTGACGGCACCCTGAGGAGTCCCTCTCTGTGAGAGCGCACGGGTCGGTGAGAGGTATTCGGTAACACACTCTGATGCTAAGGAGTTCTACTCTCCCTCCCCACCTGAAAAGAAATCTGTTCCAAATGCAAAACACAAGCAGAGGAGAGGAATTTCACTTTCAGTTTTACTTTCAAAGCAGCAAGCAGCTTTACTACAGTACTGTTGAGCTAAGCCACAGCCAGGTTCCTTCCTGTCTCCTTTTTGCTCACACAGCAAATACTGCTTCACTTTTCAAACAGCCCTCTGATGCTAAGGAGTTTTACTCCCCCTCCCCACATGAAAAGAAATCTGTTTCAAATGCAAAACACAAGCAGAGGAGAGGAATTTCACTTTCAGTTTTACTTTCACAGCAGGAAGCAGCTTTAATACTGAACATTTGAGCCTAAGCCACAGCCAGGCTGCTTCCTGTCTCCTTCTTGCTCACCCAGCAAATACTGTTTCACTTTCCAAACAGCCCTCTGACGCTAAGGAGTTCTACTCCCCCTCCCCACCTGAAAAGAAATCTGTTCCAAATGCAAAGCACAAGCAGAGGAGAGGAGTTTTACTTTCAATTTTACTTTCATAGCAGTAACCAAGGCATAAGATAGGGGAGCCTTCTGGGGGCAAGGCTGAGGGAAAGAAGTGGGATAGGATAGGGTTCTATGGGGCAAGGCTGAGGGAGAGAAGGGGAAAGGAGAGGCTGATTGTAACTACTCATTAATTTTCAAGCTGTAAGTGTCGATTTATCAAGCCTGATCACATCCCTTGTTCTGTTTTGAAAAAGAAATAGGACAAGATCCAGTTTTTAGATTTGCCTTAAAAGTGATCAGGGTCCTTTGGATGAGAGCCTATCTAACCTGGTACAAGTATTTTAAACAACCTGATGTTGAGACAGTCAGAAGATTGTATGGCATCTTTATTCTGAATATTTTGTTTTACTTTACATAAAAGATTGTGATACAGATGAATGGTTCTTGAGAACTTTTACATATACAGTATAGGACAGATGCATCTTAATTATAAATACATCCAGATGGTTGCAGATACACATAACATGTGTAATGTGACAGCAGCTTATTGAAAGTTGATTTTCTCTAATTAAACACATCTGAACTCAGCTGTTGACTTTTTCATATTAAGCCTTTTCTGTTGTTCCAATTCTTACATAGTTTAAATGTTCTGCATGAAGTACTCAAGTTTTCCATGTCTAGAAGAAAAACTATATTGAATATTAACAAGTTTTCTCAGAAACATTCTGAGATATTACTGTTAAGGCTATCTTGTTTACTTGTCCTAAATCAATATAAAGTTTTATAATATTCATCTTTTGAGACTGTTAGTTGCTAGTTAGATGTTTATGGATCAGCCTCCTTCCTTGTGCTCAAATTTTTCCTGATACTCCTTCCTAGATAGTTTTGAGTTATGAATTCAGCAATTATAGATTGAAATACTGTGAGTTTAGAATAATAGTGTTTTCTATCCTTTCAAAATAAACTATGCAGCTTGCTGTTTGTTGCATTTTTGTCTCCTACCTTGATTATGATGATAAACATAATATTTGTATTTCTAGTGCTTGGGTACTTAAAATGTTGCTAACTTAGCAGTTGGAGTTTTTTTCTTTCAGTTTTTCTTAATCTTTTCAGATTGATTATTTTATATTTTCTGGATACCTTTTTCTACAAGAAAGATCTCCCTGAAGTTTACAGAATTAAAAACAGACCACCCACCTGCAAAACAAAACAAAACAAAAATTCAAATAAAATGTAAAACCAACCATTTAAAAACAAATAGTTTTATAAGTAATTAGCTGTTCTTCCTTCTTATTTTTACTGGCTAAATGTTATAGAACAGAATTTATATATATATATATATATATATATATATATATATATATATATATATATATATATATATATATATATATATATATATATATTAAAAAAATCTATTTTTATATATATATATATATATCATCTATTTCTGTGTATCCTTGTTTCCATATTTAAACTTGAAAAGCTGTAACTTAAATGTGGCTTAAACATGCAATATAATGACAAATCGAACACCCAAAAAAGCTTTTAAATCAATCAATGTTAAATCATCACTCGAACTATTTTCAGTTGAAATGGTTCATAAGTTAACAAATTAAGTTATGAATCATTTTACCAAGTAGTATAAATACATGTTTGAAGCAGATCAAGTGTCTGTGAATAGTTGCTCCTAATCGGTATCAATGAAGAACAAAAAGAGAGAGATGTAACATCCACAAAAGCTTATGTATTAGTTCTGTTAGCCCTTAAAATATCACAAAATTCTTGGATATTCTATGTTTGGCTGTAACAGACCTAAAGACCTATCCATTTGGAAATTTTTACCAATCTTCCTATTGGGATTTTCTTGGAGATACTACACATTGGCACACATTCTTTATCCAGAAGATCTTTTGCATACATGCAACTAAATTCTTGTAGTTTTGCTATAAGAATTTTATACACCTGAGTCATAGAGATGTGGGGCAAAATATAAATATAACTGTGCAAGTATGCACTACAGGAAGGTTTAGGACTGGTTTGCTTCAGAAAACAAAAGTCCAACAGAGAACTGCGGAGGATTGCTATTGGCTGTTCCTCTAGGAAATCACAAGTATGATATGAAAGTCAGAGTTGCAATTGTAATGTATGGAGCCTGGAGAATAAATTTGCACAAGAGAGTTGTGCTGTAGTTCAAATGTGTAGGTGATACGTTCCCTAATTAAATGGCTGATTGAATACAAGCCCCTTCTGTTTGTTTTAATTATAACACTTGGTGGAAAAGAAGGCCAAGGTTAGCAAATTAATTTAATTCAACAACTTGTTCCATCTTGCATGCCACTTGATAGTAAGTGACATTGACCCTTTTCAATTTTCTATTTCTTCAGTTAGGAGCTATGGAGGCTCACACAATCCCACACCTGTAGATAAGAGGGTTAAAGGCTGTTTTAAATCCAGTCGAAAAAATCAGGAGTAATTGAGACTTTAGGACTTTCATATCCAGAACTGCAAGCAAAGCACATCGCTAATGATTACATAGGCACTGATGCAAGTCTGTGGTATTTTAAGGAAACATTTAATTGTTTTCCTGTTACTAGTAATGGTTTTATCAGTAATATCAATGAGATAACATCATTTCTGTCAGTTTGTCAGTTCCACTGATCAAAATTAGCCAGCTCATTGCTCTGGACTGTAGAATGCATATTGCGGGGAATTCCCCAAAGGTTTTAATCAAGACTCAGTTACGTTTATCAAAATGTTAACATTTTCTGCACAACTGAAAATGAGCCTTTATTGCATAATTGTGAGTAATATTACCCATATCTTCCACCTTATACTTATCAAATACAGTTAATTTATTTTAAAAAACTTATATTCTCCCTGCTAGAAATTGCTAAATATTTTTTTAAAAATAAAAGAAAATGAAGTGAATTCGTAAGAGTACATTTATACAGATTTCCCCGCTTTCTCTTGAACAATTTTTATTATGAAAAGAGAGTTTTTCACTGTGGCAAAAAGCCACAGTGAATAGGTGAGAATTGCATAGATGAAAATACTTTCTTCTGGTGCTTGGCCACCATTGAATACAGTTCTTTGCAAAAGAAAGAAAGAAAGAAAGAAAGAAAGAAAGAAAGAAAGAAAGAAAGAAAGAAAGAAAGAAAGAAAGAAAGAAAGAAAGATCGCAGCAATGAAACTCAGATTATCTAAGAAAGTGATGCTTTCCAGCAAAACTGAATTTATACATCAAGTTGTAGCCATTTTAAACTACAGTAGCAAATATATTATATGATAAGAGCAGGCAGAGCTGGGATCAGAGTTAAGCATGTCATCAATTTATACGCCTTACATTGCCACAAACAATCTAAGTCCAGGTCCACCCTTGAATACCTTTGACTCTCATGTAGCATCAATTTAGTGCTGATCATTAATGGAGTAGATTCTTGTGTATAAACTTGAATAAATTTTCTGTGCAGCAACTTAATGTATGATCATGAACTTTTGCACATGATCCTTGGGCCATTTGTGACAACATAAGGACTCTAAGATGACGATATGTTTAACTTTGCCCCCAGCTCTGCTTGCTCTTCTCCTACATATATAAATTCTCAAAACCAGAATATATGCTGATCTATGCCTGTAACGAAGATTTGAGTTGATCTAATAAAGCCAGAATTTTGTTTAAAACATTTGTGGTTTCAAATATCAAAGCGGCAAAATTGCATATACTCAAAAGGGTTATAATTTATGGAGTGATGCCAAGGTGTTCAGGGGATATAAAAAAGTCAAGGTAAGTGGTCAAACTGGATGATTGAAAAAAGGGGCAGAACTTAGCTAGCTTGCCACTATCTTGACCTGTTTAACTCCTTCCACCACTGATGCCATGGGGCTGCTGGATGAATTGCCCCAGGGACATTTGTATGATTGATTTGATTTGACAGACAGCACCCTCTGCCCTTTAATAGCTTCATTATAGCTATTAATCAATCACACTGATGCCCCCCGGGACAATCAGTGTGCAATAAAAAGTGGCCGGAAATAAGTTCTCATAATTTATTAGACATTTAGATTATAATTATTTAGAATTGGTCATTTGTGAAACAGCTGATAGCTGAACCGTTATAGGAAAATGAACTGAAAGATGGGTCTGTTGTTAATAATAATAATTTATTAAAGTTGTATGCCCTTTGACTCTCAATGACTTTGGGCATCTCACTATCAAAGATAAAAATCAATAAAAGATAAAGGTAAAAGATGTCAGATATAGGTAGTCCTCAATTTACAACAGTTCATTTAATGACTGCTCAAAGTTACAATAGCACTAAAAAGTGACTTATAACCATTTTTCACACTTAACGATCATTACAGCATCTCCATGGTCACATGATCAAAATTCCGAAGCTTGGCAACTAACTCTTTTTTTTTTAACATTTAACATTTTTATTGAGTTATAAGTTAAAATAAGATACAAAATACAATAGGAAATAGGAAAACGGTGGGGAGGAAAAGAGGGAAGAGAAGTGAGGAAGGGTAGGAAAAAAAGAAAAAGAAACATTGACTTCTGACTCTCTCTGTTGCAGTAAAATAAGGCATTAACATCCGATGACAACTTTTTGGTTTTTTCATAATATAAACAAGCCATTTCCATAAACATCTATCAATCTAATCGGTAAAAACCAAAAGCAAAGTTTCATTCTTTTCTACTTTAAGCAGAAAGTTCAGAAGCAGTCTTCATGTGGGAAAAAAAAAAGTAGTTATATTCTTTTCTTTAATCAAAATAGTCAATTTTGCCATTTCAGTCAACTCCAGGCAACTAACTCAAATTTATGACGGTTGCAGTGTCCCAGAGTCAATGGGAAAGCCAGATTCACTTAACAACCATGTCACTAACTTAAGAACTGCAATGATTCACTTAGCAACTGTGGCAAGAAAAATGGTAAAATGGGGCAAAATTCAATTAACAAATGTCCCACTTAGCAACAGAAATTTTGGACTCAATTGTGGTTGTAAGTCAAGGACTACCTATATGGGAAAGCAAAGTGTCTCATTCTCCCTCATCAATAACTTGTTTCAGACCCCTCCTTGAAAAACCAAGAAACTTATTCACTGCTGTATGAATAAGCCTAACTAGATAACTGAAACTGAAAAAAAGAATATCACAATAATATTAAAAGGGTAAAGAGAGAGGAAGGGACCTAAGCTTGAAGGTTATTATGAAGCACTAAAATACAGGCTAATGGAGCACTGGGGTGCCTGCAGCCTACAGGTGGGTTTGAGCCATCAGTCTCCCCAGCCATATCAGGACAAAATTTCCCCATATCATTTGGAAGACTACAAATGCAGTGAGAAATTTTCAACATTTTCTAATATAGAATAGAATAACAGAGTTGGAAGAAACTTTGGAGGTCTTCTAGTCCAAACCACTGCTTAAGCGGGAAAGCAGTGGTGGGTTTCAAAATTTTTTTACTACTAGTTCCTTGGGTGTGGCTTGGTGGGCATGGCATGGCTTGGTGGGCGTGGCTTGGTGGGCGTGGCTTGGTGGGCATGGCTTGGTGGGCATGGCAGGGGAAGGACATTGTAAAATCTCCATTCCCATTCCACTCCAGGGGAAGGATACTGTAAAATCTCCATTTCCTCCCGATCAGCTAGGACTTGGGGGGCAGAGAATAGATGGGGGTGGGATCAGTCAGAATTTTTACTACTGGTTCTCCGAACTACTCAAAATTTCCACTACCGGTTCTCCAGAACTGGTCAGAACCTGCTGAAACCCACTTCTGCAGGAAACCCTATACCATTTCAGACAAATGGTTATCCAATCTTCTGAAAAACTTCCAGTGTTGGAGCATTCACAACTTCTGGAGGTAAGTTGTTCCACTGATTAATTATTCTAACTGTCAGGAAATTTCTCTTTAGTTCTAGGTTGCTTCCTTCCTTGATTAGTTTCCACCCATTGCTTCTTGTTCTGCCCTCAGGTGCTTTGGAGAATAACTTGACTCTCTCTTCTTTGTGGCAGCCCCTGAGATATTGGAACACTATTATCATGTCACCCCTAGTCCTTCTTTTAATATGACTAGACTTATCCAGTTCCAGCAACTGTTCTTTATTTGTTTACCCTCGAGTCCCCTAATCATCTTTGTTGCTCTTCTCTGCACTCTTTCTAGAGTCTCAACATCTTTTTTATATCGTGGCGACCAAAACTGAATGCAGTATTCCAAGTGTGGCCTTACCAAGGCATTATAAAGTGGCACTAACAGTTCATGTGATCTTGATTCTATCCCTCTGTTTATGCAGCCCAGAACTGTGTTGGCTTTTTTGGCAGCTGCTGCACACTGCTGGCTCATATCTAAATGGTTATCCACTAGGACTCCAAGATCCCTCTCATAGTAAGTGGTACCCTGCTTTTTATCTTTTTTCATAGGCTTGTGAGAAGTCAATTTGATTTGAAGTTGTGCCATAGAGGTGATACCATTTTTCTCAAAGTGATGGGACAACTGGATTTATCTTGATGTGTCATTGTGTATTATCCTGCAACCCCAATTTGGCATGTACAAGAGCTGATGGGGCTTCTGTGCAAACATTAGGCAGGAACTGATGTCTCTTTTGGCACTTTCCAGAAGTGTCTGGAAACATCTTTCCACTATTGGAAGCCTAGAGTTGTGGTTGCACAATAAGGCAAATTGATACTTTTAGAATGCTTATAATGGGATTGCTTTGAGGATCTATGTTGAATAGTGATTCTGCTGAATTACCACTTAATCAAATCAAACAAACTTTTGCATAACCCTACTTTTCTATGTGGAAATCCAAGTTGTTTCAGAACAAGGTTCCTTCAAAACATGGTTGGACACTTGCAAGCAAATTAATACCGACCTAGGAGATTTTGGTCAACCTTGAGCTCTCAAATTGCTCATTTTGGCTTCTGATGCTCTCTAATTTTGCTCTGCTTGTGTTGGGATGAGAATTCCCCAAATTTCTCTTCCTCATTATAGTTCACATCTGAATAAAACTGATGCTCTTTCACCCTCAAAAGAGAGCAAATTCCAGGGAGTTTGACAGTTTCATGACAACAAAGTGAGGATGGTAGGAAGCTTTTGCAGAAAAGCCATTAATCTCTTTGCAAATCAGAAAGATTCTTTATATAATGTAGCTATTAAATGGCAGAGTGTACTGTCGGGCAAGGCAAATCAATCACACAAACGCATGCAAATACAGCATTTAAAATAAGATAAAAATACATAAGGGTCACTTACAATAAATCTATATATAAACCTGCATTCAAATGTTTACAGCAGTTAACATTGCAAATTCCAACTTTGAAACCAAAACGGAACCCGTCAATGATAATAGGCAAGTTAATGATTTAATGAAAGCCAAAACATGTATTCGGTTCAAATTATTCCACCTCTTTGCACTGAAAAGAATAATATGGCATGAGAGAAACAATGACTGATGATGAACATCCAAATTATATCATGCAGTGAATGGCAACATGCCAGAAGATAAACCTTGACTGAATGTTAAATAGTTACGAGTGGATGTGGGATGAAATAACAGCTAACCAATATAAGAAGATACCAAAATCCTGGTTTAAATCAGAGCACCCTGTGCTTGGAATCAAGGTTTCCTTACACATGTCTCAGGACGAACATGGTGTCAGTGGCTGGCTGGGGGTGAGATGTACTTCCTTTATAGAAATTTTAGGAGGAACCAGTTTCAGCTTCATCAAGGTTGAACCCTCAAATCAACCTATCCACTTTGGTTTTTTTACACTTGCACTTTTTTCATGTTCACTTGCTGGTTTACTCTTGCACTTTTTTCATGACTTCTTCTGCAAGTGGACAACAACCCTGTTACAAAGTAGAATGGCCACTAAGAGAATTGCAATGTAAAGAATTTAAGCCAGTGGTGGGTTTCAATTTTTTTTTACTACCGGTTCTGTGGGTGTAGCTTGGTGAGCGTGGCATAGCTTGGTGGGCATGGCATGGCTTGATGGGCGAGGCTTGGTGGGCATGGCAGGGGAAGGATACTATAAAATCTCCATTCCCACCCCATTCCAGGGGAAGGATACTATAAAATCTCCATTCCTACCCCATGCCAGGGGAAGGATACTGCAAAATCGCCATTTCCTCCCGATCAGCTGGGACTTGGGAGGCAGAGAATAGATGGGGGCGGGGCCAGTCAGAATTTTTAACTGATTCTTCTAACTACTCAAAATTTCCACTACCAGTTCTCCAGAACTGGTCAGAACCTGCTGAAACCCACCTCTGGTTTAAACCATTGATCTATTATGCCAATTATAGTAATTAACCAGGGTTTCCGGCAAAAGGATTTCCCAATCTTATTTGGAGATACCATAGATTGAGCTGGGAACTTTTATATGTGGGCCTTGAGTTCTTTTCCCTGAGCAGGGCTTGTCTCGGATATAAATTAAGCTAACATCCTATCTCAGACCAAGCTTATTAATCAACTACATGCTCTGTGGGAGACATGCAAGCCATGCCATCAGAAAGCTTAGTACTACAAAATTGTAATCCTTTATTACTGATTATTGTAGCATCAGAAAACATCTAAAGAGACTAGTTTTCCCTCTATTTTGCTTTTATTTAGGAGAAAATGGTGTATTATTGTTCATGTGTGACATATCAAGATTGAAGTAAACACAGCGAGGGGAAGATGAGCTTAAACCAGGGTGTGGGTTTTTTTTTGCATCAGATGAAAAGTCCTACAATTAAAAAAAAGAACATTAAGAATGAATTATTGAATTTCTGCTAGCCATCTACTACCATATTACACAATATTCTTATTCCGTAGTTTGATCATTGGAAAAGACACAACAGTCTCTAAGTTCATGTAAATCATAGCCAAGAGGAAATTTATAACATGCTTTAGAAGTAATTTGAAAATGCTTCATCTGTTGAATTTCTGTCTGAATGGTTGTCATACTTATTGCAGTGCTGAAGTAAAGAAATGACTTTTAAAGATATGCATTACATCAACTGATATGGAATGAAGAAACTGTATGAAAGTATAATTGCTATACTAGCCGTCTTCCTTCTTTAATTTCTGCCTGGAGTGTAACTACTTTTATTATAACCTTTTAAAAATAAGAGCGCTTGATTTCTCAAAATGACATATGGTATTACAGATCTCTTGGGAAATGTTGTCCTTTCTTGCAAGCTTCAAAGAAATTAGATGTACAATACATTGGTAAATAAGAGGAATTTTTAATCATTTTATGAAAATATTTGTTAGCATATATAGGTAGTCCTCGACTTTCATCAGTTCATTTAGTGACTGTTCAAAGGTACAATGACAGTGAAAAAAGTGACTAATTACCATTTTTCACAGTTATAACCTTTGTAGCATCCCCATGATCAAAATTCAGATACTAGGCATCTGGTTCATACTTATGACCAGTGGTGGGTTTCAAATTTTTTTACTACCGGTTCTGTGGGTGTGGCTTGGTGGGCATGGCATGGCTTGGTGGGCGTGGCTTGGTGGGCGTGACAGGGGAAGGATACCGTAAAATCTCCATTCCCTCCCCACTCCAGGAGAAGGATGCTGCAAAATCCCCATTTCCTCCCGATCAGCTGGTTTTCAGGAGGCAGAGAATAGATGGGGGCAGGGCCAATCAGAGGTGGTATTTACCGGTTCTCCGGTACTGGTCAGAACCTGCTGAAACTCACCTCTGCTAATGACCGTTGCAACTTTTCAGGATCATGTGATTACTTTTTGCAACTTCTGACAAGCAAAATAAATGGAAAAGCCAGATTCACTTAACAATCAGGTTTCTAACTTATCAACTGCAGGGTGATTCACTTAACTTCTCTGGCAAGAAATGGAGTAAAACTCAACAAATTCTCACTTAACAACATAAATTTTGGGCTCTACTCTGGTCATAAATTGCAGATTACCTGTAGTAGGTGCTCTCTGAGGTTGGTTGTTTTCTTGCAGACGTTCCATTACCCAAACTAGGTAACATCATTAGTTCTAGTAAGGAATGAGGTTGCTCTCAACTTATATTCTAGTGCATTGTTTCTCAACCTTTTCTTCAGCATGGATTCTATTTAAATAACTTTTGTGGCTGTGGACCTTGGCCACAGACCCTCAACACTTGAAGTCATTTCTTCAAGCCTTCATGGACCCTTTGTTATGACAACATAGACTCCCAGGGGTCCGTGGACCACAGGTTAACAACCACTGTTCTGGTGGCTTGCCCTGTCTGTGTTGGTGGGGGTGATCTTGGAGGTTTTTTGGTTGGGCTGTTTACTGTTAGTGTGTTTCAGTGGTGGGTTGCTACCAGTTCGCCACAGATCGAGCAAACCAGTAGTGGTGGTAGCGGGAGGCTCCACTCACTCGCCCAGACGCTTCTGCGCATGTGAAACGTTGTCCGTGCGCGTGAGCACGTGCACGCCCACAAGCGAACTGGGAGCAACGGGAATTGAAACCCACTACTGGTGAGTTTGTAGAGTATATTGACAGAATCCCAAAAGCCTGACAGAGTTTTCCTCCACTTCCTCTTATACCAAAGACAATCAAAACAGAGGATTGCTGAGTTTCTTCCTCACCGTTTCCTTTCTTTCCAGGCTAAACAGATATTTTCATAACAGCTATTACATTCCTTCTTCACATCTACCTTAATATTCCTCTACGGGGTTGAGAGGAGCTAAGTGATTCAAGATCAGCCAACTGGCTTTCAAGCCTAAGACAGGACCAGAACTCAGGTTTTCCTGCTACTAATGTTTAACACAAAGAATATTTCTGGATTTTTAGACAATTGCTCATGCAGTTGTCTTTCTTCAGTAACCATCCAGTTCCGCTGCTTGTGAAATTAAAGTTAAATTCAATTAAACCATTAAAGTGATTGTATAAGTTGTATAAGTTGATTTAAACTTTAGAATGATAAAATGTTGAACATGCATTCTTTAGCTACACCATTGTACAATAACACCATATTAATCCATTTCTTCTTTTTTGTCCAGAGTTTTTGAATTTTCAGAGCTGAAAAGTAAAAACCAGATAGAGTTTGGTTTATCCATGTGCTATTGGGAATTTGAATACTGGAATAATATTTATTATACTTGTATGTATGCCGCCCATCTGGCCAAAAGAGATTCTAAGCAGTTTACATTCGATTAAAATGCACTATAAAACCATATAATATTATTAAAGGAACTAAGAATGTTTTTTATTATTATTATTATTATTTGAATTTATATCCCGCCCTTCTCCGAAGACTCAGGGCGGCTTACACTGTGTTAAGCAGTGTAAGTTTAGAATTAATTTTTTCTGTTTTCCTGTCCACCTTATAGTCTGGCATTTTACCGATGTCTCCTATCCAACTGCTACCTAGAGCAGTGAGGATCAGCTATGTGCTACTATTAAGTGCACTATGTCCATCACCAGAAATTTGTCCTGTCCTGAAAATCGTTTAAAATATAGAATAGAATAAAATAGAATTTTATTTATTGGCCAAGTGTGATTGGACACACAAGGAATTTGTCTTGGTGCATATGCTCTCAGTGTACATAAAAGAAAAGATACGTTCATCAAGGTACAACATTTACAACACAATTGATGGTCAATATATCAATATAAATCATAAGGATTGCCAGCAACAAGTTATAGACATACAGTCATAAGTGGAAAGAGATTGGTGATGGCAATTATGAAACGATTAATAGTAGTGCAGATTCAGTAAATAGTCTGACAATGTTGATGGAATTATTTGTTTAGCAGAGTGATGGCCTTCGGGAAAAAACTGTTCTTGTGTCTAGTTGTTCTGGTGTGCAGTGCTCTATAGCGTCGTTTTGAGGGTAGGAGTTGAAACAGTTTATGTCCAGGATGCGAGTGATCTGTAAATATTTTCACGGCCCTCTTCTTGATTCGTGCAGTATACTGGTCCTCAATGGAAGGCAGGTTGGTAGCAATTATTTTTTCTGCAGTTCTAATTATCCTCTGAAGTCTGTGACTTTCTTGTTGGGTTGCAGAACCGAACCAGACAGTTATAGAGGTGCAAATGACAGACTCAATAATTCCTCTGTAGAATTGGATCAGCAGCTCCTTGGGCAGTTTGAGCTTACTGAGTTGGCGCAGAAAGAACATTCTTTGTTGTCCTTTTTAATGATGTTTTGATGTTAGCTGTCCATTTGAGACCTTGCGATATGATAGAACCTAGAAATTTGAAGGTTTCTACTGTTGATACTGTGTTGTCAAGTATTGTGAGAGGTGGAAGTATGGAAGGGTTTCTCCTAAAGTCTACCACCATTTCTACGGTTTTGAGTGTGTTCAGTTCCAGATTGTTTTGGTTGCACCACAAAGCTAGTCGTTCGACCTCTCGCCTATATGCGGATTCGTCATTGTCTCGAATGAGACCAATCACTGTTGTGTCATCTGCGAACTTCAGTAGCTTAACAGATGGATCATTGGAGATGCAGTCATTGGTATACAGAGAAAAGAGAAGTGGGGAGAGCACACAGCCTTGGGGGGGCCCTGTGCTAATTGTACAGGTATTTGATGTGATCTTGCTTAGCTTCACCTGCTGCTTCCTGTTTGTTAGGAAGCTTGTGATCCACTTACAAGTCTGTTCCGGTACCTGTAGCTGGTTTAGCTTAGTTAGAAGAATGTCTGGAATGATGGTATTGAATGCTGAACTAAAGTCTACAAAAAGGACCCTTGCATAGGTCTTTGGAGACTCAAGATGTTGTAGGATGTAGTGCAGAGCCATATTAACAGCATCATCTGTTGATCTATTTGCTCGGTATGCAAATTGCAAGGGGTCTAACAGCGGATCCGTGATGGTTTTCAGGAGGCAGAGAATAGATGGGGGCAGGGCCAATCAGAGGTGGTATTTACCGGTTCTCTGGTACTGGTCAGAACCTGCTGAAACTCACCTCTGCTAATGACCGTTGCAACTTTTCAGGATCATGTGATTACTTTTTGCAACTTCTGACAAGCAAAATAAATGGAAAAGCCAGATTCACTTAACAATCAGGTTTCTAACTTATCAACTGCAGGGTGATTCACTTAACTTCTCTGGCAAGAAATGGAGTAAAACTCAACAAATTTTCACTTAACAACATAAATTTTGGGCTCTACTCTGGTCATAAACTGCAGATTACCTGTAGTAGGTGCTCTCTGAGGTTGGTTGTTTTCTTGCAGACGTTCCATTACCCAAACTAGGTAACATCATTAGTTCTAGTAAGGAATGAGGTTGCTCTCAACTTATATTCTAGTGCATTGTTTCTCAACCTTTTCTTCAGCATGGATTCTATTTAAATAACTTTTGTGGCTGTGGACCTTGGCCACAGACCCTCAACACTTGAAGTCATTTCTTCAAGCCTTGTTATGACAACATAGACTCCCAGGGGTCCGTGGACCACAGGTTAACAACCACTGTTCTGGTGGCTTGCCCTGTCTGTGTTGGTGGGGGTGATCTTGGAGGTTTTTTGGTTGGGCTGTTTACTGTTAGTGTGTTTCAGTGGTGGGTTGCTACCAGTTCGCCACAGATCGAGCAAACCAGTAGTGGTGGTAGCGGGAGGCTCCACTCACTCGCCCAGACGCTTCTGCGCATGTGAAACGTTGTCCGCGCGCGTGAGCACGTGCACGCCCACAAGCGAACTGGGAGCAACGGGAATTGAAACCCACTACTGGTGAGTTTGTAGAGTATATTGACAGAATCCTAAAAGCCTGACAGAGTTTTCCTCCACTTCCTCTTATACCAAAGACAATCAAAACAGAGGATTGCTGAGTTTCTTCCTCACCGTTTCCTTTCTTTCCAGGCTAAACAGATGTTTTCATAACAGCTATTACATTCCTTCTTCACATCTACCTTAACCCTCAACCCTCTACGGGGTTGAGAGGAGCTAAGTGATTCAAGATCAGCCAATTGGCTTTCAAGCCTAAGACAGGACCAGAACTCAGGTTTTCCTGCTACTAATGTTTAACACAAAGAATATTTCTGGATTTTTAGAGATGGATATTTCGTGCCCATTAAGAAATCCAGGGCAGCCTATTCACAAACAAAACATCTTCAGATCCAGATGATGGGATTAAGAATTTACATCCTCACCACCCAAATTTAAGAACAGAATATGTCCTTTAGGACACAATAGGATTAACCTACTACTATTAGAATAGCAAAAGGCACCCGACTCACTACATTGCACAACCCTCTGCAGCATCTCAGAGCCATATTAACAGCATCATCTGTTGATCTATTTGCTCGGTATGCAAATTGCAAGGGGTCTAACAGCGGATCCGTGATGGTTTTCAGGTAGGAAAGCACTAGCCTTTCAAAGGTTTTCATGATTACAGATGTTAAAGCAACTGGTCTGTAGTCATTCAGTTCCTTGATGGTGGGCTTCTTCGGCACTGGGATGATGGTAGAGCATTTGAAGCAAGAAGGAACATAACACATCTCTAGTGATTTATTGAAAATTTGGGTGAAGATGGGGGCCAATTGGTCAGCATATATTGTCTCAATAAATGATAGCACATGGCTGACCTTGTCTAACCTCAGAAGCTAAGTGAAGTTGGAAGGAGTGGCAATTCTCCAGGATGTGGGAAGCCCCCCCCCCCCATAATGAAATATTTAGACGAATATTAAAAAAGGCAGAATATTATATTTCACCAAAGGAGAAATGGAAAAAAATCTTAACAAAAGCAGAAAGCAGCCCCAACAACCTCCAGCAGATGCCTGGATTTTTAGACAATTGCTCATGCAGTTGTCTTTCTTCAGTAACCATCCAGTTCCGCTGCTTGTGAAATTAAAGTTAAATTCAATTAAACCATTAAAGTGATTGTATAAGTTGTATAAGTTGATTTAAACTTTAGAATGATAAAATGTTGAACATGCATTCTTTAGCTACACCATTGTACAATAACACCATATTAATCCATTTCTTCTTTTTTGTCCAGAGTTTTTGAATTTTCAGAGCTGAAAAGTAAAAACCAGATAGAGTTTGGTTTATCCATGTGCTATTGGGAATTTGAATACTGGAATAATATTTATTATACTTGTATGTATGCCGCCCATCTGGCCAAAAGAGATTCTAAGCAGTTTACATTCGATTAAAATACACTATAAAACCATATAATATTATTAAAGGAACTAAGAATGTTTTATTATTATTATTATTATTATTTGAATTTATATCCCGCCCTTCTCCGAAGACTCAGGGCGGCTTACACTGTGTTAAGCAGTGTAAGTTTAGAATTAATTTTTTCTGTTTTCCTGTCCACCTTATAGTCTGGCATTTTACCGATGTCTCCTATCCAACTGCTACCTAGAGCAGTGAGGATCAGCTATGTGCTACTATTAAGTGCACTATGTCCATCACCAGAAATTTGTCCTGTCCTGAAAATCTTTTAAAATATAGGAAGGGATATTTTAAATACAGAATCATGGCTCCTATGGCTCCAGATATTTCAAAGATTATATTATTATTATTATTATTATTATTATTATTATTATTATTATTATTATTATTATTATTATTATTATTATTATTATTATTATTTAATTAATTAATTTATTTTATTCATTAAACATGAAACTCAGTCAACTGAACATTTAAAGATTATTATTATTATCATTATTACTATTATACTGAAGGAATTCAAAACACTGAAAATTCTGGCATATTTTTTGAAGAATGTTCTTTAAAGAGAACATTCAAGTACATTATTTAAAGAGTTTTTTAAAGAATGTACTTGATGGTAATTTGATTCATTCAATATATATAGGGGCGTGCATAAGAGCACCAGCGTGCCTACCATCCCTGTCCTAATGTTCCCTTTAATTATATTCATTTTATGTATTCAATTCATGCTTATACTTATATATATTAATATAAATCATACGGATTGCCAGCAACAAGTTATAGACATACAGTCATAAGTGGAAAGAGATTGGTGATGGCAATTATGAAACGATTAATAGTAGTGCAGATTCAGTAAATAGTCTGACAATGTTGATGGAATTATTTGTTTAGCAGAGTGATGGCCTTCGGGAAAAAACTGTTCTTGTGTCTAGTTGTTCTGGTGTGCAGTGCTCTATAGCGTCGTTTTGAGGGTAGGAGTTGAAACAGTTTATGTCCAGGATGCGAGTGATCTGTAAATATTTTCACGGCCCTCTTCTTGATTCGTGCAGTATACTGGTCCTCAATGGAAGGCAGGTTGGTAGCAATTATTTTTTCTGCAATTCTAATTATCCTCTGAAGTCTGTGTCTTTCTTGTTGGGTTGCAGAGCCAAACCAGACAGTTATAGAGGTGCAAATGACAGACTCAATAATTCCTCTGTAGAATTGGATCAGCAGCTCCTTGGGCAGTTTGAGCTTACTGAGTTGGCGCAGAAAGAACATTCTTTGTTGTCCTTTTTTAATGATGTTTTTGATGTTAGCTGTCCATTTGAGATCTTGCGATATGATAGAACCTAGAAATTTGAAGGTTTCTACTGTTGATACTGTGTTGTCAAGTATTGTGAGAGGTGGAAGTATGGAAGGGTTTCTCCTAAAGTCTACCACCATTTCTACGGTTTTGAGTGTGTTCAGTTCCAGATTGTTTTGGTTGCACCACAAAGCTAGTCGTTCGACCTCTTGCCTATATGCGGATTCGTCATTGTCTCGAATGAGACCAATCACTGTTGTGTCATCTGCAAACTTCAGTAGCTTAACAGATGGATCATTGGAGATGCAGTCATTGGTATACAGAGAAAAGAGAAGTGGGGAGAGCACACAGCCTTGGGGGGGGCCTGTGCTAATTGTACAGGTATTTGATGTGATCTTGCTTAGCTTCACCTGCTGCTTCCTGTTTGTTAGGAAGCTTGTGATCCACTTACAAGTCTGTTCCGGTACCTGTAGCTGGTTTAGCTTAGTTAGAAGAATGTCTGGAATGATGGTATTGAATGCTGAACTAAAGTCTACAAAAAGGACCCTTGCATAGGTCTTTGGAGACTCAAGATGTTGTAGGATGTAGTGCAGAGCCATATTAACAGCATCATCTGTTGATCTATTTGCTCGGTATGCAAATTGCAAGGGGTCTAACAGCGGATCCGTGATGGTTTTCAGGTAGGAAAGCACTAGCCTTTCAAAGGTTTTCATGATTACAGATGTTAAAGCAACTGGTCTGTAGTCATTCAGTTCCTTGATGGTGGGCTTCTTTGGCACTGGGATGATGGTAGAGCATTTGAAGCAAGAAGGAACATAACACATCTCTAGTGATTTATTGAAAATTTGGGTGAAGATGGGGGCCAATTGGTCAGCATATATTGTCTCAATAAATGATAGCACATGGCTGACCTTGTCTAACCTCAGAAGCTAAGTGAAGTTGGAAGGAGTGGCAATTCTCCAGGATGTGGGAAGCCCCCCCCCCATAATGAAATATTTAGACGAATATTAAAAAAGGCAGAATATTATATTTCACCAAAGGAGAAATGGAAAAAAATCTTAACAAAAGCAGAAAGCAGCCCCAACAACCTCCAGCAGATATCTGGATTTTTTAGAGATGGATATTTCGTGCCCATTAAGAAATCCAGGGCAGCCTATTCACAAACAAAACATCTTCAGATCCAGATGATGGGATTAAGAATTTACATCCTCACCACCCAAATTCTAAGAACAGAATATGTCCTTTAGGACACAATAGGATTAACCTACTACTATTAGAATAGCAAAAGGCACCCGACTCACTACATTGCACAACCCTCTGCAGCATCTCAGAACCCTATACAAATTCCATGTACTCATCAAACCAAATTGTCAGCTATCCCAGAACTGCAAGCTGTGGTTGGTTCTCCTCATCAATAAACAGAGTCCTTCTTTCCAATCACCTTCCGTTTTATTTTCAGCGCCTTTCTCTTGGCTTGGAACTAGACCGGATTTTTCTTCCAACAAGGACATAACAGGACTTTAAGCTAGTTAAGACCTCAAGAAACTGCCTGGCAAAAGTCAGCAAATCCCATCCAAATTATTGTGCAGATTGACTACATGATTGTGTGCATGGAGTTGGCAGGAATGAACTCAAGTTGGACACTACCCACACAAGTCACCTAAGCTCTATTTTATCATGCAGGATATATTCAAAGCTACAGAACAGATTCCTATGACTAGTAACAAGCTCAGATCTTTAGGAAGACTGAATATAGATTCTGATAATGCACCCCAATGTGGGATTTGTGTGTGCATAATTGCAATTCAGAAACAAATTCTAAGGAATACTCTTAGAAATGGAGTCACATAAGTGGTAGAAATCTATTTCTAACATTTGTGTGGGTATTTGCATATATATTGTTGTACACAGAGGTACATAATTTAAGAGTCCCTTTAGTTGTTTTTCATTCATAAGTGGCAGACATCAAGAGATGGAGCTTTCTGGATCTTAAAATATAGGAAGGGATATTTTAAATACAGAATCATGGCTCCCTATGGCTCCAGATATTTCAAAGATTATATTATTATTATTATTATTATTATTATTATTATTATTATTATTATTATTATTATTATTATTATTATTATTATTATTATTTAATTAATTAATTTATTTTATTCATTAAACATGAAACTCAGTCAACTGAACATTTAAAGATTATTATTATTATCATTATTACTATTATTATTATTATACTGAAGGAATTCAAAACACTGAAAATTCTGGCATATTTTTTGAAGAATGTTCTTTAAAGAGAACATTCAAGTACATTATTTAAAGAGTTTTTTAAAGAATGTACTTGATAGTAATTTGATTCATTCAATATATATAGGGGCGTGCATAAGAGCACCAGCGTGCCTACCATCCCTGTCCTAATGTTCCCTTTAATTATATTCATTTTATGTATTCAATTCATGCTTATACTTATATATATTAATATGTACTCGACAAAATAAATAAATAATAAATAAATATACTTTCTTTCATTTCAAAATTTTCTTCTTCGGGTTTCATGTCCATGTACCTGAGAATAAACAGTATGCAGTTTAAAGATATTTACATATAACAGTGGAATTATTAAATGTCAGAAGCATCTAAGTTATATACTGAATGCAAACCAATTTTCAGAAATGTTCAAATTAACATTTTAATTAAAACATTTAGATAAGATACTGTGTATATGCATATGTGTGTATATGCAGTGGTGGGATTCAGCCAGTTCACACCACTTCGGGAGAACCGGTTGTTAACTTTCTGAGCAGTTTGATGAACTGGTTGTTGGAAAAAAATCATTAGGGCAGAGAACTGGTTGTTAAATTATTTGAATCCCACCACTGTGTATATGATACATACATAGACTACATATACACAAATAATCTAGTTTATTCTGACCGATAGGTTTTTAAATTGAAAAGTAAATAGCATATGAAGGTTGAAACATTCTGAAAATTAATTACTGTACTTATCTCAGGCATTTTCTTTTGGAAGCCTTTATTATTATGATATAATTTAAAATGACCTTTATTTTCCTATTTAAATTTTATTAACACTTCCATTTTTTTACTTGTATAAATTAAGGCTAATGAAATAACAGGAGAAAATGAAAAGCAGCAAATTTGGGATGTAGGAAAAAAAAATCTCTATCCACTATTAGGAAAGGAACTTTTTAAGAATTTATTTTTAAGAATTTATAGACTAAATACTATTTTTGTTATTGTTGGCAGAAGTTTCCAGCATTTATAACCGGCTTTCTAAACCTTAAATTTAAAACCATTGGTCAGGTTTCTCACAAGGAGTGATGATTTGATTGATCTCTTTAAAAAGATACAGTAATTTTATGACCAGATAAACTCCATTTTTTTTACTATAAAATTTCCAAGGGAGTATTATCAAGTGTCCACTTAATTTAGAAAAAGCTTAATTTTTAAAAGCAAATAGTACTTTTTCAATTGCTTTCTTCCAGATCTTTCTAGTTTTCTTCTTCTATTGTAGTGGAGGAATATGTGATAGTCTCATAAACTTTTAGAACTCTTTGCTTGTTTACATTTCATATTTCTAACCACCCACCTCCCTCAGCGAGGAGTTCTGGGCAGTGCTCATTTCTGCATAAGTTATCCTGAACTTATATTTTGTACTATGTATTTTGTTTTGCTGGGAAGTGTGAGTAGAATGAGATATGCAAACAAAACATAAAATTAATGTTGTATCTTTGACATTCCCTATGTACAGAAGGAAAATTCATCTGGGTGTATCAATAGTAAAAAAAAATAGTTTGTCTTTCGGTTGATGTCCGGTGAGAACGGCCTGCAAAAATCCAGCTGGCAACTACTGTCAGGAGACCCTACAGGGTGAAAGCCACTTTGTAGGGGTGGCGAAGAAATGAGACGTGTTTTGTGGACCATGAGAAACTCACAATTTCCTTGTTAGGTCCAAAGCAACAGCAGGGATGATGGCCATTTTTGGCAGTCAGATGTTGGGACAAAACCGGGACCATAAGGTTTGTGCTGGAGTGGTCTGTGGATAGAGCGTTGAAACTGGGTGAGATAACTTCCAACTCTTACTCTAAAGATTTAATTTAAGTACAAGAATTTTAAAAGATAATCTCCAAGCGCTAAGGAAGAGGTGATTAGACACATGGAGAAGATTAAAGAAGATGAAAATTAAGAGATGAAAGAAATGTCCAAGGGAAGCTTTAAAATACAGAAAGTCTGGAAAAAAGCTTAAACAATTTGAAAGATGATTTTTGGGTGAAACTGTCTTGCTTATTTGTATTTTTAACTCCCCTGGACTTATCGGATAACCAGCTGTTTTTGACATACTGTTTAATGTTCGATTTGGGAGCAGGAGGGCCATTTACTGGAAGAAGAGGAGCACTACAGCATCAGTATTCTTAGTTAAAGTGAACCACAATACGCATAAAGTCTAATACACAGAATAGAAGAAAGTAAATAACACCTGGAAGGAAGCATGACCTTGACTCTATTGTAGAAGACGATTTGGATATTTTGAAAATACCTAATGAGTTTCTTTTCCCTCTTGAAAATTTCTAAGATGAACTAAATTGCAAATAACTAAACTTTATTGAAACTGGCTATTGGATTATAGATCTGAAAGATTGGAGGAACATAGTGGATTAATTTGGATTTGGATTATTAAGGCTATTTGACAGAACATTCTACAAGGCAAAAGAAGAAAGGTGATAGAAGAAAAGAAGAAAAGTTAAATAAGACTTTAAAATTTGGACAATTGGAAAGATATGTAATTGGAAAACCACAAGATAACTTACTAAAGAATTTTAAAGATTATAAATTTAGGTGATTTGGAGGTATAACTATAGGATTGATTGAATTTTATTAAGTTGGAGTTTTTAAATATTGAGATGTTGGAACCAAAGAGGTATACTGAGTATTTTTTATTAAATGGTTACAAAATAGATTTACAGGGGATAATAGAGGCAAATGAAGAAATAATTTTAATGCTCAAAAACATGCATGAAACTATAAAGAACAATAAGGAGATAAGGGGATTGTCTAAAGATAAAGAAATGAGTATAGAAACCACTCAACAATTGGGGGAAAAGATGGACATGATATTCAGGAAATAGATGAGAAATTAGAAGAAGCAGTGGAAGGAAAAAATCAAAATGAGATGCAAGAAGATAAAGATAATGAAGAGAAAGGATTAATAAGTAGGAATCAATTAGATAATTCCTTAAAAGCTTATAATAGAACAGAGGGGGAAAAAGAAAAATATCTTCAAAAAAAAGAAAGATTTAGATAAAAAAAAGAAAAATCTCTTTTTAAAAAAGAAAGTCTTATTGATGGGTGTTCAAATAATACAGTAGAAGGAGACAAAGGGCAACCCGAAGGGAATGTTCAGTAGCAGTGGTGGGATTCAGCCAGTTCGGACTGGTTCGGGTGAACCGGTAGTTAAATTGCTGGCTGGCCCCACCCCTACCTGCCTCACCCCTTCCAGGAGTCCCCACACACCCCATTTTGGCTCCCAGGTAAGTGCAGGGAGGCTTACTAGACCCAAAACAGGGCGCGGGGGCGCGGTGCATTCTCCACCGTGGCCCCTTTTTGCTCCCAGGGAGATGCAGGAGGCTGAGTGCTGCCTGTCAAACCCCTTGGCCACGCCCACCATGGCCATGCCCACCCAGCCTGTCATTAGGGCAAAGAATCGGTTGTTAAATTATTTGAATTCCACCACTGTTCAGTAGGTATAAAAATATCAAAAAGAGTTATAAGACTCCAAGAGAAATAAATAAAAAGATGATTAAAAAGTCAGTATATGACGGAACTCCAAAAAGGCTAAGAGATGACGGATAATGATAAAATATATTAATAAAAAGAAAAAATAGAAAATACAAATAGGGAAAATAGTAGCATACATATTAACAGATAATAGAATCTATTATAATTAAAAGTAAATTAAGCTTAGTAGGTGGAAGTTTAGGATTAGGTAATCCAATTGTATTATTAATATTAATAGTGTGTTAAAGTATATTGTTAACTTAAACTTTTAAGGATCAGAAATTGTGGAAATTTTGAGATACATTCCCGGGATTGATTAAATTCTGTTAATATTTGGCCTTATTAGTAGTCCTACACATTTGGGATATTGAAATTATGGTGGAATAATAAGTAATTCTCAAAATATTAAATATTAGTAACTTAGTAGGGTAGGGGATAACAAATACATGGCACAAATAAATGTTATTTATGTTTAAATAAATTAATGGAAAAAATGATAAAGAATTATAAAGAGAGAATGGTACCGTTGAAGTTGGAAGATCAGGATTATGCATACTTATTTGTATTATTACTGTTAGAATTGTTTAAAAAAAGATTTGATCCAGTCAATACCCTGTCTGCAAAATATGTATGGTGTGTATTATATTAAAAAGGAAAAAAATAGCTCAATGAGTATAAATATAGCTGTATCAATTAGATGAGATCTGAAATGTAAACATTTCATAAACAATCCTTCCACTGATGGAAATCTCATTGATGGAATTGCTATCACTTTGGGTAATATTTCCTAGTGGGGTAAGTACATCTATCTGTTTCAGGAAAATGAGAATTGTTCCTTGGAAACTTGAATGATAAATTTAATATACTGTAAGCTTTTGTGGACTACATTCTCCTTTATTCGATGTGATATTCTGGATAACTTCATCAAGCAAGGACACCTACGCACATTCTTAATATAACACAATCTTTAGCCTCCTCTGCAATGCTCAAGAAGCAACAGAGTAGAAAAAGAAGGCAGTGAAGCAGATTTATATGGAAACTTGTGGCTGATTATTATAAAAAAAAAACCAACTGTTGTGGCTCACTGGTTCAAACAATGATTTGATGCCTCTAGCTTTCATTACTTGCCGATCTCTTCCTGAGTTTGCTTCTTCATTATCCCTGGCCTTGCAACCCAGGAAGCCAGTCTCCAAAAGAGGTTTGGCTTGGGTTACCTTGTTTATGAAGTGCCGCTGTGAAGTTGAATTCCCAAAAAGATTCCTCATAATAGAAGCTGAAACGGTAGACAGTGAAACAGTACTTGCAACAAAACAATTAAATCAAAGTAGGAAGATGAATAAGTCTGTGACCAATTTTCTGCTTTTTTCAGAAATATCATATTAATGTTAAGATTATATTCACATTCAGCATTTAGCATTCAGTATATTGGAGTTAGACATACTACTTTGGATAGTATAGCAAGATGTAGTTCCAAAGCTGCTTCTTTTCAAGAGGCAACTGGACTTCTTTGTTTTTCTTTGAAGACGTTTCGCTTCTCATCCAAGAATGCAACTGCTGAGAGGACACAGTCCTACAACGTAGTCCTTTCAGCAGTTCCAAGAAGGCTCCACACCCATTTGCACTACTCAGGTGACCCTGATGACACACGTAAACCTCCAGGTAGCCTCAACAATTCTCTAAAAGAATGCAAATGACCAGCTAGCCACAAGGAGTATAAATCCTTCCATTCCCCACCATCCAGTCACTGCTGAAAGAGCTTCTTGAATGAGAAGCAAAACAAGAAAAGAAAGAAAAACAAGAAAATCTGGTTGCCTCTTGAAAAAAGCATTTTTGGGACAACCATGACCTAGATGACTGAGTATCACCATAGACATTTAGCAAGATGTAGCATTCTATGTTATTACCTAGAATTCTTATCTTCATAGGTCAAAGGTGGTCTTCTAATACTCAATGTCACAGTTGTTTTCATTTTCTACTCATAAATCTGGGTAAATCATTTTCATACACAACACATACAAACGAACAAACACAGTCCTTCTCTTTTTAAAGACTGATGTCCTTCAGATCTTTCCTTCTCCATGGCCATCCTTCTCAAGACTTGTCAAAATCCATTACTTTCATATCTCAAGTCCAAGTGTCCTATGCTCAATTTATAAGGAGGCTATTTGTTCTGAGAATCCATGCTGGGCACCTTTAATTTTGTAACTGAGAAATATTCTAAAAATCTGAAAAATGCAGAATACTTTGAAAATATAAAGCTTATCATCGTTTGGAAGTGGTCCTACAGTTTCCATTCAGTGATCTGGATGGTAGTTCCAGATGGGAAATTAACCCCCTCATTCATGGAATTCAATGCGGAATCTTCTCCTTATAAGCTTCCAGCCTGTACTTACCATTAAACTTTGTCTTGCCACCAAAAAAAAAAAAAAAGCAATTAGGAAGGAAACACAGAGCAGCTGCTGAAAGACTTTTGATCAGCAACAGAAAAAAACGCTCCATAATATCATTTCCTGATATTAATTACCATATACCTAGGTCTGCTAATTTTCGGGCAGAACATCAAAAGACTCAAAATTCTCTCTAGCTCCAATTTGCTGTTTTCATTTTGGGCATAAAAAGTGGTGCGGAAGGTGTCCGAGCAGCATAGCAAGGTAAATTAAGAAGTCAGAGTATACTTTATTCCCTTAAAATGAGAGTTGGGGGTGGGTTGAAACAGCAGGATGAATCTAAATTAAATGTTATGTCACAAAATCTTAGCCATAAATGCTATTAAAATATATACAATTAGTCCATAATAAATTAGCTTAGTTATACGGCAGCAGACTCCAGTATTTTGCATGTTTATTTAAGGATAATTCCAATGGGGTTCAATAGATTCTGTTCCCAAGTGTGATTATCTAGCAAAGCAATCCCCAAATGCTACAACAACTAGCTTTCTTTCATTGTTTAAAAATAGAACTGTATCTTTTGCAGTCCCAAATTCATGTTACATGCTTATTTATGTTTATATTTTAAAATGAAATCTAAGTACAGAAAGTAGAACTTTATACAAACCAGAAACCCAGCAGGAACATAAGCTGTTTATACCTTTCCCCAGGCTCTGTTTTTTTTTTCTCCCCAGCTGTCTTTCTTCCTCGAAGAAGAAAGATATGGGGAACTTTAACCTTTGCCAAAGGAAAAGCAGTTAGGGATAAGAGCACCTTTTGTTTGCATTTTCTTCATCCCTGATTACAGTCCTGAGCTCAAGATCAGTTTATGGGGATTGAAGCCTATGCAACGTCTCACGCTTTTCCTTTGCTGCCCAACACAGTGGTCCCTTACCTGTCTACATGTCCAAGAATAGGTAGCATTGTAGGGGGCACTGTCTACATGTCCAACAATAGGGGGCATTGTGGATAATGACAGTATTGACCAAACTGAAATAAAACTGTTTTGTGACATGGACAAAGTGTGTTCTCCTGGTTTTTTGCAAGCTAGTGAGTCACTCATTGCACCACTTCAGGGGTTTCTAATGCACCACAAGGCCAGCCAATATCCTGCCACACCATATTCTAGGCCAGACCTATTAGGACTGAAAAAAGACTATAAGGAGAGGATGTGAAGCATGATGCTGTCAGAGCTCTCTCTAAGATAGGACAATAAATCAGCTATGACAGTGAAACCTCAAGGGCTATTGACAGAGAGCGGTAGGTTACCTTACTGCAGTGAAGAAAGAAATTACATATGCAGAGATGATTTGCCTAATGCAAAACCCAGGGATCCAGCTTTGTGTGTGCGTGCGCACGCACGTATTAGCCTCAGGATTTAATTCCTGAGCCTTTTCTTGTTGTCTTTTCAGGGCAATGGCTGTTAGGTGGAGGAGAGAAATCTGGTAGAAAGCTAGATGTGGCCTCAACAACAATGAAGAGGACCTTTCCGTGATACTTTGTATGTGAACTTGACACGATCCAGTTGATACTTGAGAAAGCACTGAGCAGCTTGCAGTACCTGGAGAAAAAAGGAGGCTTCTGGAATGGGGAGGGATGGGGAGGATTTGGTGGTGGTGGGTCATTTAACTGCCAATAGTTTGCCATAACTGTAGATGGTTGGAAAGGATGGTGTCATTGTAATATCAATGATATAGCTACTATAAGTGACATCAGTTATTAGAAGTGATAGCAGCCACAGATAAAAGTTTTGGCTACTTGTTTTACTAGTATATCAATGAAGGTATTGTTTTTAAGGTGGCGTTATTCTTCTCTGTGAAAATGTTCTAAATTCTTGTGGTGAATTCAGAAGAGTGTTTTACTCCTTTGAGAAGATGGTGCCAATATTAAAAAGCTTTTTTATGGGTAATAGCTTCTTGGTAAAGCATTGCCGTTCCATTTCATTATAAAGGATGACCTAGTAAAGAACAGGAAGGTGCCCTCAAACTTTGGAGCAAAATGGCAAGAATCTGATTCCAAATGTGAAATTGGAAGCATCAGATTATGTAACAGATGTGAGATTTTGATTATGTAGGAAGGGTTGAGACATGAGAAGAAAGTCTATTTTTTATAAGTGAGATTCCTTTTATAGGAAACCACTTCTAGGTAAGATAAAATCCACAGTGTAATGCGGCAAATAAATTTATAATAAAAATGGACAAAACCTAGAAAATGATAGAAGGGTCTTCAAGACAGACTAGATTATTCTTTAGCAGTAATCCTGTGAATTCTTTTGAGGAAATGAGTTAACCAACACAAGCAAATTAAATGTATATTTCTCTAGTTTAGAGCAGTGGAGGGTTATCAAACGCAAATTGTTATAAAGTGCCTCACGAGGATAAGTTCAGTAACCTTAAGGCTGCAATACTGAAGATTTTCCAGGTATAGGAAGAAATGTTTGAATAGTTAAAAATGTAGTTACTTTTCACCATTTCACTTTTGGTTATTTAGGCTGTGGTGATGGCTGCACAATCATATCTGAGGTTCCTATTTTATTTTATTTATTAAATTTATTTGCCACCTATCTCATGTTAAAAAAGCAACTCCATATTGATATGGAGAGTGAGCATCTGGTGAATGACTCTTGCATAGGGAGAAGTTAGATACAAGGAAACTATTGGCAATATGTAAGAGACCCTAAGAACCCAGCTGCAATACGAAAGCCTTGAAACTCCAAGCAGAAGAACCTAAATAGGACCCTCCTTCCCTTTATTTTCATTGGAACTAAGGATTGTGCCATTTTCACAGGTTAGATTCTGTACTAGACTTACGATTCTTTTCCCTGATCATTGTCTTAGAACAGCTGATCCTCCTGTCCCTCAAGGCATTCCCTCTGCTTACCACACAACTTTGAGCATCATTACTATTAGGTGAGAACACGACAGACAGACTGACAGGAACAAAAAAGGCACCGGTTTATCTGTAGCCCAAGATAATAAGTGCTTTGCTCACTCAACAGCCAGGAGTAAGTGCCAGAAGTAGGAAAACAGCTTAACGTTTTTGGCCAGGCACTGTGGCTTTTCCTTAGGACTAGGACAAACAAGCAAATTGTCCAAGTAAACAAGTACAAAAATTCATGGAAAATATAATTCCCTAAATCTTCTAATGATCTCCTGAGGGAAAGGAAGTAACCTGAATATATAGATTCCAGTTCTGGATTTGATTTGGATATTGATGTTTTGTAGGAATCTAAGGTCCAAGAATGAGGATTTATTTGTTTGTGTATTGTAAATATTTGCCCTCTAGTCATAGAATCAGCATGCCCCTCCTTTTCCAAACACATCAAGCCAACCCCGCATATTTGCCAAGCAAAACAGGTCACAGTAACTGCTGTGGGGTTGTGAGGACTTGATGTTCTGCAGGCTATTAGTTTTGCATACTGAAGAATCAATGTTTATAGAATAGAATAGAATAGAATAGAATAGAATAGAATAGAATAGAATAGAATAGAATAGAATAGAATAGAATTTTTTATTGGCCAAGTGTGATTGGACACACAAGGAATTTGTCTTGGTGCATATTCTCTCAGCGTACATAAAAGAAAAGATAAGTTCATCAAGAATCATAAGATACAACACTTACCAATATAAATCATAAGGATACAAGCAACAAAGTTACAGTCATAAAGTCATAAGTGGAAGGAGATGGGTGATGGGAACGATGATAAGATTAATAGTAGTGCATATTTAGTAAAGTTTGACAGTGTTGAGGGAATTATTTGTTTAGCAGAGTGGTGGCGTTTGGGAAAAAACTGTTCTTGTGTCTAGTTGTTCTGATGTGCAGTACTCTGTAGCATCGTTTTGAGGGTAGGAGTTGAAACAGTTTATGTCCAGGATGTGAGGGATCTGTAAATATTTTCACAGCCCTCTTTTTGACTCGTGCAGTATACAGGTCCTCAATAGGGACCTGTTTTTTCTGCAGTTCTAATTATTCTCTGAAGTCTGTGTCTGTCTTGTTGGGTTGCAGAACAAAACCAGACAGTTATAGAGGTACAGATGACAGATTCAATAATTCCTCTGTAGAACTGGATCAGCAGCTCCTTGGGCAGTTTGAGTTTTCTGAGTTGGCGTAGAAAGAAGATTCTTATTTTATCTTATCCTATCTTATCCTAGTAATAGAATAATTTAGGGGTATATTTGATCAGGAGACTAGGGCAAATTATATTGAAGCACAAACTGTTTATTGGTAGGCTGTTACTTTTTTTTGCTTCCCTAGTGCTCTGCTTACCTTATCAGTATTCTATAGCCGTCTGAAGATTCTATGGTTAAGCTGATAATGTTGATTTTCTGAGAAAGTGTTTTTGTAATGGGGTACTTACCCAATTTGACACTCTGTAGCTGAGTCTGTGCTTTGTTTTCTTTGCCAGGAAGTATTTAAGGTAGGGGCTTTAACTTGGCTCCACAAAATCTCCTACATCTTGGACCCAGTTAATATATCGGTCAAAAGTACTAGAGAGCATGTAATATGAAGACTAAATGTTGCAGGACCTCTTGATAATTGCTGACAATGACTAGAGGAAGGTGCAGTCTGCCCTGTGATGGGTAAGAATTGGTCGTCACTCATCTCAGGCCAACCATAAAGATTGAACAGGTTTGATGTGAAGCACATTTTTGTGCAGCAAGGGAAGTGCAGCAAGGGAAGTTGTCCATGGAGCTAGAATCTACTAAGGCTTGCAACTGATTTCCAAGTCCATTTGGCTCTAAACCTGGGACAGACTCATTTCCTGAGAGACCAGATCTGGAACATTAAGGGCATCTATTTGAAAAATGTCCCAGTTCCCCACCAATATAACATCTAGTTAATGCTTCATTGGAAGGTCTTGGAAAGGACCTGATATTGAAGTGCTCAGCTTCTCCAGAATATAAACTTATGTATGTGTTACTTCAGTTACTTAGATAAGTAACAGGTGTGATTACCTAGCTCTGATGAGTAGGCAGAAAAAAAGGAGAAAATGAAAGAGAATAATCATGTTTTACTCTCTCAACTGTAATACACCACAGTTTCTCAAGTCTTCTTTGCTATGCAAACAGACTTGGATTAATACAGACATTAAGATTCTGGCAAATGAACCTGTCCTATCAGATAAGGTCTCTTTAACTTAGTCAGTTAAGCCTATTTTATTCCAGCCCACATTCTGAGCTAACAACTAAAAGTTAGCTATAAAGTCCAGTGCTGAGCACTTTCCCTGTCAACAGTAATAGATTTCATGGTTGGTGGTCACTTGATTGATTCATGGCACTTAGGTTTCAGAAAAGTAATAAAATTGGTATCAATGTCTAGTCTGCTCTGTAACAGAAGGGGATTGCCTACTCTACAGCTCCCTCTGTCATTAGGCCAGTTATAAATCGTACATGAAATTAGTTTGTAGGAAAATCGTCGGCTCTTAAGGAGATATGTAATTCACACTGAATGGGGAATGATTTAATTACCAGGATTCTGATCACATTTGTCAGTCAGGGAAGTAAATGCTCAATGTTGGAAGCTTGCTGGAGGTATGAGAGCTGCTAATTCTAGCATATTCTTCTCCATTGACTGACTACTCATCTTAATTTACTGACTTATCTGGGTTGCAACTTGTTTTTTATATTGTAGGAAGGTAGTGGCAACATCCTTCATAGTCAATGGCAGGGGTCTCCAAATTTAACAAATTTTAAGATTAGTGGCTTCAACTACTAGAATTCCCCAGTCAACATTTCAAAGCTGGATCTTCAGCTTAGAGAAGTAGCAGGTAGAAGGGAAGCAGTAACTCTGATAGATCTGGCCTTTCTGATTAACCCAAAGCAATATGTGCTGAAGGATAGTGATCCAGGATGGAAGGAAATAGGAACACATGCAACTCCAAGGTCAATGTCAACAACAAAATGGCTGCTGAAATAAATGCATTGGACAGGATCCATGGCAAAAAAAATATGTACCAAAATAAGGGAAATTGCTGCCACAGTATCAGTAAAGGAAAGGACAATTTAAAATTGACTCGAGGATGGTTTGCACTAGGGATCAGATAAAGGACAGATCTTGAAGAGATGGCAGAAAAAATAATTTGCCAGGGCAGGTTTGTATTCCAATTAGATACACATGAGGAAAAAGTTCATAACAGTAACATCTTGGATTTCCTCATTCTTTCCTTAGAGGTGTTCGGTTGAAATGTGATTATAAATCTGTGATATAAAGTGATATAACTTTTCTAACTCCTCCTCCTGTGATTATCAAGCTTGTAGGTTTAAATTAAATTAGAAATATTAATTTCTGAATGGTTTTATCAACGTGATATCCCCCCTGTCTTCAAAGAAATCACATTTTTTATATAGTAGTAGAAGTTTTGAAATTTGTTATGTAAAACAAGGGTTATTTATCCCTTTCATGCCTCACAATCTAGTTTCACCTTGCAAATTGATGAACTGCACATGAAGCATATAGAGGAATCTTACACCTGAACACAAGGGAACCTCAAAAAATATGGTGCATTTCAGAATTTGAAGATTATTCTTTTTGTAAACAAGGCCAACCTCAGTTGTGCACCGTTTGTGGTTTGTCCCTGCAGGGCTTGAAGGTGAGGGGAAGGCAAATAAGGGGGGGGCGGTCAGCGGTGAAGATGGGAGACAACAGTTAGAGTCTGAAGTAATAGAAAAAATGGCTGCAGAACGATTTTCATCTTGTGGGAAGTTCTCCAATGTGATGGGAAGGAGGATGCTGTTGGCAATGCTGGGAGCCCAAGAACTAGTTTGCAGAAATGGTATTAGAGTCAGCAGCATGGTTGGCTCTGAGGCAAAGTGAAGGCATTGTGCATTGTGCCATTTCTCTCATGCAGGGAAGGTGGGCACTGAAACTATGCCAAAGGTAGGGCAGGGCAGCTACTCCTGCTTGAAGTGCCACCATCCTATAGAAATGGAGTATTGTGTCTTTGGTGCCTCCAGCTTGAATTCAGCTATAGTAGAACAAAATGAGGAAGAAACATGTTCCCTTGTCAGATGTAGTCACAACATCTAATGCTTCCATCAGGGCAAAACACTGACAAGAACCAAGCCTGCGGACCACGTTAGGGTCAAACAAGATAACGCGTGTGCGTGCGTGTGTGTGTTTAAGATCCTTTTGTGGGAACATCAGAGAAAGCCATAGGAAGGAAGCTAGGATCACCGCCGATTGATACACGCACACGGGGGCCAGCCTGCAACAGGTGCCTTCGCCACATGGAAAGGAAGCCCCAGCGAGAGAAGCCATCAAAGGCAGCGTCGTCGCCGTCAGCGCCAGCCTTAGTCTGGGCTGAGTCTGAGCATCATTCCACCTCATTGCCAGACCCGTTGAAGGAATCAGCCCAGGAGTCAGCCGGCTGAACTGCGGGACTAACCCCGAGAGAGAGAGAGAGAGAGAGAGCCCGGAAAGTTAAACGGGGACGCGCGCAGTGCTCCGTTTTCCCACACGTTATTTCTTGGTCTGGGCAGCGCGGCGGTTCCCACCGCCCGCGTCTTCCCGCTCGCTTTCTTTCTCTCTATCTCCTCCTCAGCCGAACGAAGGAGTGGGCTGGCTGGGTATCCCCTGGAGTGAGCGCCAGAGCGGAGCGCTCGGTGGCGGTTCCCGCCTTTTCTCCCGCTCCTCCTGTGTCGCCCTTCTCCACCACCTCTTTTTCGCTCTCTCTCTCTCTCCTTTCCTTCTTTCGGAGTCGCCGCCGCCTGCAAAGCTGCCAAAAGGGAGAGCCTGCGTGCCTACCCGGGAATTAAATGCCTGACCCGAGCCTTGCTGAGTTCGCCGTTCAGAAAGCACTCCTCTGAGCGATATATGGGAGGAAATGAACGCGGCAGGAAAGCCGACTCTTCCTGCCCCGCTGGAGCGCCCGGACAGCCTCCTCGTCCCGACTTGGGCAAGTACCCGGCTGTCTTTTTTTTTTTTTTCCCCTTCTCTTTTTCTTCCCTTCGAGCCTCTCCGCCGTCGCCTCCTACCCCGAGTCCGCCTCCAGCTGCCACCCCCACCCCCGCCGCCGTCCCGTCCCGTCCCCCGCGGCTCTTCTCGGTCCTCTCGGGCTCGGCTGGAGACTCCCACGTCCGAGGTTGGCGCTCGCTCTCCGCCGGGTTTGGCGTCGCCGAGGTGTTCGTGGGAACTCTCAAAGTTGCGCGTCGAGGCAGTTAGGCGAGGAGGAGGGGGAGGGGAGGAATATTCCCTTGGAAGGGAAAACCCAGGGGTTGCAATTTTTGTAGCGTGGTGTGTGTGAGGCTGAGGCAGAAAGGCGGGCGTCCTTCTAGTCTAAAACCTACGGAACGGGGATATTTTAATTATTATTTTTGTTTCTCTCTCTCCCCCCCCCCTCAGTTCCTGACAGAGCCGGGAAAGTAGTAGATCTTAACAGAAGTTATGGCGACGAAGGTTCCCCCCGCCCGACCCGGTTCGGCTCGGATCCAAACAGAACTTGAAACATCCAGGCGGGAGTTTCCCCTAAACTCTTTCGCTTTGGAGGCGGGTGGGGGGAGGGTGTCTTCCCGTTTTTGCCAGCGAGGAGCTGTGGGCTGGCAGTTGCACCCTCAAGGTGTGAGCCAGAAAACCCGGTCCTGATTTATTTATTTATTTATTTATTTATTGGGTCGGCTGCGTTTTGCTCCCGCTAGTCGGCGGCTGAAGGAGCTAGCAGATTGAGAGGATAAGAAATAGGGCAAGCGGGAGTTAGTTTGAGAAATATATCCCTGTGCTACTGTCTCAAGGAGAGGGGCAGCCCATGTAGTTTGATTAACAGGGTCTATCAACAGTTGCCCTCCGGATTGGAAGTCATCTCCCACTGACTGTTGACACTTGCTAGATGTGTTTGGGATTGCATCTTCAGATAAGTTAGTGCAACTCTTCGAATAAATGAACCCAGTTTTATATGTGTATTTTCCTTAGATTTAGAACTCTCTTTAAAGAAATCAAAAGGTTAAGTGGATACTCCAGGTCTGTTAAATGGTGTGGCTTTTCAACTGACTCTTGTACATGTGTAGTCTTCAGAGATGATTATATTATTGACTTTTCCATTTCTATTTCCCTTCAGTAATAAATGCAGCCTGTTCAATCAAATAATAGATTAAGGAATTAAATAATAAAGAGTTGATCAACTCTTGGCATTTAAACACTGTGAAGTATTCATATAATTTATATTTTCAATATGGGATCATTAACTATACTGGATTGTGGCTATGATTATTACTTATATTGGACTGAAAGAACTTATTGGGGAAATTTTCAGAATTTCATTGGAAAATAGTTCTTGTTTTTGCTAGATAACTACTCTGAGATTATAGAAAATGAATGATGTGCAGTGTAGAAAGTTCACTTTTACCAGGTCAGATAATGTGACTAGCTAGTCTAGAATTAACTATTCCAACTAACACGGGCTATCCCAGATTTCAAGCAAAGATTGTTAATATTACTTGCTCCTGCTCCCTGCTCCTTTTAACAAAATTATGAGATTTCCCGTGTGCAAAGTATAGGGTCTATTTATGGAGTATGAGCCTTTTATAGTTGCAGTTATTTAGTCTGGCCTTCTCTGTTACCCCTTAATCTCTGATTTACAAGACCTCAGTCCCTGTGGTATAAGAATATAAATCACAGTGCACTAAGAGGACCATATGTATCTTTAGATTCAAAATGTGTCACATTGGAAACATCCTGGAATAAAAAATATGTTTTATTTGATATAGCCTAGTGACTCAGTTAACTGAATGCAACAATTAATTTTTCAAGGGATGATGTGCATATGAGGAAAACTACTTGCAAAGACCTGTAGGGACTTCAGATTCAGATGCTGACACTTTGTGTTAGTAAAAATAGTCATTTATAACTTGGTAAATGTGCATTGTTAGAGCAATTTACAGAAGGCAGATACCCCATAGGCATACAGTCACTTCAAGTGAAGTGAGTATGGATCAGTTTAAGATTTCTAGGCACTCACATTAGACTGCTTAAAATTATGTTTAAATGGTAGTTTAGACTAGACTAGAATAGAATTTTTTATTGCCCAAGTGTGATTGGACACACAAGGAATGTGTCTTTGGTGCATATGCTCTCAGTGTATATAAAAAGAAAATATACATTCGTCAAGAATCATAAGGTACAACACTTAATGATAATCATAGGGTACAAATAAGCAATCAAATCATACTAGGAAACAATCAATATAAATCGTAAGAATACAAGCAACAAAGTTACAGTCATACAGTTATAAGTGGGAGGAGATGGGTGATAGGAACGATGAGAAGATTAATAGTAATGCAGACTTTGTGAATAGATCTTCTTTCAATTAAATGATATACTGAATCTAAATTAATGAAAGCGATTACATGTCTTTGCTTCATCTATAGTATAATTAATTTTATTTACATTAAATGGAACTAGAAAATGTTTGCTGTTTCAATTAGTTTCTACTTATCTTTACTGAGTGAGTTCCTATAGCAGTAGGAAGACTAACAAAAGCATAATCTTCAGGAGGTGTTGATGATAGCAGTAATTGCTCCTTTTGTCACTCTTAAGGATTGTTGTTTGAAATTAATTGCTGGCTTGGTTTGTCAGCTTTTCAAATATCACACTGAATGATGCATTTTTTTAAATGAACTTCTCTTTAGATTGCTGATATTTTCTGCAAATAAAATTATCTCACCTGCCTGACTTTGAACTAAATTGGCATAAATTTAAGTGTTATTTGAAGTAGTAAACAAAGCTCTTTGATATCTTTGGTAAGCCAAGCCAATTTCTAAATTTGGAAAAATAATAGAATGCTTTAATTATTATGTAATATAAGGTGGCTGGATTTATTTATACACACATATCTGAAGTTCATGCATGTATATTTTGAAAAGTTTTATTAATTAAAAGAAATATGCTTATAATTATTAACTATATATAAATTAATTCATAAATTCTTTACTTAAAGTAGAAATGTGTACAGATTTGATGCAAGAGGTAATCAAATCAAAGATATGTTGACTGTGAATGAGCCTAAACGGATTGTTAATACATGACTATGATTTACAGAAGTTCTTCTTACTGACAATGTTATTTTATACTTTTGAAGATTCATTTCATTTCAGTCTCAGTTGCAAAACACAGTATAGTTGGCTCAATCACAGTTTATACAAAACATCTGTATAAAGAATCTTCTTACAACTTGTACTAGCATCTTTTTCTATTCTTAAAGGACATCGTGTGGTAACATTTCTGGGTGTGCAGAGGTTAGACAAGTTGCTCAGGATATTTTAAAATAATATCCTGAGTTTTGTTTGGATTATTCCAATAGTTGGTAGTTCCAACTACTTTTCCTTGGATTCAGTGAAAAAATTCAAAAAGTCAATAACAGTAAGTGTTCTTTTCTCCTATTATCAAAGGGGGGAAAATGAACAGATTACCTTTTTCTATATTTTAGCAAACTGCATTGAAATTTGCAGGAAGTTTTAAGTTTTATGAAGGAATAAAAATGTTATAGAAATCAATCTAATGATTTTTGAGCATTTTTTAAAAAAACAATGGTGATGGTGGGGAAATAAGTACAGAAAGTGTCATTATTAGTAAAATCTAAGGAAAATGTTCTGTCATATTTCACAAAGGCTGGCTGTGTGTGTGTATATGCAAGTGTCCAAAGCAAAAAAACCACTGTTCTTAATCTGGCAAAAATTATCGTTAGAAATTGATGTAAAGGTATATGAGATTAACCATTATTTCTGTAAAAAAACCCAAGTTGGCTAGCTTGTTCAGCTCCAAAAACTCTTTGGGTAAGAGATGAGAGAACTATAGAGTGAAATTAATGTAAACACCAAGGACCTGTCTTGAGCTCCATGATCTTTCCATATTTAAGGCAACTATGATTTTTTGACTAAAAGTGGTCTGATCACTCAAGGTAAAATTGCAAGTCATGAATCTAGTCCTTCATTTCCTTCCCCTCATTATACTACAGGAGACCAGGAAAGTCACTTGGTTTGTGATTCAAGGTCAAATGAAGCTTTAATGTATAAGAAAATAAATAATATATATTTTATTAAATAATCACATTGGATTTTTTCTGGTGTCTTTTTTTTCTTGACGTGAAAATAAAAAAAATAGTTTCTAGAGTGGCTTAAAGTCTCAAAGCTGTCTCAGTTTATAGCTGTAAAGCTGTAAAGTTGTTCTTATGGCACCACATTTCCATCTTTTGCATCTTCCTAGAACTTTGAAGAAACATAACTTTGTTAGGTTAAAGAGAAAAGCAACCTAGAATTAAGGAGAAATTTCCTGACACAGAGAACAATTAATCAGTGGAATGACTTGCCTCCAGAAGTCATGGGTCCTTTAACACAGGAGGTTTTTAAGAAGAGATTGGACAACCATTTGGTATAGGGTTTCCTGTCTGAGCAAGGGGTTGGACTAGAAGATCTCCAAGGTCCCTTCCTATGTTATTCTGCATTTTGTATGTAGTAAACTGAAAAAGAGTAGATTAAGATTTGTAGCTTGGAAAAATGAAAATCCCCTCTAAATTTACCTGTTTCTTCCCATATTCTGGATATAACTGAATCTGATGTATGTATCTAAAATCTATTTATTTTAAAGGTTGGTTGGAAAAATAAAATATGCAATTCATCTATGGTGAGGCTGTGGGGATTCAAGTTATATAGTCATATTTATTTATCCATGCAAACAGACACAACAGTCCTGAAGAAGACAATTCCATCAATGTCTTCCATAAATAGCAAATGTGTGAAATGCCTGTCGGATCAAAAACCCAAACAAGGTTTTGTGAAACTTATGAAAAGCAAAGCATTAAAGCTAGATAAGACTGTGGAAGGGGGGTTCATGAGTTTGAAGGAGTTAAATGATTGACTTAACCATCTGCAAGCCCAAAGAGCTTAGTCTGATCATTAAATCAAAGTCTTTTAATGATCAAAATCTGATCATTAAAGGGTCCTTGAGTGGCTCAGACTGCTAAGACAGTCTGTTATTAACAGCAGCTGCTTGCAATTACTGCAGGTTCAAGCCCCACCAGGCCCAAGGTTGACTCAGCCTTCCATCCTTTATAAGGTAGGTAAAATGAGGACCCAGATTGTTGGGGGCAATAAGTTGACTTTGTATATAATATACAAATGGATGAAGACTATTGCTTGACCATAGTGTAAGCCGCCCTGAGTCTTCAGAGAAGGGCGGGATATAAATGCAAATAAAAATAAAATAAAAAAATAAATAAAATAAATCCTACAATTCCCCAGAAGGAATAAAGAGCCCAGATATTTGATTACACCACTTCTGGAAGGCTTTGTGGATGCCAAAGAGATGCTTGGGGCACATACGGCCACAAGGCTAGACTTGTTGCACCCATAGTATACAATAAGCAAACTCCTTTAAATGAACAGGATGGTTGCAATTAGAGGTATTGCATGTATTTAGTTCTCCTTTTACACTCTATGCTTGTTTGGATGTATATGTCTATTGCCATGAGTGATTAGAACAGCACATTTGTATAAAACTAGTATGTGGGTGTTTTTGCATAATCTGGTCCTTTAATAACTTGAGCAAATATAAAGTTAATTGCTTGAATTGTTTGAGCAGAGAAGCTATTTAAGAAGCTACTGTTGCATGTTTAATCTTCAGCTTCCCAACTCATGTAATAGCAATGATATGTTCCCCGTCTTTAGGATGAAAAGTGGTTGAGATACTTTCTTCAGCAGTGACCACTATACTGTAAATAAATTTGAGGTTGCTACAGTAGTATTCACCTGCAGACATAGAGATGTGATGGTTTTACTGTTGTGTGCTCTTTGTTTGCTTTTGACTTTTTATTACTTTACCTTGTAAGCTGCTATGGAAATTCTAGTGAATTGTGGATTGATAGAAAATCAAGGAAGTAAGATTAATTTTGAATAATTGCAGCCAGTCTTCTTGCTTCAAAAGCAGGAATCAAGTTTGTTGATGAAAAATGGTTCTTTTTACAGTCATACCTTCAGATACTTTCAGGTATTGAAGACTAATAGAAATGCGACCTTGTGGAAGATAAGGATCCAAGCAACAGAATTTAGCGGTTTCTTAATAATTTCACATGTGTCTAATTAAATTCAATTTCCCACTACATACACTTCTTCCCTCTTTTTATAAGAATAATAAAGTACTTTCATTTCTTGTGATATTAGCTAATAAATGGGTAGCAATACTATAAAGTATTTTTAAAAAATAATGTGAGCAGCTATTGCTAAGGTATAAACTGAAGCTATCGATACAGCTAGAGGTTCTAAATTCTATACTATAGAATTTATATTATAAAAATACGTTAAACTGTTTGCACTTGGTAGATGTGATGGCTTAACTTTTATATGTCTCGATTTAAAAATAGACAATTTCCCACTTAACCTATTTAGATTAGTAATTTGTGAAAGGTTGAGAGCATCACAAGTTACTCTGATCCACTTAAGGATTCCAGTTGTGTTTAAATAATTCCTTTTTTAAATATACTCTCTTGCAAACCTGTTAAAGTCCTAGCTATTCCATTCATTCATTTCTTTCCAGGTAGTAGAGAGTCAGCTTCAAGTGTTAGCTTTAATTCCAAGTCATTACTTTAATTTGTTAACACCCTAATATATATATATATAATCTGTTTTCTTGATAATATCCTTTTTATTTATTTATTTATTTATTTATTTCGATTTTTATACCGCCCTTCTCCCGGAGGACTCAGGGCGGTGTACAGCCAAGTAAAAATTCAATATATAAACATTAAAAAGAAGTTAAAAAGAAATATTATAATGTGGCCAAAATTTTAAAACCATTTAAAATCTTAAAACATAAATACCCCAATAAAATTTCAATCCAGTCCCGCTTGAATAAATAGGTGCGTTTTCAGCTCACGCCGAAAGGTCCGAAGATCAGGCAATTGACGTAAACCGGGGGGGGAAGTTCATTCCAGAGCGTAGGAGCTCCAACAGAGAAGGCCCTTCCCCTGGGGGCCGCCAGCCGACATTGCTTGGCGGACGGCACCCTGAGAAGGCCCTCTCTGTGTGAGCGTACGGGTCGGTAGGAGGCACAAGGTAACCTAGCCCCCAAGCTCCTCATTGTAGCACTCAGACCTCCTTTGATCATATTTTGCTGAAATATGGCAGCATAGATTCTCTCCCTTTTATTGTCATTATCTATTGATAGTAACTATAGTCTGCCCTATAACCGGAAATCTATCAGTAGCATACAAGTGTAAAAACAAAAATTATAAAATCAGTTATACAAATCTCCAAGTTGAAACCTATAAAATAGGTGCCAACCCTCAATTGACTGGAGCAAAAGTTTACAGACACAAAACAGCTTTTAATTGTTTGTGGAAGGTCAACAGATATGTGAGGGGGAACACTTTGAAAGCATGGGGCAACCACAGACAAACCTTGCATCCTAATCTTGTTCTTAGGTATATCTTATCCAGGGCATCTTATTTAGATACGTTCTGTCATTTTGCAACCTTGGCATTGTATTGATAGTAATTACAGTCTGCCCTATAACTGGAAATCTATTAGCAGCGTACAAGTGTAAAAACAAAAATTATAAAATCAGTTATATTCAAAATAAATAACATCAAATATTGCTGCTTTAAGTGCCTTTGTGATTTAAAAGGCAAGTAAAAACCAAATATATATGTAAATAGATAAATCATCATCATTTTAGCCATTATCTATCCACGGCAGGATGGAGGCTCTTCTGCATATTTCCAACCAATATGGTCCTGAGCTTTCTTTGCCTGTGGAGCCCCCAATACTAGTTGATGTCGTCAATTCATCTTGTTTTAGGTCTCTTTCGTGGAAGCTTTTTATCAAGTGGGATCCCTTCTATGACTGCCTTGGTCCACTTGCCATTGGTTTTTGTTATGTGACCAGCCAGTTTCCATTTCAATTCTTTTACTCTCTTGATGATATCCTACACTTTCGTTCGTTCTCTAATTCAGGACTTTCTATCTTGTCTTGTAATGCTGAGTATCTTTCCATGGCTATTTGTGCTACTCATAGCTTTTGTATCGATTATGAGGTTATTGTCAATGTTTCACTGGCATATGTTAGAGGAGGTAGCACACAATGATCGAAAACTATTCTCTTCAGGCATAGGGGGAGGTTGTCTTTGAATAAATAAATAAATATCCAAAGTAATTTAGCTGGTTTCAGTTCTTTGTACCTACTTTGACTTGGATGGTGGAAGATATCACTTGCTGCTTATGTCAGGCATGTTTTGAGCCAATCTTCATTTGCTTAAATATAATTAGTCTTAGCATGATTAAGACTGAATCCAGTTATATTTTATTAAGATTATACCTGAAATATTTTAAGGTATAAATACTTCTAAATTATTTGTCTGAATCCATAGTGCCATTAAAATATATTTTCCAAAAATGAGCAGATTCTTCCAAAGTAATTGTTTCATTGTCATGAAAGCTAATGCTAAGTTTTATTTTCTACACGACATAATATATTTTTCACAAAAGGTATAGAAATAGCTGAAAATGATTAAATAATAAAAGAAGAAATGAGCAGTTATTCTCTTAGTTGCTAAAATTTCATGACAATTCAAGATTATAATGTCCTTTTGGAAAAAAAATGCATGAAAGAAATGCTTTACTCAGGGACAAACTCTAGATAAACAAAAAACTATATTGATGTTAACATATGAGGTGTTCAGTGAGAGATAGCCTGCTGTGCTCTTTTTAGGGCTGCTCATTCATCTTTGGTCCTCATCTGGCATTGGGTCTCACCTGTGACTCCAAGTGGCTGTAACACATGCAACCCAGTAAATCCTCTCAACAGATCAAATAACAGGGCAAAACAGGTGAAGGCAGCCAACAGGTCTCTGACTCATGGTGAGAAAGGGATATGTTTATCTCAGTGTGTGGGATAGGCCCTGGCAGATTGAGTGGAGGAGACCGATCAACAGTTCAACAGTCAAGAAGGCAGACCCAGCAGAGGTTGTGGGGTCACTAAGAGCACAAGACACTTAGACCTCCTGGTCATCTACTGCAGTGGGAAAGGTCTCAGTCATAATGGTTCTCCATGCAATTAAATTAAGGACAGCTCTGTCGAGGAAATGAGACCATCCCTTTGCAATGGCTGTTCCGCTTAAAGTTCCATCACCTGCCTATTTCTTTTGTGCAGTTCATCTTCATCTACAACTCATCATCTCATTCCAAACCTGATTTGTTGAGTCCAGCAGTGGAGGAATGGTGAGTAACTGGTGGAAAATGACAAACCTGCACATGGGCAGGTATTGGACCAGTGTTTGTTCATTTCAGTACCTGGGACAGTAGAGATGTCTGGCAGTATCCAGGGCAACTGGGCAGCCCTTCTGAGATAGCACTTCCTGCACTCACATGAGGGAGGGGTTAGAAAAGGTGCACTTAATGCTCTTACTCCACAATATCTGGCTAGTTAACCATGGCTAGCAGATCATCTTAGTAGTCAAGAATCAAGAAAAACGAATCAAAGAAAAATGAATCAAAGAAAACTCACATTTTGAACTTGGACTGTCCGTATCTTGCTAGATAGAGACAATATGTCAAGGCCTAAAAAAGGAACAGCACTTATAGCAATCAAACTTCAAACATTATCATTACTGCACTTTGTGAGGTCAGATCGGCAGATGTGGGTTCATTACAGGAAACAATCTTTTCCTCTGTCAGTTTCAAAGAGTACTTATCCACCCTTAATATGTCTGTAAATTGCTGTCCTGCAGTCCTGCTTTGGGTGATTCAAGCCCTCCTGGGTAAAGGAGGGACCCAAAAAACCTTAAGAGATGTGTAGAAGAATTTCTTCAGCATCCATTGAACAAGAATGCTCAGATTTCCTTGCAGCTGGATGCTGGCTTTGGTGCCAGTCTGGAAGAGATACCTAGGATGCTTGGGAGGTTCTTGTCTTGCCTGATTATCTGGGAATGGTTAAAATCTGTTGGAGTTGATGAAGTGATCAGGGTCCTGAGGATTGTGAGTTCAGCCATCTGTTCTTTAGATCCGTGTTCTCCTGGCTTGGGAAGCAGCTCGGGGTGGGGGTGTCGTATGAATGGGTCCTAGCGATGGTTAACTGTTTTTGAGCAAGGAGGTTGTTGTTTTTTCTTTTAAGGAAGACTTGATTCACCCCTCCACAAGAGGCCATCACTGGATCCCTTTATACTGGGCAACTTTTGCTCAGTATCTTTTTTGGAGAAGGTGATTGAAAAGGTGGTTGTGCAATAGCTTCAGGGGACCCTTGATGAAGTAGTTTTGGCAATCCTTAGTGCTAATTTTGGATGGAGTAATAGTCTCCCTGAAGGTATACTGTATACCTTTGAGAATCTCCTAGACTCACAGCTACTGCTTTATAGACTGGTGGAGACTATGACAAGACTTCTTTGCCCAGTTCCAGGTGATGCTCGTAAGTAGTAACCCTAATTTTGGAGCAAGGAGTTATGGCAACAGCTATTCATGCACATATGACTGGATTATTGCAATGTATTTATGTGGGGCTGCCTTTGAAGATCAAGTCAGGTTAGCATCATCATTAACATTTCAGAAATTAATGAAAATGGAATAATTTTAAAGGGTATTTTGGAATCAAAGAGTGGGTACTGTTTGGGTATACTTGTCTTATTTAGTATTCTCATACATTAATATTTTTGTTTTTATATTTTATTTCGGGTTTTAAATCTTTTTAAAGATCTAATTACTGAGAATCAGTATAGAATATGGCAGTATATAAACTCTAAAAATTAGTGAATAATAATTAAACATTGAAATGATTTAATATATGAGAGTTTTGGAATTCTAAGCATTAAGGGTAAAGTATTCTGTAAAATACTTTATTCATCTTGTTCAATCAGTACAGAAAGATCTCTCAGAGTGAAGTCTTACGATTTGCTTGAACAATCAGGATTGGAAGACTTATGTATTTCTTTCTCTAGATGCTTAAAGGCTGGCTGGGGGGGGCGGGGGGAAGGCAAAAGTCCTTGATTAACCGTACTCTTCTGTCTTTCTCAAGTGTGCATTTGCATATATCAGCATTCCTTTCTATCTTTTGCATTCCAAATATTTTTAACTTACTCGTTTGGAAGGCTTAGGAATTTGTAAGATGTAAAATGCTAGACAAAGTCAGAATTATACCAGCATTAAGTTGAAGTGGTGATAGGTAAAGTATAATTCTAATTGAGGATAAGAAGCTGAATGGTATCAAATATAGAAACTGTTTCTACTATCTAATAAATAAGTCACTGAAGCCCCCCCACCCCCCTTTAAGCATATCTGCTCTTAACGCTTTAGGAGACAAATGCAAGCATCCTCGTGCATTTGCACTGATCTCTTTCTTACACACAAGGGAAATGGCAGGGAATATATGCCATCATAATATAACAAGAAAAAGATCTTGAGAGCTAGCCGGCCATGAATTATAAGGACTTCTCATAATCTGTATGACTGAGAAGCAGCAAGGCCACTTTACCTTACCTACTGTGAGTTTTGTTTTGTTTTTTAAATGATATATGAACAGGCTGAGGATAGTGTCATATTAAGGATCGTGATTTTTTTTTAATGAAACCCCCTGTATTATTTGTTTTTTTTTTAATTCAGAGACTCAGATGTGTAAATAAATAAAAATCTACAACTTTTATTATTTATTTTATGAGCAAAAACTTCCTTCCTTTGCACATTCACAAATGTGTGCATATCTTCTTAATTGAGAGTTTGGTTAGCCAGGCTAGATGTGAATTCTAAAAGAGCTGTGATTGTGATCTTACTTCAGCTTTCCTTTGCTTTACCGACATACGGAAGTTGTAAATCTGAGGAATGCTTATAAAGTTACGTTTTCATCACAATCATAATTGTGAATGGTCATTAACCAGGCAGTCTCTAAATGAATGGCATTATTATGTGGATGGGATGCCAAGATTCTTCAAGAAGTGATTTTGGAACAGCCATAGTGATTTAATCAGTCTAAAAAATAAAATTGTCTCTGGAGCAGTGGTGGGTTGCTACTGGTTCACCCCAGTTGAGGCGAACCGGTAGCAGCAGTGGCGGGAGGCTCCACCCACCCGCCTGGATGTCTTCAAATACGATCTGTGCATGCGCAGAAGTGGCGCACGAACCGGTAGCAAAGGTAAGTGAAACCCATCCCTGCTCTGGAGGGTTCTTCTGTTTTGGAATTGGGCTCCTACAGCAATCAAAGGGAGTCAGAAGGTTTTTAAACACAGTCCCAGGTTGAGTAAAAGTAAATCACGCTCATAGGAGAATATTCTATGTTATAAACTGCACATTATACCCCTGCTAAATACTAAGCCAGGTTACTTTAAATCCAGTCAGTTGCCAATTTTAAAATGCAAAATGTAAATCTAGTTCTTGTTGGAAATTAATAAAATTAATAAATAATTTTATGACAAATAATTTTTTCAATGTGATATGACATTACATGTTCCTATTACTAATAAATCTGAGATCTGGGCTTTTAAAAGTTTCCCAATGGACAGACCTCAGGTTTCATTTGGCCATACCAGGACTGATCTCCCTGAACTATCTTTATTTCTAATTTTCTAGCATGGTAGAAAAGAGATTTTTTAATGTAATACTGGGATCCATAACCTCTGATATTTTCTGTAGGAAATATTTGGGCATAAGAACTGCTATGTTCACTAAGATCATTACCATTATTTTTCGTTCTATTAATATTATTGCTTGTTTCATTGATGTTATCATTTCCTTCTCCTCCTCCTTCTGAAACTTAGTCATCATTCCAGTTGTAATTGCATGTCATTGCTCCGCAAGTCAGTTCAATTTGGCAATATGCATAATTTTAAAATACAATTTAAGATTAAAGTGTATGTCTCACACTTACTGCATGCTCTGAGCATTTTATGGTGGCCTCAATGAAAGTTCTTCCAGAAAATCTACTTTTGGTAGAATTAACGGCAGAATTAATGTTAAGATTATGCTCTAGTATTTCTGGGATTTTCTTTTTTTTAGTAAAAGCTATTCTAACTCTAGTATCACTGAAAAAGTAAATTGAATGTAACAGTTTGACGTGGGAGTAATACAATATATTCTTTATGCTGCAAAAATACGAAATATTGGACTCTGGATCAGGTTGGCTAGAAAGCGGTTCCTCTGGGATGAATAATTAGGGCAGAGTTCCTCCTCCTGCTCCAAAATCTCAGTGTGCCTTTGTGATGAGCCTAGAATTAACTTCAGTTTCCTGTTGCTGCACAGCAGTACTACTCTTCACTGAATTTTTAAAAAGCAAAACAGTTGCATTTTTGAAGTGTCCATTCTATACAATCAATTCTTTATAATATATCTGTGGTTAACCTTTTTTCTTTAAAAAATGCTGAACCCTTTGAATAGCCAAGTTCAAAAACAGCCCTTTACTTCCTAGATAGCCGTTTTTTCACCAAAAGTGAGTTTAGGGCAGAAAAGTCTCAAATCAGTTTTGCAGACTTTTGATTTCCAAATGCAATTATAAGAAAAATTTGTTTGGGCTACTAATATGCCCTGACAATGGCAGAGATCTAAAACAATTATAAACAAATTCAGGATGAAACAAAGAGGCAAACACAGGGACACATAATGACAGCTATCGCTTCCTAACTCTAATGATGTCCAAATGATGAGGCAATGCATTGTGACATGACATAAGTACCATTCTTCTGCATCTGTGTTACAGAGTTGTATGCAGGTATGTAAGAGGCTAGTTTGTGTGTGACAGCATGATTCATGTTTGTCACTTTTCTTCTTTCTTCCTCAGGATGCCCATACCTAACATTGGCTAATGTATTGTGTAATTTAAAAGTGAAAAATTTAAAATTTAAAAATGTAAACTTTATCTAATTGGTGAGTACATATATTGATTTATGACCACAGTTGAGGCCAAAGTTTCTGTTGCTAAATGAGACATTTGTAAAGTGAGCTTTACCCCATTTTACGACTTTTCATGTCAGAGTTCTTAAGTGAATAACTGCAGTTGTTAAGTTAATAATAAGGTTGTTAAGTGAATCTAGTTTCCCATTGACTTTGCTTGTCATAAATATGAGTCAGTTGCCAAGCATTTGAACTTTTATCATATGACTATGGGGATGCTGCCATAGTTGTAAGTGTGAAAAATGGTTGTAAGTCATGTTTTCAGTGCCATTGTAACGTTGAATGGTCACTAAATGAACTGTTGTAAGTTGAGGACTATCTGTATTTTTAAGGACATTACAGAATTACCTATGGGATAAACTCAAGGAAGAATTAAAACATCACAAGAAAATATGACAATTTTTATAGAAAGCAGATTATTATTATTTTTTTTAATTAATCTTGTGGTAAATAAAGGTTGCAACCGTCAACTGTTCTTCCTTGGAAGTAAATCTCACTGAATTCACTGGAATGTACATTTGAGTAGCTATGTAATAATACTGCACTTTAAAAAAATGAATATCAAAAATGCCTGGCAGAGCTTATTTCAAACCTTAGCATAAATATAACAACTAAGGAAAAGTATTTTTGTAGAATTTTATTTGTGTAGTTTTATCTTTTTGCTACTGTTAGCCACTCAGAATTATTCTATGGTAAAATGGGCTGCTAATAAATGTAATCAATCAATCAATCAATCAATCAATCAATCACTAAATAAGGAAAAGTAGTTTTTTATTAGAGACAACCATGATCAGAACAGAGTTCTGTTCTTGATGCCAGTATGTTAATTCAAATAGCTGGAAATATACACATACAAGCAAGCAAATGGCTTTTTGTGAATCTAATGCCTTATTTAGCCCTATTTTGGACAATTCTTTCGAAATTCTGGTTGCCCATGCCAAATAATCAAATCAAATCAAACCATACTCCAGTGTTCAGAGGATACAAACAGTTAATAACAAAAAACAAAAAAACAAAGTTAAAAGGTCTGGAGCCTGACAGCATTTATGGACAGGGAAAATATAAAAGAGTCTGTCTCGCCCTCTCTTCCTCCCACTCTCCCTTCCTCTTCCCCCACCCCCATGGAGATTAGAGGGGGCTCTACTGGAACACTCTGTTACAAGGACCTGCAGACCTGGTTTTGCCAGTGGGCCTTTGGGAACTCAGAGTATGATGGATCCCACCAAGCGGTTGTTTGATTGATTGTTATCGGCAGAAGGGTTGGGGCGGGGCTATTTATTGTTTTTAATGTTTTTTAGCTTTGTCAGCTGCCCAGAGTCAGTGAGAGTGAGAGTGAGTGGGCATCCATATAAAGTTTCTTAAATAAGTAAATATAATATAAGGAGGGTGGGTTACGCAGGATTACAAAGCATAGGAGATACATCAAAGTCTAATTTAAAACAAAAGAACCCTTAAAATATAAAAAGTATATATGAAAACAAGAGTGCAAAAAATCTAAAGGGAGTGGTATGTCATTAAATGGATATAGGGACAAACATAAAATTTGATGTAGAGCAAATTAAATGTACCACAATACAAAGCACTCTTAAATAGCAAACTGAATACTCATTGAAACTAGTTTATGGCACAGGTTAACTTCTGATGGATTTTAAGCGTTGCTGCGGAAAACCCAACAGCACATGTTATAGCAGGATTAGTATCTTCAAGCAATAAGGGACCTGTAGAACTGTCCTCTGTGCCCTGGGTATTTATACAGTAATGGTGACATGAGGCTACGGGAAATGTGTTTTTAATAGAGGTACTGGAGGAAAACATGCTCTGTTGTTTTTGTGTGTCCACAGTCACAGAGACATTGTCTCTTCTGACAGGGAATTTTCCTATATTGGCCTTCAGGGACAACTGAGGGGAGGGCATGACATTGTGTCAGAATAAAGAGCTTCTAATGGTTAGATACTTAAAGTTGATTATATTATGATTATGATTATGATTATTATGATTATTATTTTGTTGAATTCACTGTCAACAAAGGTTGGAGAGATGGCTAGGTCTAATTGCCTCTTGGTATCTCAGGTATGCTATTTAATTCTTTGGCCTGATTATATCCCATGCTGAGTAGGGATTAAAATTGCCCCTACTGTTTTTATTTTAAAGATACTTACAAATAAATCTTATTAGTGTCTTGATGTTCTTCATCATGGCAAACTATAGTGGTAGCGAACCTTATTCTTATATAATTTTTTTAAATTTTTATTTGGACTACCGTTCTTTGTGGTAGCAATCCACTGAATTGAAAGTTCTAAACATTTTGTTTTCTTTGATCCATGAAACCAAAATCTGTTTTCAAGAGACAACCCTACACTGTTTTACCACTACATTTTTTGAAATACGCCATAGCAAAATACTTTCTTCAAAGTTTGTTTATCAGGATGAGTGGAAAAATGAAAGTGTATGTTAAAATATTTTAATTTTTTTTTAATGAAAAAATGTGCATTTTGAAGAATGTTTAGCTTTATCTTTTTAGTTCTTTCATGACTTTAACTTTTGTGACTATTTGTGTTGAATTTTCTATCTCGATAAAAGAAAAATGCCGTAGTTGCACAATCATGCTGGAATCCCTTTGCTGCCCTCTTTATTTGTAAATGTCAGCGGACAGATTTCTGTAATGAGAGTTACCGACTCTCCAAATGTTATAACCTTGAAATGCAGAGTCTGTTTAGCACAGTCTAATCAATACAATCTCATTTATCATCTCCTTGTGAAGCTTGGACTGTTGCAGGCACAAAAATGGATTTCTAACATTGAGAAGAGAAAGTTCTATGCAAGAAATTCTAGGCAAGAAATCGGTAGAAAAACTTGGTTGTTCTCTACAATATTTGAACAGTGTTGACGTTTGGAATTCTGGGTCTGTTTTGACAGCTAATATAGGCTTATTCCATTTCTTTTTTAGTATAGAATATGATACGTTAACTAAGAAATGGAGAGACAATAGTAAAAACTCAGTTGAGAACTTCAGGTCAGCATCTTTACAGAACATCATGTGTAATTAGCTACACAAGATTGACTCACAGTAGCAATGTGTAGTGCTATGTAGTTTTGTAGCTATTGATAACATGGTCAGCAAGAAGCATTGCCATGAATCAGAAATGGTGCACTTACATTAGTTCCAACTTCTACCCATATCTCCATTTATAAAGATGCATGTCTTAAGAGAATAAATTCTTAGGACTGTGATAGCCACATGAAAACTTTGCAGAAATGGAGCATGTTCTTTACATCCATTGACATGTTTCAGTGGTGTTGGGACAGAAACTGCTTCAGTCACTTCAGCAGATGACAATTAGATGGGGAAACCCTGTTGGTGTTATAAGATTTCTTGAAAATACTCATTAGCATAACTTTTGAGGACATTTGGTTGATGTGGGAAAATATTTGCATTGGTTCCAGTCTTATTTATGAGTCCAGTAGTGGGACTCATCTCCGGGGAGAGGAATGAGTCTGCCTATCAAGATGAGGTGAACTGGTTGCTGGTGACCGAGTAGAGCAAGTGCCCAGTTTTAAGTTTCTGGATGTTATGATAAAAGGGGACCTGACCTGGGGCGCTCACATTGCAGCACTGGTCAAAAGGGCCCAGCAGAGATTATACTACTCGAGACTTCTCAGGAAACAACAACTGAATGAAAAACTGCTGGTGACCTTCTATTGCTGCACTATAGAGAGTATTTTAACTTGCTGCTGTATGGTTTGCGAATTGCACAGTGGCAGATAGGACAGCACTCCAGAGGGTTAATATCATTGCCCAGAGGATCATTGGTTGCCCTCTTCCCTCCTTGGAAAATCTTTATCTCTTCCGCTGCCTTAAGAAAGTTCAAAAGTTCTAACTGAAACCATCTCTATCTATTGGACCTGATTTCCTATGTGCATACTTCTTAAAAAAGCTTTCCACTAATATAGCAGAACCCCTAAGCATAATCTTTGAAAAAGCTTTCACGACCAGCTCCCTTCCCAAACTTTGGTCACTAACCACGGTCATCCCTGTCTTCAAAAAAGGAGACCTCAGCCTAGTTGAAAATTACAGAACAATCTCTTTATGCTGTGTCACCTGCAAAGTAATGGAATCAATCATCAACCAATCCATTATCCTCCACCTAGAAACAAACAACCTACTCTCTAATAAACAATTTGGTTTCAGAAAAAATTTATCCTGTAATTTACAACTTCTGCACTGCAAAAACATATGGACTACAAATCTTGATCAGGGCAAAGCAATAGATGCAATTTACATAGACTTCTGTAAAGCTTTTGACTCTGTGGTGCATGACAAACTTCTCCTAAAACTAAAATCCTACGGCATCTCCGGACCCCTCCACAATTGGATAACAGCGTTTCTGTCAAACAGAAAACAAGTGGTCAAAATAGGCAGTGCCCTATCAATGTTCTACCCTAACCCTAACCCTATAAAGAAAAAGGCTCTAAGAGTTGTAAACCTAATTTTGCGTAGCTTCTTTTCCAAAAACTCTACACTACTAACCAGAGCATACAAAACATTTGCTAGACCTATTCTTGAATACAGCTCACCTGTCTGGAACCCATACCTCATTTCGGACATTAATACAATTGAGTGTGTCCAAAAAATATTTTACAAGAAGAGTTCTATGCTTTTCATTAAGTGTTGTATCATTAAGTGTTAAATTGTACCCTATGACCATCATTTGTGTTGTAAATGTTGTACCTTGATGAAGGTATATTTTCTTTTATGTACACTGAGAGCATATGCACCAAGACAAATTCCTTGTGTGTCCAATCACACTTGGCCAATAAAAATTCTATTCTATTCTATTCTATTCTATTCTATTCTATTCTATTCTATTCTATTCTATTCTATTCTATTCTATTCTATTCTCCACTCCTCTGATTACAACAAATACCTTATACCACCAGACTTGAAATCCTGGGTTTAGAAAATTTAGAACTCCGCCGCCTTCGACATGACCTGAGTTTAACTCATAGAATCATCTGTTACAACGTCCTTCCTGTTGAAGACTACTTCAGCTTCAATCACAACAATACACGAGCACACAATAGATTTAAGCTTAATGTGAACCGCTCCAATCTTGATTGCAGAAAATATGACTTCAGTAACAGAGTTTTTAATTATTATTATTATTATTATTATTATTATTATTATTATTATTATTATTATTATTATTATTATTATTATTATTAATTCGATTTTTATACCGCCCTTCTCCCGAAGGACTCAGGGCAGTGTACAGCCAAAAGTAAAAAACAGACAATACAATATACAATTTAAAATACAAATTAAAAAACTTATTTTATAATTGGCCTAAAAAAACTTTAAAATATATAAAACTAAAACCCCATTAAAATTAATAATAGAAAATTTAAAATCGATAAAATTTAAGCCAGCCCCGTGCAAATAAAAAGATGTGTCTTCAGTTCGCGGCGGAAGGTCCGAAGGTCAGGTATTTGTCGTAAACCCGGGGGAAGCTCGTTCCAGAGTGTGGGAGCCCCCACAGAGAAGGACCTTCCCCTGGAATGCACTACCAGACTCTGTGGTCTCTTCCCAAAATCCCCAAAGCTTTAACCAAAAACTTTCTACTATTGACCTCACCCCATTCCTAAGAGGTCTGTAAGGGGCGTGCATAAGAGCACCAACGTGCCTATCGTTCCTGTCCTAATGTTTCTTTTGATTGTATCCAATTTCATATAGTTATTACATACTTATGATTATATTTATGCTTATATATCGTATAGTTATTTCATGCTTATGCTTATATATACTGTTGTGACAAATAAATAATAAATAAATAAAAACATTCTTAAAGATCCATCTCATCCTCGGCACCCTTTTTTTGAACTATTACTATCTGGCAAATGGTACAGGACAATAAAAACAAGGACAAATAGGCTGAAAAACAGCTTCTATCCCAGGGCAGTATATATTGAATTCTACTGTATAGTGCAATATTAATGCAATATTGGGTTTTCAATTCAGTTGTATAGAATATGAAGGATGTGTGTTTATGTTTTATTTTTATAGTTATGATGTTCACTGAAGATGGCATTTAATTTCATTGTACAAGGTACAATGAAAATAAACTAAACTAAACTAAACTATTTGGCTGAAAGTTTTAGAGACACTGCTGGAAAATCATTGGCCTTGCCGTTTTAGATTTTCCCCTCACTACATAGAATAGAATAGAATAGAATAGAATAGAATAGAATAGAATAGAATAGAATAGAATAGAATAGATTTTTTTTATTGGCCAAGTGTGATTGGACACACAAGGAATTTGTCTTGGTGCATATGCTCTCAATGTACATAAAAGAAAAGATACCTTCATCAAGGTACAACATTTACAACACAAATGATGGTCATAGGGTACAAATTTAACACTTAATGATACAACACTTAATGATAGTCATAGGCTACAAATAAGCAATCAGGAAACAATCAATATCAGTATAAATCGTAAGGATACAGGCAACAAAGTTACAGTCATACAGTCATAAATGGGAGGAGATGGGTGATGGGAACGATGAGAAGATTAATAGTAGTGCAGATTTAGTAAATAGTTTGACAGTGTTGAGGGAATTATTTGTTTAGCAGAGTGATGGCGTTCGGGGAAATAACTGTTCTTGTGTCTAGTTGTTCTGGTGTGCAGTGCTTTATAGTGTCATTTTGAGGATAGGAGTTGAAACAGTTTATGTCCAGGATGTGAGGGATCTGTACATATTTTCACAGTTCTCTTTTTGATTCATGCAGTATACAGGTCCTCAATGGGAGGCAGGTTGGTAGCAACTGTTTTTTCTGCAGTTCTAATTATCCTCTGAAGTCTGTGTCTGTCTTATTGGGTTGCAGAACCAAACCAGACAGTTATAGAGATGCAGATGATAGACTCAATAATTCCTCTGTAGAACTGGATCAGCAGCTCTTTGGGCAGTGTGAGCTTTCTGAGCTGGCGCATCTGAGTGAAGTTGATGGAAGTCATCTTGCCCTTATTTTATTTATTTATTTATTTTTAAAACATACATCAATATCAATACATGAACAGTGAGGCATCTGGGTATCATTTCTTTGAATACAAATAGTAAGTGATAATATTAATATTATTTGTTATTTAAGTCATACTTATATAATTGTAATATTATTATGCATATTTATGTTAACATATAGGCCTTCATTATTTAATTGTTCGACATTTTAATTACCCATTCTAATAACAATAGCAATATCAGACATACACAGTGTCACCATCTTTCAACATTAATCTTTATATCTAGCTACTACTTTTAATATATAAAAATATGCATAATATTATTCCCCCTATTTCTTGTGTCTGCCTCTATTCTAGCTGCTAATAATGCCAATCTTGTGTTACAAAACATTTCCTCTATCCATCATCTCTTGCCTCTTTTTATATTTCAGTTGGCGTGCACTCACATTTGCAAACTGGTAGCAAAAGTAAGTGACTATCACCCCTGGATGGATCCTGTATTGAATGTATCATCTTATTTCCATTTTTCCCTTCTATTTAATACAAGTTTTTATTGGTTTTTAAATTTCCCCCCCTCCACACAAACACAATTCATGAACAGAGTATTGACATTATCTTATCTTATACAATTCAAAATATTCAAATATATTTTTCTTAGTTACAATTTTTGTCAAAATATTCTTTTTTCCATAGTTTTTTATTCCTTTCCTAATATTTCCTTGCTCATTTTATTAAATCACATCTTTTTTCACCCTTCATTTTCTAATTTCTCCATTTTTATTCATATTCATTCCCTTTCATTCCCCCTTTTTTTTAGCTATTTCAGTTTTTAGTCTTCGAATATTTTCGGGGTTGTCTTTCCTCCATTTCCTTTTCACAGCAATTTTTTCTTCTCCTTACACTCCTTTCCCTCCCTCCTTTCTTCATACCTTCTTTCTTCTCCTCTCTTCTCCTACTCCTCTACTTCCCTTTCCCTTCTCCTGCTCCATCCTACTTCTTCCTTATCTAACCTTCTCTCCTACACTTATTTCCCTTCCCTTACCTCCTGTCCTCTTCCCCTTCTTCTCCTCTCTTCTCCTACTCCTCTACTTCCCTTTCCCTTCTCCTGCTCCATCCTACTTCTTCCTTATCTAACCTTCTCTCCTACACTTATTTCCCTTCCCTTACCTCCTGTCCTCTTCCCTTTCTTCCTTCTCTCTCCCTCTTTCTCCCTTCCATCTCTCTCCTTATCTCTCTCTATTGTTGTATCTATTTTCAATATCTCTAATGTCCAGACATCCACAATTCTCTCATTTATTACACATATTTTTCAAACCTCCTCTCCTATATTTTAAACCTTAACATTGTCTTCATCTGATTCCATTTATATCATACAGCCAATTAGTACAACTTTCCACCTCTTATTTTCTTAACATTTCTATTCAAAATTCAATACTTATTATTTTCTTCCAACAATATACATCATTTACTAACATTTTAATTTTATTCCCTTTTACATCTTAAATTTCAATCGTCTTGATTTATAAACCATGCCATTCGAAATTTCCTCTGCTGGATTTTCCATTCTTTTATAAATTTAAAATTTGTTTCTTAATCATCAACTTTAATTTTTTCTCATTCCATGCATTGTCCAACACAAAAAAGAAAAAAAGGAAGCAAATCTATCACTACTTTAATTTCTTTTCTTTTATTTGTTTTTCTCCTACTTCTAACCATTTTCTTTCAGTCTCTCCCAGATTCCATCTCTTAATATTTTTCTCCCTTTATTTATTTATTTATTTATTTATTTATTTATTTATTTATTTATTTACATTTATACCCCGCCCTTCTCTGAAGACTCAGGGCGGCTTACACTATGTTAAGCAATAGTCTTCATCCTATTTGTATATTATATACAAAGTCAACTTATTGCCCCCAACAATCTGGGTCCTCATTTTACCTACCTTATAAAGGATGGAAGGCTGAGTCAACCTTGGGCCTGGTGGGACTTGAACCAACCTGCAATAATTGCAGGCAGCTGTTGTTAATAACAGGCTGTTTAGCAGCCTGCGCCACTCAAGGACCCATCTTCCCTTCTTTCATTTTCTTCTTTCTCCCTTTCTTGTTTCCTCTTTTCCACCTTTCTCTGACTTTTACTCTTTTGATGTCCCCCCTCAATTTTTCTCTATTTTCTCCTCTTCTCTTTAATCTTTCACTGCTAATCCCAGTGTAATCATCTGTTTTTTTCACTGGTTTTTCCACTTTTTAAATTTTCCTTCTCAGTCTTTTCTTTTTCACTCCCCCCCTTCTTTTTTAAAGTTTCTTTCCCTCTCTCCATTTTTATTTTTTCACTATCAGTCCCAATATGATCATCTATTATTATTTTCACTAATTTCTTTTCCAGCATTATATCTCATAATTTCATCTTCTCTTTTTTTATTTTTAAGCCATAATTCTGCTTTTTTATTTCCATTAATAGACTCTCGGACCATCAAAAGCATCTCCCATAATTCCTCCCAATTCTCCATATTTTTAATACAAGGAGAAAGACTTTTTAAATTTATTTATCTTAGTTTGTATATAATCTAAATTCCAGTTTATTACTTTAACTTAACCCAAATTCAAGTCCATATATCTCTTTTCTTCTTTTCTTCTTTGTTTCTGGAAGAATCCAATTCCAATATATTTTTAAGCTGTTTCAATTTAAGTCTTTATCAGTTCCACTTCCCCCTTTTTTTTAACAGTCTCATGACAGCTGTTAAAACAACGCTTCCTCCTAATTTTCCCACAGTGATCTGAATAATGTGATACTTTCTTTCCTCCAGCGAATGTCTCTTTCCAATTCACAAATGCTTCAGCAACAAAATGTCCCTTGTTAATCCACAAAATTTATTATTTCCTGTCTTAGTTCTTTTGTTAGCAAACAATGTTTTCTTTCAATTTTCTGTTCCTTTTAGTATTTGATCTCTTCCAAAGCCAAATTAAAATTCAGATGGAAAGTCCTTTTTGGGACTTTAATTACAAAGTTCTGTTTTACTTTTGTTTTCTTCTATTTATACTTCCACATGCCAATTTAGCCGCTGATTTCAAATTGAAGACTTCTTTTAAGATTTAATAAATTTTCTTCTTACTTATGTGTTGGCAAATCACTTTTCCGGTAAGAATATTCCATTCAATCGCCTCTCCTGCTCCAATCTTTTTGTGTGGCCGCCCCAGCTTGTGACAGCTCTAATGGCTGTCTTCTATGCCGCAGAGTCAGAGGCTGATGTCTGCACTCCAGGGAATTTGCCACTTCCCTGTTCGCACCGAACCATACCTCCCTTCTTCACTGTCTCTCCAAGACAGCTATGACCCATGAAGGACACCCAAAATGGCTGGGATTCGGCATTCCTCCGGAGCCCCAGGGAATCGCCGTCCTGCAGCGACGTTGGCCTTCCCTTCTAAATGATGATGTATAACTGAGGAAGATCTGGACCATTTTTAGGATACTTAGATTTGATTGGGTAAGAAAATTATGGCTCAATTCATTGCAGATACAATCTCTGCTGGTATTGGGAATGTGGTTTGTTCTAGCTGCAGTTGGAAACCTAAAACAACAGTTTTGCCACTTAAAAGTGGCTTTAGGCCCCGAATTGCACTGGAGCGCTGGTGGTTGCTTTGACCAAGAATACTTTAGCTTCTTTGGCTGGAATACCAATTGCATCTCTTTCTTGGTAAGTTGAATTTGGTTATAGTGATCCCAGCTTTGATTTGAACATTGTAGTTCATTTTATTTCAATACCTTCTCAACTGAACAGATTGGGGAAATGGGTGGATGAATTATCTTATGTATCTCGTGAACTATGGAGATAATAAATTCTAACCAACTACACCGACTTTGCATGCTTTTTTTTCCTTATTTACAAAACATTAAATGGCTTTGAGTTAAAACAATCCATTTTCATCATATATTTGAAGCAATTTGAAACTGCCACAGTAACATTGCAAGAAAACAAGAAAAAAAAATAACAACAGCAAAATACAGTATACAAAGTTGGTCACCCCTAAGGAAAGAGCTTGAACAGTATTATCTTCAAAGTCTTGTAAAATGTAAGGAAAGCTGGAGCCAAACATACCTTCAGGGAAAGAGTATTCTAAAACAATGGGGGCTACAATGGAAAAGGCTATTGTCTGGCCCATACTCTGTAGGTACTTCTTATGGAGGTGTGACCTTCAGAAGGCCCTTTTGTAGTGTTTAAATTGGACCAGATGAGTCACACATAGGAAGGCACTGCTATCTTGGCATTTCATTGGAGAGGGCTATACATATAGGTAATAATCAGAACTTTGAATTGGTCCCAAAAGCTTAGTAGCAAACAGTGAAGCAACTACTAAATAAGTGTTATTCTACTGAATGAGTTACCCCTGCAATTATTTGGATATTGTATTTATTTATTTGTTTGTTCATATTTCACACTTTTTAACCACCCATCTCCCTCAGAGGAGCTCTAGAAAGAGGCAGTCATCCTTGAAGGCGCCCTATTAGAGTACAGTGTGGTCATTCGGCTGGGTGGTGATCAGAGCATAAGTTACTATTGTCAGGATATCCTGCTCCAGTTCAGACCCTAAGTTTATTTTCCCAAATAATTGTGTGAATTGAGAAAGTTATTTTATATTTGCTAATAAAAATCCAAGTAGCAGCAACTCACTGGCTAAACAGAACTTAGTACTTGGTATAGTACTTGGATTGGAACTCCTCTCACCTCCCAGCAATTCCCAGGATACTGGCTAGATCCATGATGGCGAACCTATGGCACACGTGCCACAGGTGTCACGCATAGCCATATTGGTGGGCACACAAGCTCAGCTCAGCTTCCGGTGGGACTGGAAGTTGGCAAACAGGCCATTTTCAGCCTCCAGAGGGCCTCAGGGGGTGGGGGTGGGGAAGGCCATTTTCTCCTTCCCCAGACTCCTAGAAAGGCTCTGGAGGCTGGGGAGAGCAAAAAAAAGGTCTATTGTGCCATCACGAGCCAGGAGTGGGGGGAGTGGGAAGGGGGGGTCATGTGTGGGGGCAGGGCACATAGAATCATGGGTGTGGACATGCGCATGACCCCCCCCCCACTCCTGGCATACGATGGCAAAAAGGTTAGCATCATTGGGCTAGATTGATTGATTTGTCAAGTACGTATTAGATAATATATATAAGTATAAGCATGGATTGAATACGTAAAATGAATACAAATAAAGGGAACTTTGGGATAGGGATGGTAGGCACGCTGGTGCTCTTATGCACGCCCCTTACAGACCTCTTAGGAATGGGGTGAGGTCAATAGTAGACAATCTAAGGTTAAAATTTTGGGGGTTTTGGGATGAAACCACAGAGTCAGGTAGTGCATTCCAGGCATTGATCACTCTGTTGCTGAAGTCATATTTTATGCAATCAAGTTTGGAGCAGTTCACTTTAAATTTGTATCTATTGCGTGTTTTATTTTATATGATGATGATGATGATAATGATGATGATTATGTATTATTTGGAAGTCCATTAAGAGATGGTGGTGGAAGAAAATACTTTCCTTAATGCTGCTAAGAAAACTGGATGCATTTACTAGGAGTCAACCTCAATTTTGTCAAGTGGTCATGATTTCCTGGAGGAAAGATGGGATGAAAATAACTTTGATTTTGGTTGTTGCCTGTCTTCTTTCATCTGAAGTCCCAGGTTTGGAACTTGATACCAGAACAGTCTGAGGACAACCAGAATATACAATATGGAGAAATAAAAACATGTTTCAGCTTTTCTTTTTTACTTCCCTGTAATATTTTGTTATCTTTCTATTTGTTTGCTTGTTTGTTTCTTTAGTTTGTTTCTTTAGTGGGCAGATAAGCACTTTGAATACTTTTAATAAATATGTATATTTCTGTTGAGAAAATTCACATTTAGACTTGATACATATAAATTGTAATGATTAATCCTTCAAGTTAATGTGAGTATTGTGTTGAATTAAAAGTAAAAAGAAATAGGTTAGCGATATGAACTGGAAACAGATTTGCCTTTTTCAGAGAGATTATACTGCATGGGTAAAAACATATTTTCGAAATCTATCATATGCCAAGCTGAAAAATGGATTTTTTTAAAAAAGACCTTCATATGCAATAAACTTTTTTGTAGAAAAATGTTTAGTGGGTATTGCTAGAAATATTAGATGTTGTGATATATAAATATTTTATTTATTCTGATTTTCTTTTATATGGTATGATAGTTTGTCTCATATCCCTGGAGAGGCTCATACGTACACATAGTTAAGCATTAATGGAGATTATGGCTTTTTCCACAGGGATCAATTCAGCTAACACTATCATATTAAAGTATGAAAATAAATTTATCAAATTTATGCTTGGTGTTTTCTTGAGCTTGCTTTTACCACGTTCATACTTATGTTTATTGTACAATGGCTTTAACATTGATGTATAAAATCAATAGAAAAGATGAATAAATCTTATAATTTTATATGTCCAACTGGAGATTTCCATCTTTCTGAAACTTAGCTATATATCTATACAAATTAATATGACTCATGAAATATGAAATAAAAAAAATTAAGGAATTAAGAAGCTGAAATAAAGACTTAGCATTTAATGAAATTTGAAAGTAATTTTTTCAATAAAATAGAAAAGTTTGTTTTTTAGAAATGTACAACTGTTCTGAATGTCGGTTTCCACGTACAAAATAATTTCTCTTCTAAGCCTGTGTAAATACAGTTTTTTTAAAAAGAAAAAGAAACAGTATGTTCAGAGAATAAACAGAAAATATAAATTGCTTTCTGAAAATTTATTCATCATAAAACATCATTAAAATAAGATAATGAGATTGTGTTTTGGTCCTGTTCTATAGAGTGAGAAGAGGATTGCTTATATGGAATCTGTCATCTCAGAAAGTATTGTATATTGCTTGTCGGGATTACTGACTAAATGTATCAGTTTTCCAGATGCTAGAGTAATTACTAATTTTAACAGTGAACAGCTAACAAGTGGCAAATTAACAAAGTATGTTGATTATTTGTAATAATGACACAAACCATTCATGATCACATATTGCAAAGCATCAGCAACTCTCAAATAAAAAGGAGGTTTTCCTAGGCTGAGCTAATTGGGATTGTCATGGAACTCTATTCACTGAATAAATACAAAAAGTAAAAATTGTTCTCCATAGTGGAGGGGAAGATTATCCAAGAATGGGTTGTAACTCTGCTTCTCTGTCTAGAGACCGAGTCATCTTTTTTAGCCACACTTCCTCTGACTGGTTCCTTCCCAGTTCGACTTGGTCTTCCGTTGAATAGAAAGAGAGAATTTAGAGTTCTACACATTCCTTATAAGGCAATCCTTATGATTTATATTGATATATTGATCATCAATTGTGTTGTAAATGTTGTACCTTGATGAACGTATCTTTTCTTTTATGTACACTGAGAGCATATGCACCAAGACAAATTCCTTGTGTGTCCAATCACACCTGGCCAATAAAAATTCTATTCTATTCTATTCTATTCTATTCTATTCTATTCTATTCTATTCTATTCTATTCTATTCTATTCTATTCCTGGATATTCTTCTACTTGTAAGGGGATTGGGACCTTTTTCTTTTTGCATTTCAGAGATCGGAGATCGCTTGAAGCGATCTGGAAGGCTTATGGGTCTGCCTGTAAGCCATCCTTCTGGCTGGGCTCGAAGCCGAGGCCCCTGCCCATCCCGCGATCAGCAGCGGGGGCATTCCCTTGGACTGGGCTGCCCTGGACTAGAACCCTCCCCCGGGAAGAGGGGCTCAGTCATTGACTGGTGTCACCAAGGCAGACTGACAGCGGCCAGCATTCTCCGCTATAGGAAAAAGAAACTGCAAGCCAGTTAGCCTTCCAATTGATTCAGTGGAGCTCAGTGCGAAATGAGCCACGGCAGCAGCTGCTTTTTTGGTAAAGCCAGTCTACCTTCTTCGGAGATCATGTGAGGCTCCCACCTCAGGTTGGCAGCCGTTGATTGCTTGGCAGCCGTTGCTCATTGCGAGCCAGCCTGCCTTCGGCTTCTCCCTGTGAGCTTTGGCGCGCTCTGCACCATTTGAACTGAGGCGGCAGTTTTTTTCTGCCAGTCTGCTTAGCAACAGGAGCAGAGTTGGATAAGGGAGGGGCAATTTCTGCTCCTGACAGCTTAATCTCCCCAGCAACTCCCTTTAGGATGGCAACAGATCCCTCTCACAGCCATAGGAGGCAAAAGGGCACAGGGGAACTTCAAGAATTTTCCTGACAGCTCCAGCCATCTCTCAGCGCCCCTCCAGCTGGAAAAGGGCTGCTAAAGGAACTTCCACTAGCCATTCTGTGACATCTTCTAAGACGGAAAAGGTTTCTAAGGCATCTGAAAAGGATGCTAAACGCTGGCAAAAAGCCTTAGAAAAGGAGATGGCAAAGATTGAGAAGGCTATGAGGTTACAGGACAGAAGCAGCCCACCCCAGGATGAGAATGATCTTTCCCATCCTTTTGGTGATCAACAGTGTCTCTCCTATTCAGGATCCACAGCTTGTCACCGGATGGCGCTGAGAAGCAGTTTCCCCTAGCTCCAACAGACAGTCTTGTCAGAGCAGTACCTGTTGCTAACGCAGGTTCTAATTTATCTGTCACCGATCAGAGTGGGCCATTTCAGACAGGTAGGGCCAGACCTACACCTGAAGCCACCTTTCTGCCCACAGAGACTGGGCTTCGTTCCAGGGAGGTGACCAAACGAGTACAGGCATTAATTGCACAGGCTATTTCGCAAGGAATAGCAACAGGTTTGCAACAGGCTTCACCCTTTTTTGCTGCCTCAAGGTTTCCCACAATTGCAGGCACCGCCCCGGCACCTATGTCTCAGGGCTCATAGATGGAGGCTCAGAATCTACCCCCTCTGGGTCCTAGGAGCCAGAGTGGGGATTCCTCAGAAGGGGAGGACCAGTTGCTAGCCTGGCCTGATGATGAGGGCACTGCCTCGACTCCTTCCTCTTCACAGGGTTATTTTCGTCCTGACCTTTTTAAGATCCTACTTCGCAAGGCCAAGGCAACAGCCAACCTTGGACCTGACCTCAGCTCAGAGGCATCCATGGAGCTTGGACTCTAGCCAGATGCTCTTTACTGAACCCACAATTCAAGAAACAGCCCAAGCTGTTTCTGGACACTGTTCAGAGGCAGTAGGCCACCCCTGCGATGGGGCCCTCTCCCATAGGCACTGAATGGAGATTGTATAACATTGCCTCAGACCTCGCAGACCTGTTGCAAATTCCGGCAGTAGATGCCCTGGTGGCAGCTTTGACTTCTACCTCCCCATTGGCTACAGATGCTATCGACAATCTTAAGCCAGAGGACAGAAGAACTGAGGTGGCACTATGCAGGGCATACCAGGTGGCTGCCTAGTCTATTAAGGCCTCAACAGCAGCATCTTTTTTTACTCGGAGTGTTGTGGTCCGCCAGCAGCCTGTGGAGCTGGCAGTGGAGTTGGACAGTGAAGACGCTGGGGAGGAACTTGGGCCAGTCCTGGAGTCTGGGGAAGGTTCAGACGAGGGCTCTGTGTCAGAGGAAGAGATGGGGCCAGGGCCATCTGGGAGTTATGTGCAGACTCCGGAGCCTCCAGAGTCAGACATCAGAGAGGCAGAGGAACAGGAGAAGCCTGTTCCTAGTACGTGCATGCTCAGAGCTGCCAGAAAGCAAGAACTGTTAAAACAAAAGGGATGTCTCAGGAGTAAGGCCTGGAGATGATTGGCCCCTCCCATAAGGCTTAAAAGAGGAGCAAAGGCACATAGGCCCTTTGCAGGAAAGCAACATTGTTAATTCTGTTCCCAGTCGGCATCTCTGTCTGATTCTGGACTCCATGTGGCTTTGCCAAGTAGGTCTTTGGCAGTGTGTCAAGTGAGATAAAGGTTGGTGATTATCCCAAGGATTTCTCCCAAAGGACTTTTTGCAGCTAATTGGGACTCAGCTGTGAATGAACGTAATTCACAGATGTTGCAATAAAAGAGGTTTTTGGGACTACTCGTGTGTTTTAATGACTCAGGAAGCCTAGATCACAACAGGACCTCCTTTCTCTGGCTACGTCAGATGCAAACGAGGATCCTTCCCGATGATGCGTGATCCCATCAGGATCTTAACAAGTTAATAGCTGCCACTGAGTTTACATAAGATGCCACTCTCAATGCAGCAAAATATGCATCACAATAAATTGCTTCCTCTGTGACGGCTCGTCACCTGCTATGGCTTTGCCATTGGCAGACAGACATCAAGAGTAAATGCAAATTGGCATCTGCTCCATTCAAGGGCTCTAGCCTGTTTGGAGAAGCTCTGGACCCTGTCCTGAGGACAGAGGACAGAGGCAAGACTATGCTCCCCTTACATCAATAGGGTGAATGTCATTATTTGCCTTATTTATTTTATTTTATTTATTTATTTTGTCACAACATCATACAAAAAGATTATATAGTATATACACATATAAACATATATAGGAAGAAGAAAAGAAAAACAATAGGACAGGAACGGTAGGCACGTTTGTGCGCTTATGCACGCCCCTTATGGTCCTCTTAGGAATGGGGTGAGGTCAATAGTAGAAAGTTTTTGGTTAAAGCTGTTAGGATTATGGGAAGAGACCACAGAGTCAGGTAAAGTATTCCAAGCACTGATGATTCTGTTGCAGAAGTCATATTTTCTGCAATCTAGATTAAAGCGGTTTACATTAAGTTTAAATCTATTGGTTGCCCTTGTATTATTGCAATTAAAGCTGAAGTAGTCTTTGACAGGAAGGACATTACAATAGATGATTCTGTGAGCTAAACTTAGGTCTTGTCGAAGGCGACGGAGTTCAAGTTTTCTAAGCCTAGGATTTCAAGTCTGGTGGGATAAGGTATTTTGTTGTTTTCAGAGGAATGGAGAACTCTTCTTGTAAAATATTTCTGGACACGTTCAATTGTATTGATGTCAGAGATGTGGTGAGGGTTCCAAACAGGTGAGCTGTATTCTAGAATTGGTCTAGCAAATGTTTTATATGCTCTGGTTAGTAGTGTGGTGTTTTTGGAAAAGAAGCTGCGCAAAATTAGGTTTACAACTCTTAGAGCTTTTTTTGCTATGTAGTTGCAGTGGGCTTTGGCACTTAGATCATTTGACATGAAAACTCCAAGGTCTTTAACGGGATGGGGGTCGTCTGTAAGGTAATGTCCATCTAGTATGTACTTAGTTTTAGAGTTCTTTTTTCCTATATATGCCTTACCATCGGAAGCAGTCCTTTCAGGCCTCAGAGTCAGGGATGGAGTTCAACCAAGCCCAGAGGCCATTTCTGGACAGACAGGGAAAGCAACTAGAGAGGTCTGGCTTTAGGAACAGACAACAACAGCAAGGTAAGCATTCCTTTTGTGGTTCGGGAAGTTGTCCCTTTCATCAGTCCCGCTAAGGATAGGACTTATGTTTCCATTGGTGGACGCTTAGGTCTTTTTGCCCAACAATGGGAGACTACGGCATCTGACGCTTGGGGTTCATGAGGTTCAGTCTGTCTCTTGAGTTCCTGGCCCCTCCCCTGAGTTTCTTCATATGATGCCCTGTGTCTGGGGACACGACTAAACATGGCCTGATGGACTCAGCTATTCAGTACCTGCTGAATATTCAGGCCACTCCAACTGGTCCCTCAGGACCAGCAGGGGCAGGGATTTTATTCTATTATATTCATGGTCCCAAAGAGCTCAGGGGGCTCAAGGCTTATCCTGGATCTCAAGAGGCTGAACAAATACATCACGTACAAGTGCTTTAAAATGCACTCGCTCAGTTCTGTCCTGGAGGGTATTTGGGAGGGCGACTTCCTGATCTCAACTGACCTAACAGAGGCTTACTTACACATTCCCATCTTGCCAGAACACCAACATTTTCTTCATTTCTGCTATGCCGGCAGACATTTTCAATATAAGGCCATCCATTCAGCCTTTTGTTGGTGTCCTGGACCTTTACCAAACTATTGGCGGTGTTTACATCAAAAGGACCTTCTCCTTTTGGAGGATGGAGTCCTTATTTCTCTCTTTTCAGCCTTCCTCTATGGGCACCAAAGCCAGCTCATCCACTGTGGGATGGTGGATCCAGTTGTGTATAGGCAAAGTCTATGAGCTCCAGGCTCTTCGGAAGCCTCGGAATATCATAGCCCATTCCACCAGAAGCGAGGCCACAACAGTGGTGCGGGTGACATAGGCCTCTATAGAGGAGGTCTGTCGAGCAGCGACCTGGTCAACTCCATCTCCGTTCATCCGTCATTACAAGTTGAACACCTATGCTTCACCGAAGGCAGCCTTTGGCTATTGAGTCCTTCAGAGGGTCCTCAGGGAGCTAGGGAGCTAGGGACTAAGGACCAGCCTGCTTCCCACCTGCAAGACTGACCGGCTTTGTTAAGTCCCATTCCAGGATAATCTTCCCCGCCACTATGGAGAAGGGGTGTTGGTCCTATCTGAGATGCTTCTTCTCATAGTAGGGGAAGATTATCCAGCCCCACCCTAGTGGCTGTCTGGTCCATAGTCCGGGAGGGGCTACTATTTTCACAGGACACAAGTCTCATCATCGCTACACCTTCGTCGAAGTATTCAGTTCGAGTCAGAGGAGTCAGAGGAGGTGTGGCCAAAACAGATGACTCGATCTCCAGACAGAGAAGCAGAGTTGCAACCCATTCCTGGATAATCTTCCCCTACTATGAGAAGGAGCATCTCAGGTAGGACCAATGCCTCTTTTCAATATATGCTTGCTTTTTTAAAGAAGTGTATTATGGAACTACACATAGACATAGCTGGTACACATATATGGATATATATTGTGTATGCATACACACACACACACACACACACACACACACACGGTTTTTTCAGAAAGACCTTTTGAAATCTTTTCATGGTTTCTCCTTAATGAAACACCTTGGATTTCAGTGATGTCTTACAAAATCAGGTTATATCTCTCAAGGTTGATGGTCTGTTATCTCCTGACCACAACTGTTATTTGTGAGTAATTGAATGAGCTGTTATAATTTAAATTCAAAGAACAAAATGGTCAAATTTCTGATTTGCCACCACATATTGTATCTGTTACTCATATACTGAAAAAAAATGTGTTGGTCTCTTAATTTCAGGACTAGAATTTTTTATTCTTCAGGAGCAGAATGTTCAGACTTAAGTAACAATAATAATTTATTATTAAATAATTGTTCAAGACTTCCACCACTATAGCCAGTGTCTATGGAGAAGCCACTAAATTACCAGGTTGTAGAATGGTGCTAGTAAAGGGCTTGAGCAAATGGCAGGATTTTCTTCTTAGGTTGTTCTATGTAGAATGGACATAGTGGCCAAGGTTGACTCAGCCTTCCATCCTTTATAAGGTAGGTAAAATGAGGACCCAGATTGTTGGGGGCAATAAGTTGACTTTGTATATAATATACAAATGGATGAAGACTATTGCTTGACACAGTGTAAGCCGCCCTGAGTCTTCGGAGAAGGGCGGGATATAAATGCAAATAAAAAAAAAAGACCTATGGCTGATTTTGAAGGGGATTTTCTTTGCTTTTTAACTCGGATATCTGAATTTTAGGACTTATTTCCCAAGTCAGAAAGGCAGGTAATTGGGCTATCAGTTTTTAGTAATAATGGAGATGGCAACTCTGAAAACCCCGGAAAAGAAAATCCTATAATTTTGCAGCTATAATTTTGCTAGTAGAAGATATTTCTTCCGGCAGCCCCTTGGGGAATGGGGTTGAGGTATAGAAAGGAGGTGCAAAGATACACTGTGTCTCTCCTAATTGGCTGCTTGAGTCATATGCCTCAGGCTCATGAAAGTCTTCTAATGGATTTTATCATCAAGCTGTTTTTCGTCCCGTCCCCCCACATTATTTATGTGTCATTAAACATCTGTTTTGGAATAGCTTCACTGTTATCTTGGCTCCAAAGTTTTTAAATTGGTATTTTGTTTTGTGCAATAACATAGTTTTGCCTATTTAAAAAACAGAACAAAACTTGAAATAGCATTAAATGCTCATTTAGGTTCTTCCAGGTAGTACTTTAACAGTACTGAAAGGGTAGATAGGGAAGCAGACCAACTACTGTATAAACATTTGTTGGTGGTTGAATGGAAATGCTCTTAATGCCAATTGGAAATTAATTTTGTGAGACTCTAGACCAGTGATGGCTAACCTCTTTGCTGTCGCGTGCCAAAAGCGGGGGGAGTGCAGTGGGTCACATGCACATGTGCCCACACCCATAATTCAATCCCCCCGGCATCCCCCCTCCCGCATGCACGTGTGACCCCTGCTTTTGGCATGTTGGGCTCGGTAGGCCTGTTTTTTTGTTCTCCCCAGGCTCCAGAGGCTTTCTTAGAGCCGGGGAGGGTGAAAACGGCCTTCCCCACTCTCCGGACACCCTCCAAGGGCCAGAAACGACCCCTTTACCAACTTCCGGTGGGCCCGGAAGGCCTGCTTTTCATCCCCACAGGCTCCAGAGGCTTTCTAGAAGCCTGGGGAGGCGAAAATGGACTCCCTAACTTCCGGCCATCTGGAGGCCTGAAACAGCCCATTTTCCTCCTGGGAAACTCGAGACTCCATGCTTGGGTTTCTCTCTATCTTCTGGCTCTATGGACTGGGTTCAAACTTGAAGAGATGCCCCCTTTGCAGACGCTCCCAGTTTCAACTCAGTCCTGAGCTCATTAGTACAGTTTTTTGTTGGGTTGATTCTTTAGGATTTTCTCTATTTTTGGAATTGAGCTGCAGTGATTTTGGAGTTGAATTACATATAGTAGACTCCTATGACATTTTGACAGCTGAGAATGGCGCTTGGCGGCGTTTGGTGACCGCAACAATTATTGGAAAGGGTTCCCTTGGCTGAGGGACCCTTGGCAGGCTGCAGCCATTTGAATTTTAAAGCTCCGTGCCTTTTTTGCCAGCAGCAAAGAAAAGTGGCGTTCGGCTAATGCCACCAGGACAGTGTGCGGCGGCACGAAGTTCATCAGAGGGGTTCCCTTGGCTGAGGGCCCCTTTTCTCACTCCGTGGCAGGCCAGTAATTCTTACTGCCGGTGGTTTGGGTGCGAGGGCAGCGTGCGATGAGCAGCCACCATTTCAGAGTGTGCTGGCCATGTGGGGCTAAATTTAGAAGTGCCAGCGGCAGGGTACTTAGACCCCATTGGAGTAGTGGTTGCATTTGACGACCATCCCCATCCCCAGGAGCTGTGAGTTGTGGCAAGGGGAGGTGTTTGGACAGTGGTTCATCGGGGACCAATTTTCCCGCCATTGCTAGGACCGTTAGTGGCGCACCAGCGCGGTGGCCATTTTGGGAGGCTTGATTCAGGCATGGACTGATAGGCTGTCATAGGGCTCAGTTTTCGGCCCTCCAGTATAGCGTAAGCCCTCAGCCTGAAGGGCCCTGGGCCTGAGCCCGTTTAGTCCCTGAGGTGAAGAGGAGGGCTTGGTCACGAAAGTTGACCTGCTCTTGTCAGCCTTAGTGTGGCCATTCCTGGCAACCCAGATTTGATTATTCACAAGGAGCTCAAAGCAGCCGGTTTCGGGCTGTAGAGCAGAGAGCAGTTGGGAAAAAGAAGAAGAGAGGCTCCAGTGTCAGGAGTGCCTAGTCATCTGTCCGGACATAGGCCTGCAAAGCGGACAAGGATACCTAACCGCATGGTCAGGGCACCTTACTGTGCCAGCTTTGTTTAAGACCAACATGGAGTCAGGTGCAAGCCAAGATAAAGGCTAGGGCTCTATCTTTAAAACACCCATCTAAGTCTCAGCTAAAGGCAGATGCCTTGGGGAAACAAGTGCAAAAGAGTCTCAAAGCAGCTGAGAAGCGCAAGTATATTGAACCGCATGAGTCACCTCAGGCTACTGGTGTGACCCCAGGGGAACTGGGGCCTTTAACCAGCTTTCAACAAGCACCTCCCTTGGAGAGGGATCAGCTTGAACTTGCCCCCACTGCCTACTTATGTAACACCTCAGGGGGTGGGATAGGCAGGAGCTGACATGCCAGCTATGGTGCAGCAGTGGATTGTGGAGGCAGTCCAGAGGGGCTTTGAAGCTGGAAAACAATTTAACACTCAGGCTAGGAATAGGCCTGTGAGGGCAGGGCAGGGCAAGATCCAGACAAGACCAGAACCCGTTAGACAGGAGCCAGAGTTAGTCTCTGACTCCTCGGGATCAGCTTCGGACTCTGAGGGGTCAGGAGCCATAGTGATGATCAATGGGATCAAGAACTATCAGACTAAGAGGGTCTCCTGCCAGATCAACCTGCTTTCAAGGGGTTGTTTAGACCACACCTTTTTAAGCCCCTCCTTATGAAAGCTAAGACCGCCACTAAGCAGGGAACTTCCTCTGACCAGGCAGGGCCACGATTAGGGCAGGATCTGGCAGATTTACTGTTTTCTGAACCGATCACTGAAACAGAGGTGATCCCAGCTCCCTAGTTGTTTCTAGATATAATTCAGAAGCAGTGGGAGTCGCCGGGGGCATATCCTAATATTTCCTCCTATGAAAGGAGATTTTATAATACTACTCCTACTCTGGAGGAGCTCCTTAGGGTTCTGGAAGTAGACAAACCAGTGTTAGTGTTGTCATCTTCGTCTGCTATGCTGATGGAGCCTGAGGAGGTACTAAAGTCAGACGATCGAAAGATAGAGCAGGCTCTTAAGAAGGTTCATCAGACGGCTGCCTGTAACCATGGCAGCATCTTTTTTCACAAGGGCTTCGCTTTTGTGGCTTAAACAGATACAGGATTGTGTGCCGGTAACAGATATCAGGGCACATCAAGATTTTAATAAGATTGTGGTGGCTGCGGAATATATAGCGGACACTACTATGACTTCTGTGAAGTTCGAGGCAAGAGCAATTGCTTCCAGTGTTGCAGCCAGGAGACTCCTATGGCTTTAAAATTGGCAAACTGATCCAAAATGGAGATGACGCCTGGCTTCGGTTCCGAAGTTGTTCGGTGCAGCTTTAGATCCCTTGTTAGCGGAACCCAAAGATAGAAGGAAGGTGCTTCTGTCCTTGTCCAGAAGGGGAGATACTTGGGGGTCGATGACCTTTCGGGGATCTTATTTTCGATTCTACTGGGGATCAGGTTTCCAGAGATTCCAAAGGGGGTTCCCTCAGAGCCAGGGCAGTCAGTTGGGGCAGTCTTATCAATCGGGCTGGATACAATGACAGGAACAGGTCACGTTCGAGGAGATTGTGAACAAGTTCAGATGCCCGATCCTAGATCTCTTCGCGTCCTCAACAAATGCCAACTCCCATGCTTCTTCTCCCGATTTCTGGATCAGGGGGCAGAAGGAGTCAACGCCCTTCAGTGTCCCTAGCCCAGGGGCCTACTGTATGCTTTTCCCCCCATGGCACTTCTTCCGCAGGTCATCAGATGGATTCTGCAGACCAGGGCAGAGGTCATTTTGATCACTCCACATTGGCCCAGGCACCTGTGGTTTGCGGTTCTAGTAAGCCTGTCTGTCGCCCCGCCGTGGAGGATTCCGCCCAACAGGGTGTCCTTCAGCCAGAGACCAATTTGTCATCCAGAACCTCAGTGGCTTCATTTGACCGCATGGAGGTTGAGTGGGGATTGCTAGAACGATGGAATTTCTCTGCGAGCGTGATACGGATGTTACAGGTGGCGAGATGACCATCCACGGCATGAATTTACGATGCTACCTGGCAAGTGTTTAATTTATGGTGCACCAGGAGACACATACAGGCCACCATGATATCTGTTCCCCTACTTCTAGACTTTTTGCAGGCAGGGTTGAATAAAGGGTTGGTGCCTGCAACACTGCGTAGGCAAGTGGCAGCAATTGCCTCAGTGTTAGGAAGTGGGGGTAAAGCAGTGGTGACACAACATCCGGATGTACAGAGATTTCTCAGGGGTGCCACTAACCTAAGACCAGCAGTGGTGCACCACTATCCCACCTGGGACCTTCAGAAGGTTTTAATCACTTTAACTAAAGCCTCTTTTGAGCCACTTCGGACTGTCCACCTCAGCTTCTTAATCTATAAGACAATTTTTCTAGTAGCCATTACATCGGCTAGAAGAATATCAGAGCTAGCCACACTTTCCGTAAGACAGGACTTACGTACCTTTCACCAGGATCAAGTTGTTTTAAGGTTAGACTCGGCTTTTATGCCAAAAATCAACTCCTGGTTCCACGGGGCCCAGGAGTTGGTTCTTCCGGATTTTTGTCTTAGGCCATCGCATGCCTCAGAGCATGTCTGGCATACCCTAGATGTTAGAAGAGCCCTGAGAATTTACATAAAACAGACCCAGTCGTTTCGCCATACAGAGGCTCTTTTGTATCCTTTTTACCATCCATGATGGGGCAGAAACTTACCTGTGCGGCAGGATGATCAGGGCTACTATTGCCAGGGCTTATCACATCCATTCTTTGCCAAGACCCAGGGCAGTTATGGTGCATTCAACACGGAGTGCTGCTACAACGGCTGCCTGGGTGATACAAGCATCTATAGAGGATATATGCAAAGCGGCTACTTGGTCTACTCTGATGCCATTTATAAAGCATTATCGGATTTATGTCTATGCCTCAGCAGATGCGGCCTTCGGCCGGAGAGTTCTGCAGCATGTTCTGGAGATGCCCGACGTTGGTGACCAGACAACTTCCCACCCATTAGGACTATCTGCTTTGGTAAGTTCCTGGCATGGAGTCTCGAGTTCCACAGGAGGAAAATGGGTGTTGGTCCTAGCTGAACACCGCTTTTCTCCTGGGAAGGAGAGACTCCAGCCCCACCCTAAATATGGAGTCTGATCAGAGGATGTCCGTGGGGTGTCATTACAGGTGCAATATCCTGGACCCTAGTCAGACCTTGTTGAAACTGGGAGCGTCTGCAAAGGGGGCATCTCTTCAATTTTTAACCCAGTTGATAGAGCCAGAAGACAGAGAGATACCCAGGCATGGAATCTCTCCTTCCCAGGAGAAAAGCGGTATTCAGGTAGGACCAACACCCATTTCCCGACTTCTAGCGGGCCCAGAAGGTCTGAAAATCAGTTGGCCGGTGCATGCATATGCATTGGAGCTGAGTTAGGGCAATGCTTGTATGCCCACAGATTTGGCTCCATGTGCCACCTGTGGCACACGTGCTATAGGTTTGCCATCACAGCTCTAGACTGTTCTAATAATTTAAATCCCACTTTGCCAGCATCTCATTTGCATCTGTTTTTTGTTTTACCTATATGGAGTTGGGTGTGCATTATGATGGACATATGAGCTTCTTTCACTTAGAAAGTGTGTAACATAGTGTTACCTTGCAACCCTTATATATTATATTCATAGAGTGTCTGCTTTTTAATTTTCATTTTTTTAATTGTCTGCTTGTTTGCTTTTATGTTGTCTTTTCCCCTCACCCTGTTGATAATAAAGTTAGATATGTATTTTTGTGTACTTTAGATTGCCCTGATATTTTAAATTCTGAACATTTAAAAATTCTGAAAATACATACTGCATTGGAATAGAATAGACTAACCATTGTATTGCTTTCAAGGTTTTGCAATATTTCATGTGCATTACCTAACGGTAATTTGTGAAACATCCAGATGTCACAAATCAAATAAATGAAATGATAAATATGTAAAATATTATACAGAGACTATTGCTGCATCAATAAGTCATATCCTATATTTCTGTTTCTGGATGGGACATCCTATGCAGAGCTGTAATGTATGGATGACTTTGAGGGATGGAGGGGAAGAGATACTGCCCAGGAAACTAGGAAGCAATCACACAAGAGTGGGAGCCCCTTCCCAGTGGTTTAATAGCTAGAGAAAGAAATTTAGGAAGGACCCACTCTAATTTATCAGCTAAAAGTGGCAATAGGAAGTTTGTGCTTTCATACTTGCAAAATTCTGTAAATGTCTAGTTTGCCTGGGTGGTTGACAGGATTGAATTAGGCCTGTTTCAGAATATTACGGTTTTTTAACAACTAACTTTGATGAATTCTGATCTGAAAAAAATATTCAAAAATTATAAACTTATTTATCTATCACGTTACATTCTATGTAATCTATAGGTATTTGGTGCAACTGAACAACAGCCAACTAATACCGTAATTTTTTAGTTCACTTTGAAATGATTTTCACTGTACTCTGTATTCTGCAATTTAATTTTTAGTAATTAGGTTATTGAACAGCCATAATAGATGTCAAGAAGAGAAGTAATGCGTATAGTCAGCATAATTTCATGCTTTTCAGATACGATTATATTTTACTTAGACCGGGTCATGACTGACTTCATGACTTCACCGCTTTAATTAAGTCAAATGTCTAAAATGGAATAGAATTGCTTGGTTAAATTGTCATTTCTTAATAACATCATGGGATGTTTTATTTTGTTAGTCATCTAACAGAAGCTCTTCATTTTATCTAATACAACTTGACAGGTTTACTTACTGCAAAGAAATCATTCATTAAATGTACCTGCAGTGACCTTATAGTTATGAAAACTTTATGCATTTTAAAACCATATTGACGCATTCCATACTTTTTAGTCATAAATACAGCTTCAAATCTTAATTTGTTTATTCTTCACTCATTCTTCCCACATAGATGTTTTCCAAGCATATTCTCATATGCTTTCTGCCTTAAAGTGGCAGAAACTTTTATCATGATTTTCTGCAACTGGGATCAGAATGGACCCTGCAAGTTACCACTTCTGTTCTTTGAGATGATAGTATATATACATACCACAGGTTTAGGCCAGCTCAGCTATATGATCTGATATTAATCATTGCTAGTATAATCATTGCTCCCATTTGCTTTGGAAGCAAGAAAACCTCCCATTAGGAAGATACTGAGGTTGAGGCACTATTGAAGTGGTCTATGTGCATAGCATCAGTGAACTTGAACATAGGCTCGAGTCTGTGGAGATTCTTAGTCATCCAGGTCATGGTTGTCCCAAAGGTGTTTTTCTTTTCTTTTTAATTAAAAAAGTTTTATTTTAACATTCAGGTCCGATTAATTGTATATGATGGTACATTAAATATGTTATTGGATATGAATGCCAAAGGTGTTTTTCAAGAGGCAACTGGACTTTCTGATTTTTCTTTGAAGATGTTTTGCCTCTCATCCAAGATCCTGCTTCCCAGAGCTGAAGAAACTTCTTGGATAGGAAGCTAAATGTCTTCAAAAAAAAACCCCCAGAAAGTCCAGTTGCCTCTTGAAAAAGCACTTTTGGGACTTGGCTTGAGTGATTGATTTATGAGTTATTTTTCTAGATACAATTGTGAAAAAAGAAGGTGCAGATATGGAATCTTTACCAAAAGAGTGAAAATTCATAAAGCATGGTCAAGGCTTTTAAAAAAAAAAAATGTAATATTGCAATACAGTTTTCTCCAGAAAGTAGGGACCCGCAGTCAGGCATAGGTTAACTCCCTCTGATCCAATTTGACTGAGTCTGCAGGTTGCAAGGTTCCTCTTGCTGTTGCCTCCCAGCTTTCAGACAGTCTGATCGGACAGACGTGCCTTTTTGAGCTGTCCCATTCCCTATTCAGAATACCTTTCTGGCAAGAATTTTTTTCTCTTTTAAGCTCCTTTAATTAAGTTGAGCAGCTGCTTGCCTTGCAGCATTTCTTCTGGGGAGCTCCCAGCTCTGCTGGTTGAGCCTCTCCCTTTTCTGGCGTGGCGGGTGAGCAGTCCCAATTCTGCCGAAGACCCTGGCGTGGATAAGCATCGCGGAAGGCACCAGATCGTTGGTCAGTCCCTCTTGGCTCCCAGCGTGAATGGCACCATAGCCGGATACTGCTGAAGACGGCATCGCAGTGAAGCCTCTGCCCTACAGTGCAGGAGCGGCACTCTTGGGTTCGCTTGATCGCCTGCCTTATGGGGGCTTTCGGAGGCTTCCAACCCCAATCCGCGATGATGCGGTTCGCTGCTGTGTTCCCGAGCTTGTCTCCGCGGCATCAGCCAGCTAGGAGCGGCATGATCCTGCTGTTTTCGGCCTGGTAAGACTATTTCTTTTGGGAGGCCTCTATTATCATGGAGTGGCAAGCAGGCTCCTCAGGGCTGCCACATTTCCCCTCTGTCCCAACTGGCTCAAGGGCTGTTTTTTACTGGAATTGGGCCTTTCCAGCCCTCAATCCGGGCCTGGTTGTTCTTTTATTGCACCATCATGTGCTTAATAAAGGCCTAGCGAGCCCTAATCCTGCATTTCAAAGATGGCTACCGCTCCTACTAAACAGTGTCGCAAGCGGGCAAATCCAGCCCAGGCTTCTGAACCCCAAAGCTCCCTTCTGGGGACAGGAGAATCCAGTGCATTGCCTTTGAATAGGGGCACAGCAACCACATATCCCCCTCAGGTTTCCTCCAAGCGCCCATTTTTGGCCGTAGGGTTCTCCAGCGGGTCCACATGGGGTTGGCTACACCGGACCATTTGGACCCCTCCCAATAGGACACACTGCTTTGATATGTCCCATGCCTGACTGCGGGTCCCTACTTTCTGGAGAATGGATGTTGTCTTTCCTGAACGTCTGTTCTCACAAAGATAGGGACCCGCAGTCAGCCCCGCCCTGGTTCCTCCCATTCCTGGTATCAGGGGAGGGGACTAAACTCGTCATTACAGCTCAGCACGTCGGTCTGCCGTTCATTCTCGTCAGAAAGCTGAGAGGCAACAGCAAGATGAGGAGCCTTTCAACTTACAGACTCAGTCCAATTGGATCAGAGGGAGTTAACCCATGCCTGACTGTGGGTCCCTATCTTTATGAGAACAGACGTTCAGCTAAGACAAAGTCCATTCTGGCACACTGGCCAGTCTTAAAAACATGTAAGAAAATAAGAAAATTATGAAATTGGTTAGTTTAATATCTGTTTCAAAGTAATTGGAAAAAAGTTTATTAATGATAGAATTATCAAGCTAGGAAAAGAACTGTAGGAAAATCATATTTTTTTCTGCAATCGATAATTTACGTGTAGTACTACTGCTTTGTGAGCTCCATTGATTGCTAATGTATTTCTGGATGCAGTTCAAGGTTCTGGTTGTTACCTTAAAAACTCTTCATGATTTGGGACCAGTTACCTGAGAGACCAACTTTTCCCAGTTGTTTCTATACTTCAAATGCAGTATGGCAGTGGGAGCATCCTCTGGATTCCATCAGTCAAGGAATATCAACTGGCGAGAATCAGGAGACATGCTTTTAGTGCTGTAACAATCAATACTTCCTTAAAATTTGGGCAAAAGTCACATATAAAAATCTAATAGAAAAATATTTTAAAAAGAAAAAAAATTAGAAAGTGCAACTCCCCTAAAAATATGAAATAAGAAAATATAAGAAGAAACTTCTCCCTTTATCCCTAACAAATAGATTCTGTAATAACAATTCATCACTTTAATAATAGAACCAGGTACTTCTTCATTCCATACTTTGCCACATTCTCGATAAACCTATCTCTAAATCTTCAGCTCTCCTTTAGCAAAGATCCAGTAAAAATTTGCAAAAATACCTAATAACTTCAATATATAGTCCCCTTTTCCATTTAGTCTGTGTTCCTCCTTGCCTATCTCTTAACAATTAAACATTGCAAAAAAAACCAAACCAAACCCCAGAGGAATTAAAAACTATTAAACATTATAAAAAATAATTACCCACACCAAAAACTAACCCATTAACCTATTAGGCATTTCCAAAAGAAAAACTATTCAATCCAGATAATGATTCAACATCGTCAGAAATAACTCATTTAACCATAACCAGATAAGCTAATTTTATATTATTTTCTTCTTTCTCCCAACCATCCTTAAGTCCCATAAATAAAATTCTGACTCTTGCTTTCATCTAGTATCTTTTCCTCTTCTCACAAAATTAATATCCTTCAAGGAAATTTGTAGTTTCCATGAAGTAATTCCAATACATCTGTTACATTTCAATTTAAAATGGTAATCCATAATAACTTTTCCATTTTTAAATTATTGTCCAATTGTACATTTGTAAATCCAGGAAATCCACCTTAGTTTTCTCCAGAGGGATTGGTTCATCTTCAGTAGTAACTTCTGATTCCAGTAAAGACTTAAAATTTTCAAACACTTCACAAACTCACAAATCAAATGTTTCTTTTAAAGTAGCCATCTTGTGCTCTGGTAATCGACCTTCAAGGTTTTGTTTTAAAATTGGTATGTAAAACAAGACAGCTTTCCCACATAAGAGGCTCTTTCTAATTAACTTCACACTCTTTAAATCAGTTTCACAAAGCCTTAGCATTTCTAAAAGAACTACCTCTTTGCTGTATATTACAAAAGATTACAAAATAAAGATTTTACAAAGCGGGAAAGATGTGATGCTCTTTTGTTTTAAACAGACTAAATAGAATCCGACCCAGCGTCTTACAAACTTGTTGCTTCGAAGCTTTTTCAGTTTTCGAACCACAATAAGAAAGTAAAACTCCAAAGTGATTTTAAAAAATGAGATTTGATCAAACCTTGGATCTTAATGGGCTGCATTTATAGCTCAAAGCATGATGGAACCTGCAACTTCCATCTGATTGCAAGTGGCTGCAAAAGTGACAGTTTCTGCTTTCTGCTCACAAAAATCAGCTATCTGAAATACATATGGACAATCCTTCCTTCCTTCCTTCCTTCCTTCCTTCCTTCCTTCCTCCCTCCCTCCCTCCCTCCCTCCTTTCCTGTACCTTGCATCCAGTTACCAATTTTGGTTGAAATGCCTCTGCAAAAAACCTCAAGAAGTCCAGATCTAAAATACTGTTAGTATGTATTATTTATTAATATTTTCAGACCTTTTTTTTAAATTTCTTTTTGTCACAACAGTATACACAAACAAATGTCATAGATAAAACAGCATATCTTGAAGAAAACATATATATATATTTAAAAATATGCATCAACTATATTAATTTGATATAATAAAGGGAACAATAGGACAGGAACGGTAGGCACTTTTGTGCTCTTATGCACGCCCCTTATAGTCCTCTTAGGAATGGGGTGAGGTCAATAGTAGACAGCTTTTGGTTGAAGATTTTGGGATTTTGAGTAGAGACTATGGAGTCAGATAATGAGTTCCAAGCATTAACAACTCTGTTACAGAACAGACTTCACTGTATGGCTTTATCAGTTTAATGTGTATTACATATATATGTGTGCATGTGTGTTTATGTATGTATTTGTTTAAAAACTTGAAGGAATTAGTGTTGTAAAGACTAGTATTCAGGCACTACAAACTTTGAAATATTACTTTACATTTTCCTTCCTTCCTTCCTTCTTTTAGAGAGGTATATTTGTAGCACGCAGCAAATGCAGTTAAAGGAAAGGCTTGTTGCATATGGAGAAGGTTGATTTGAAGGTGGTTTGGAATTTTAAAACAACTTCATTACACTGTCAGATGTTTATAAAGCACACCACTCAGGGAACAAAGGGAAGTGAATGAACTTGTTGACAGTTTAAATCAAGTTCCTGCTGTGGCAGTAACTAGTTAAGGCAAAAAACCAATTTTGTCTTACTCAAGAGGGCTTAAGAGTACCTTTCTGTAGCACCTATTTTTTCTTTAAATAAAATATAAAATGGCAGGAAAACAGTATTGATTTTTGTAAATATATGTAGAAAGCCATTACAAAAGCATGTTACTAAGATCCTTTTAGGCTTTATAGTAGTTCAGAAAATTTACAGGAATAAATTCTTTGGCCCTTAAAATGCTAAAGTACTTTATGGTTGAGTGATTTTGAAGACGAAGTGTTATAGACATTATTACTCTTATGGTTAGCTGGTGAGTCAGCCAGGTATGTAAACTGGATTTGGCATTTTTATCCACCTATCGAGTCCTTTCCAAGGACCTGGGATAGGCAAATGGTTTGTTTTGTTTGATAGTGTTAAAGGTATTGTTACAGAATGTAAGATGTGGTGCTCCAGATGTTTTGGGATTGCATCCAAGATTCCTATTATTATTATTGATACTACCTTTGGTTTAGGAGACGTGGTGGCTTAGTGGGTAAGACACTGAGCTTGTCGATTGAAAGGTCAGCAGTTCAGCGGTTCGAATCCCGAGCGCTGCCATGTAATGGGGTGAGCTCCCATTACTTGTCCCAGCTTCTGCCAACCTAGCAGTTCGAAAGCACGTAAAAAATTCAAGTAGAAAAATAGGGACCACCTTTGGTGGGAAGGTAACAGCGTTCCGCGCGCCTTTGGCGTTTAGTCATGCTGGCCACATGACCACGGAGACGTCTTCGGACAGTGCTGGCTCTTTGGCTTTGAAACAGAAATGAGCACCGCCCCCTAGAGTCTGGAACGACTAGCTGTGCGAGGGGAACCTTTACCTTTACCTTTACCTTTACCTTTACCTTTGGTTTCTTTTGCCGTAGTCATTCTACTTGTATTTGCAGGAGTTTATATTTTGTGATTTTCTCCAGTTCTTTCTCTTCTGTTTTACTATCTCCAGGTACTGCAACATCCACTAGTGTCTGGCCACTTTTGTCTTTCTTATCAGCAATTTTTAAATTTTATGCAGCAAGTGCTTATCTGTTTGCTATTTGTCATGCCATTGTTTGTAGTGAGTCTGTGTGATATTTTTGCAGCAGCTAACTAGGTAGTCCACTGTTCCTTCAGCTTCTTTGTTTTTTTCTGGGCTAGTTTGGTTTCTCCAGTATTCAATAAGCTTTCCTGATATGGGTGTATTTCAGTGCATCGTCGTCCCTGTCCTTCAGATTTTCTTCCAATGCCCCCTTTTTCCTTCTACTGTAATGTACTTGCAACATTCTATGCTCACCTATGCTCCTTGGTAAGTAATGTCACTGTGTTCCCTGGGTGAATGAAGTACATGATTCATTGTCATTATTTTTTGGGATCTTCCTGTCCAGGGCTTTTAGTCCTGCTTGAATCTAGTCCCCTATTTCAGCTATGTATCTAATGACTGGAATTGCCCAGGTGTTAATTGCCTTGATAGTATTTTCTCCACTGAGTTTGGACTTTAAGATCTTCCAAATGTAAATTTAAACTCTGAATTTAAGATTTGGAAGAACTTAGATTCTTGCAAAGCACCCGAGGGCAGGAGCAGAGGTAACATATGGAAGCTTATCAAAGAGAGATCCAATCTAGAATTAAGAATAACTTTCCTGTCAGTGAAAACTATTAATCAGCGGAACCTTGCTTCCAGAAGTTGTGGATGCTCCATCCATCTTTAAACAGAGATTGTTCAGCCATTTATCTAGAATTGTATAAGATCTCCTGCTTGAGCAGGGGATCGACTAGAAGACCGCCAAGATCGCTTCCAACTCTGTTATTCTGTATTCACGTCCAGAACTGAACTGTTTTTTTGTTTTTGTTTTTGGTATTCTGATATTGTTCTGGTATTGTCTGATTCATTGCAGTCTCTCCATTGATGGATTGGTAAAAATATTTCTGATTTGATTGAAATTGGAAATTCTGCCTAGAGTGTGCAAATCAGCCTTCCTATCTGCTGATCTTCTTGACTGTAACTGTTATTTGCTGCTTTACTATTTCTAGTGTTTCCCTAACCTTCCTTGTTTTTAGGTGATATTTGTTGATCAGGTATTCCTTGGTCGTCTTGTTCTTCAACTTCTTTTCTTTCATGCGTTCTAGCTTGCTTGCATCTGATCTTAGCTTGCTAATCTTATTTTATCTTCAACTTGGTAGTGCACTGTTTGCCTTTTTTTCTTCTTAGTTGATTTTGCATTCAGTTAAAACTGCAGCAGTGCTGTACTTTTGTTGATTTGTTTCTTGTAGTGATCTGGTATTTATATTTGATATTACAGTATTGGCATCTTTTAACTTATGCTACCTGTTTCTTTGGAACATTCTTTAATGCAGGCAGCCTTCTTCTGTTATTTTTGTGCTGGTCTAGATGCTCAGTTATTCTTTGTTTCAATTCTTTTTTAGTTAGAGGGTTTTTGTTCTTTTGGGGGAGAAGGCAAAGAAGGTGGTACCTAGTTTGGAAATGAAAACAATTTATTAGTTATGCTCACTTCCTCTATGTTGACTCCCCCCCCCCTTTTGCTTCTACATTCTGAGCTACTTCTGGCAAGTCTTCAATTACTTTGTCCTTGGTCCTGACTTTCACAGTTTTTTTAAAAAACAGGTACAGTAGTTCTCAACTTACGACCACAATGGAGCCCAAAATTTACTTTGCTATGTGAGTTTTGCCCCATTTTACAATTTTTCTCACCACATTTGTTAAGTGAATCACTGCAGAACCTGTGCATTTTGTTTCAAATATCATCTTCTTGTTGGACTTGATTATAAAAACAGATCATTATTTTTTTGTTTTCTATCTTTGTACGTTTGCCATAGATAGACAAGTTTTCTTCCAGTAGTATGCAGCTGCTGGCCCTGTTTGTTCAGCTAACAGTCCCGTAGCCCATTGGTCACCAGATGCCTATAGATTCCAGCACCTAGTGTAGTCCTAGTTGACCTGGCCAACAACCCATTCTGGTATAGGTTCTGCAAATTACGTCTGTAAATTATTTTGTTTATGGGAAAGCTACTCTTCTCCATTGTGGTGGAAATAGCATCCAGGAATGGGTTGACTTCATCTCCTAGCTGATTGGACTGTCAGAGTTGTGAGGACATGCCTCCTTACCAATGGTCCCCAGCTTTTGACTCAGTCCCTCTGTCAGGAAGACATGTCAGAAATAATTCTACTATTTCAAGAGAGAATTGCTGAATTCTTCACAACAGAAGGTTATTTGGAGAGAAATTCTCTCACTTGGCTGGCTCCCAGTCTCCGGTAGAGCTGCCATGCTTCTTCCGGCGGCAGGAACTTTGTCTCAAGCTATTGCAGATCGACAGTCAGTGGTCTTATCAGGTAAAATCAGTGATTGCGGGGTAGCGTGAATGAGGTTGGTTCCATGCCGCTACCCAGGGGCTCAAAGATGATTTAGGAGCTTTTGCACTCCAGCTTAGAGAGCCCCAGGCAGCCCAGACTTGATAGGAGCTTTTGCGCTCCTCCAATTATCAAGAGCAGCAATTGCAGGGTAGCGCAAGTAAGCCTTGACTCCCCACTGCTAACCCCAAGGGCTCAAAAGGAGATTTAGGAGCTTTTGCGCTCTTAAAGTTAAAATAGCCCAACAGCCCAGTGCGAGTACTGCCTGAGAGCGGGAAGCCACTGAAGTCGCCCGAGCCTTTAGAAAAAGGTGCAAATGGGCACAAAAGGAAAACAAGCCACCAGGTCACTCGAGCCCTTTAAAAAGTCCGGGGCAGCTCTGACTTCATAGGAGCTTTCGCACTCCTCACTTTCGAGCGGCCAGCAGTGATTGTGGGGTAGCGTGAATGAGCCTTGGCTCCATGATATTACCCAAAGGGCTCAGAGAAGATTTAGGAGGGCCCTCCACATATATGTTAAGAGAACTTCCTCCTTCAGGAAAACAGTGTCCCTCTTTGTGTCCTTCCAGCCATCTATCCTGGGCAACAAGGTCACTCCATCGACCGTGTGGTGCTGGATTTAGGCGTGCATTCCCAAGGCCTACAAAATCCAAGCCTTCCATTGCCCAGGCAGATAACAGCCCATTCCACCAGGAGTGCGGCCACAAGAGCAGCAAGGGCGACACAAGCCTCTATTGAGGAGGTCTGTTTAGCAGCTACATGGGCCTCTTCACCCCCTTTCATCAGGCATGAATGAACATGTCTGATGAAAGGGCACACACATGTTCATCAGACAAGCTGGACACCTTCACTTTGGCTGAAGCGGTCTTTGGCAGGCAGGTCCTCCAGGGGGTCCACACTGATCAGGGAACTCCGGACCAGAATGCGGCCCACCTGTAGGACAAGCCAGCTTTGGTATGTCCCATTCCTGGATGCTATGTCCACCACAATGGAGAATGGATGTTGGTCTTACCTGATATGCTCCTTCTTGTTGGGTGGAGATAGCATCCAGTCCCACCCTGGGGTCTGTCTGGTCCTGAGTCCAGAGGTGGATACCATTATGAAGGAGGCACATCGTTCTGTCACTACACTTTCACCAAAATCTGGGGACTTTGGTAAGGTTGTGTGTCCTCACAGCTCTGACAGACTCAGTCCAATCAGGTAGAAGATGAAGTCAACCCATTCCTGGATGCTATTTCCACCCAACAAGAAGGAGCGTATCAGGTAACACCAACACCCCTTTACTTGGCTCTTGTGATAAGATCTTTCCAGTAGGATTGAATCTCAGCCATATATTTCATCTCCCTCATAGCACGCATGTCCCACAATCATGTGACAGTAGTGCTTTACTCATGGAATTATTATTATTATTATTTCAAATTTATTGTAACTGTCCAACCCCTGTGGACTCTTTATTTATTGGTTTGCTGTGTTTATTATTCATCTACACTATTTATCCACACATACCATTTCATGTTTGAACGAATACTTGAATCTGAGTCTCACAGACCTCTTTTGACACTTTAAAATCAGCACTGCAGTACACTGGCTCTTTTATGTCACTATTATTAATAATGGAGAGTCTGTTAGATTCACTCCACTTAAGTCTAACAGAAGGAGCAATGCTCCATTTCCCATCTACTAAAGAATGTCATCTGCAGAACCCAGTAGCCAGAGCTTTTCTCCCCAAGATTCAACTAGCCTGAACTTTACCAATATTCTGGAAAGCCTTAAACACGACTGTTTTCCACAAAGGGAGGGATGGGAAGTTGAAAGGCCCATGGGTTAGCTGTTTTGGTGGTCGTTGCTGTTCTTGGATACTACTTTATGTATACTATTGCAGTATATTATTGGTTTCTTTTTAATTGATTTAAAAAAAAATTAACTGCCCAGAGTTGCTGTTTATGAAATGGGTATCCATATAAAGTAGCATATATACATTTTGGTTGATAGTTAGGATCTGTTCAGAAACAAAATGTTCTAATAAGGTTACTAGACAGTCCCACCTCTTATTTTAGTAGGATAAATTGCCAGTTTATGTAATAATATAATCAGAGACATTCCTAGTCAAACTTCAGTCACATTGCTCCCTGATAAATATTGATGTTCATTTCATTTAGGAAATATTTTTGATCATATTACAATTTCTTATACTGCCGTATCTAGCGCTTCTTCTATTCGGGAGCAATAGACTGATAAAATCATTTGATTTTTATTCTCTTAATTCATTCTATAAAACTATAGGAGTTGTACCTAAATGTGGCAGCTGGCATTCCAAATATGTTGAAATATCCACTGATTCAAACTTTGCCTTATACAACATCAAATTGTATGAGCTGCTATCAAAATTTAAACATTTTAACTCATTCTACCTATGTGTAGCTCAAGTTCCTCTGTCCTGCTCTAGATATCAGTTTATTATCGCATATAACTCAAAATATAATATACACATTTCAAAAAATGTAAATATTACACTCTACCTAAGTCACAATTCAGTTTGTGCATTTAGATTATATTGGTTATATTTTTACACTCTATCAGCAATAATGTCAGCAACAGAAATTTGAAGAATATTTTTCTTCTTTTACAGCAGCAAAAGCATTCTCAATTATTTATGGAACATGCATTTTTGGCTTACATTTTTATTTCCCGCACTAAGGAAAATTATTCCACAGTACAGATCTTCAGATCAAACTTTTGTGTAGATACTAAATACCACAGAAGACAAAACACAGTTTTGGAAAATCCTAGAGACCACAGAGCAGAAGAATAGATCTCTAAAAATGTAGCCTTGGGTTTTTATGAGCGAACCAATTCAGTACTGTGTCTCTGATAGTTATCTCCACAAGGTAGCCTAGAAAAGTATACCAGATTAATATCAAGCACATATGTAGGAAATTGACTAGGGAGAATCAAAATTTGCAAGATTGCAGGTGTGGCATTGTGATTAAAATCCTAGGGTAAAACTTTGATCATGATTTCCTACCTACCAACCATTTTGCACTTTTTGACTCCTTCAAAGCAGCACCAGAAAGCAAGACAAGAAATAATGGATGGAAACCAATCAAGGAGAGAAGCAACCTGGAATTAAGGAGAACTTCCTAACAGTGAGGACGATTAACCAGTGGAACAGCTTACCTTCACAAGTTGTAGGTGTTTCATCACTGGAGGTTTTTAAGAAGAAACTGGACATCGTTTGTCTGAAATGGTATACGGTCTCCTGCTTGAACAGGGGATTGGACTAGAAGACCTCCAAGTTCCCTTCCAGCTCTATTTTAACTGATTAATTGATTCACTTGTGCATTTGCAAGATCCAGGAGAACTATTTTTATTATTTCCAGAGCAAGTCCAGAATTAGTAGTTTCTTTTCCAATATTCATTTTAAAAAACTGACTAAAAATAAACTAAATTATCAATTTCACCCAAAAATTCAACCTAAGTTCATAGCCTTTGCTATAGTATAGGAGGTATATTTAATATCACGTAGTAGTTGTTTATATCAATGAATCTAATATTATTCAAGTTTTTAATCACAGCTTTCCTTAACATTGTAGGAAGGAATCACTTTCTAAAAGAAACATCCATTATCTCACTAAGCCCCACATTTTAACTTAATTAATTCAATTATATCATAGTGGATAGCCAATATTCAAGCAAGAATTATGTTCACATCAATAAAACAAAATAAAAACTTATCTAGCAAAACTTCACAAGCATTAAGATAAACTAGTGTCCATCAGAATAGATACAAATAATGTAATTATGAATAAACCTATATAAATTGATGGGAAGTGTTTGCTGGTCATTCTTCCTTTTTTTAAAAAATCACATACTTGGATGATTAGAAAAAATAAACTTGGCTAGATCAATTTTTTCCCTGCTTTGAAGTGGGGGAAAGAATTTAGGAACCCCTGGCAAATCCTGCCACATTTTTTTTTATCCAGCTTAGTGTCTAAAATTCTCAAATAAGTATTCATCTGAGCATGAATCAAACTCAGAAGTGCTTAGGTTCAATGGGAACACTCTTTAATTTATCCCCAAACACAATAAAATAAAGGGCAGATTCTGTATTCAATCTTTGTAGCTGCCTATTCAATGCTTCTTCTGCCAAAACTTTACTGGTGTCATTTTTAAAACGTTAGTCATTGGAAATACTAACAGGAGACTTTTGTTTAAGTTTAAAATTCAGACTATGTGCACATTAGGAAAAATGTATCTGGATCTCATTTATGTTTTCATACATGAAAGAACCACTGCTGACTTCATACATTTTCTTAGAAGTATCTCTTATAATTATGTGAGGCTTTTAGAAATATCCACAGGCTCCTGACAAAATTCTCCAGCATTGTTTACATTTGGGCAATTCATTATTGCTATTGCTGCGGTTATAATGATATTGCAACACAATTTGACAACAAACACTAAAAAAGAAAATGGAATTGAGATAGCAGTGAAGTTTGTTACCAAAATAGGCAATTAAGATTTATTAATGTTCCTCTGCCTCCTAGAGGCTATGCTGCATAATGCTACTATCAGATTATACAACTGGGGGAAAAAGTGAAGATAGAACACAACAATTTTCCTCTCTAGTGGCTATGGTGATGTCCTTCAATGTGAAAAGTAAGATAAAGATTAGAAAGGAGTTCCTAAAATTCTTAACAATTTTCTGCTTTAAAAATGAATAGAAACCATTACCTTCCACCATAATATACTTATTGGACATTTGTTATTTTAAATTCCATTTAATGTTACATTTTTACATATTCGTAGTTATTTATAATTTATATTGTAATAATTAGAAATAATGAAATAAAATATTAAGATATCTATAATTTTTAAAAAGTTTTTAAAATATATATTAAGTTCTTTCAAAATATCCACAAGATATTAATTTCCTCAGTGCAATGGAAATGTATTCTTGGTACTAGCTATGAGTATAGAGAAGGCAGGACTTGATTTTAAGGTGCTACAGATGAACCTTGTGTTAACTGAAGGGAAATGAGAAGATTCATCTCTTTCTCAATTCTACCTAGAATTTCTTACCTGATAGTTATTATTTAGAAGTAATAAGTTCCATGCAATTTAGTACTTAGCCTGTAATAGTATATATATACCTGGCAGGTATGGTCTATAATATAAAGTGGGAGAAGGGTACATTTACATTGTTCATATGGGATTGGAAAGTCCAAAATCAGTCAAAGTTTATAAAAAATTAAATAGATCTCAATCCTATCCCTGACTCCCCAGAAAACATTCAGGGAATTGATGTGCCTATTCAAAATATTAAATAGTGCGCACATAGTCAAATGTTAAGACACAACTTCCACAAAAGAATGTGTGGATTTCAGTTCCTGTGTGCTTTATAAGTAGATAACACACTTTTACTGACAAAACTAAATTCAGAAAACACAGTGAAGACAATAAATAAAACATTTAAGATAGCAATACAATATTAAAATAATCTTACTTTTTGAACTTGATGTTCAAAAACCTTTTGAATGGCATAATAAAAAGGGTGAAAAGACATTAAAGATTAGCATGGATGTCCTCCTACCTGTGGCATCATAGGACACATGGCTGCAGTTTTTGAAAGAAATTTTCAGGGAGGAATGTTTAAATGTCAACAACCACTAAAAGTTATGACTGAGCAATTTTAGTTAGCAAGGCTAATATTGTTGGGGAATGTATTTGCTGTGCAATTGAGCCATGTGGGAAAAAAAATAGTTGAAAAAGTTGAAAATGAGCAGGTTAAAATATTGTAAGATTTCTGAATAGAAATAGTTAACGATGCCAGTCTTAATTGTGGTTCAAAAGAAGAAAGTGTGGATAATTGATATGGCAATAGTAGGGGATAGTAGAGTAAAAGACAAAGGATTGGAGAAGATTACCAAGATTTAAAATTGAAGTTGAAAGATTATGACATAAACAGGCCATGGTGGTCCCAGTGTTATCATCATACTGGGTGTCATCCCAAAATATCTTGGACAGCACTTAGAAAATCAGCCCATTGACAAAATTTCCATCTATCAATTACAAACAACTATGCTGCTTGGATTTACATATATGCCACGCTGATATATACCATTTATATTATCCTAGTTTCTTGTGAAGAACTTGATGCCAGTTTAAGAACGGGCAGCCATGATTTCACACAATAATGAAGGAGCTAAAGTATTCTGGGATTTTAGAATTTAAACAGATAAGGGTGTGCCACATAATACTACAGACATAACAATTGCCCACAAGAAAGACAAAGAAGTCTGGATGGTAGGTGTTGCAGTACCAAGAGAAAATCACAAAATACAAAGACCTGCAAATACCAATAGAATGACTGTGGCAAAAAAAAAGCAAAAACAGTACCAATAGTAATAGGTGCTTTGGATGCAACCCCAAAACATCTGCAGCACCATTTGAATACCATTGGCATCAGTTAACTACAAAAGGCAGCCTTACTTGGAACAGCTTACACCCTGCAACAATACCTTTAACACCATCAAACAACACTATCTGTCTATCCCAGCTCCTTGGGAAGGAGTCAATAGATGGATAAAAATGTCAAATTCATTCTAAACATCTGGCTGACTTTGCAATCGACTATAATAATAATAGCAGCATTACCTGATGAGCTCAGAAGCAAACCTTATCCCTCTGCTTCAATATAATAACCAAGAACACTTTAGTTTTAAAATGCCACTGTCAACTCAAAGCTTAAGACTACAGACATCTAGTCTTCTAAAATAAAATATTAACTCTTTCTTAAGATACCTTTCCTATTGATTCACAAAGATCATGTTCCAAAATTAATGTACTTGGATACCGCAGCTCATTAGGTTCTTTATAAACCAAGTTTCTGCACATTTTTGGTGTCTTACTTTTACAATTAATTGGATTTGTTTTATTACTTTGTTGTTCATCACTTTCACATTACTATAATGATTTATGTCCTTGTCACATACACAGAGGACTCTTAAGTCTTTTTTCATGTATTTAATAAAGGAAAGTGAGTCACTTCTGAAATTTAGATTCTTACCTATTAGGGTAGGCAATTAAAGGAATGTCATGAGTGGTTTTGACCTCCAGTTTTTAGTACAGTTATATCAAATTAAAGCTTTTACTCTCCTTCAGAATGCTAAACTTCAGGATAACCTAAAGATTAATTTTCTAATAATATTTAATGGTGATTGATCCCGGTCAATATGTGTGTATAAGCTATGTATCAATTTTACAAAAATGCATACGTGATTAGTATGTGGGTTAGATAAAGAGGCGATTTCTGCCTTATAGTACTTTCTGCTCACTTTTGCTTTACAGCTTTCTAGTATTTTTACAAAAACTAAAGAAACAGATCAGAAATAGTATGCAGCTAATGCAGATTGAAGCTAAATAAAAGGTCAGAAAGTGAGAGGAATTATTTAGATTTCCCAGGAGAGAATTGCAGAAATAGAAGGTATCCCAGAAAAGGAAACAATTGTGTATGAATTATATAATTCATACATAATATCATTGAGAAAAGAATTGGGTGTGGATAATATCCACAACCTAATTTATAATATTATCTTTTTATCTTATTGAACTTTACAGGAGCCCTGGTGGTATACAATATTTAAAATACTTAAGGACAGTGATATAAAGATAAAACAATAAAATAAAATACAGGTAATCCAAATAAGCAATACAAAGAATGGTGATAGTTCTTGCTCTTGAAATGTCCTCCAGACCACTTCAGATTGCAACACTTTCTGGAAAGTCAGCAATGAGGGGGCCAACACTAAGTGGTCCTTGTTTATTTTAGCAACCACAGTTAGTACTGGCAACATGGTTGCTAAGTGAAATGTTTATTAAATGAAATATCATGATTTTGCAATGTTCAGCTTTCCTTTGCTTTACAGACTTGGGAAGATCATAACTGTGAGGAATGGTTGCAAAATTACTTTTTCATCACCATTATTGCAAATAGTTGTTAAACAAGGCTAAACAATGACTACCAGTACATCAAGATCAGGGGTGTCAAACACGCAGGCCATGCCCACCCCAGCTCCATGAAGAGGAAAAGCATGAAATGTCACATGATGGCAAGATGACGCTGCGAGTTTGACACCCGTGATCAAGATGAAAACTATTCCATAGTGGAGGCGAAATGTTGCTTTCAGCCGTCTACCCTTTGTTGGGATTACCAACAAATTGGTTTACATATTTGCTCCAATTAAAAACTAGAAATTCTGAAACTTACATGTCTCTTTCTCTCTATACATTCTGCAATATATATTGTAACTTCTGTTGCAAATTTATCATCTATCTATCTATCTATCTATCTATCTATCTATCTATCTATCTATCTATCTGATAACACAGGTTTTTTTCCTATTTTAATATTATAGTGAGTCCTTGGTGCTCTCTAAGCTTGGATTTTGCTTGCTGTCTTTTCATTACCTGGCTAGGTAACATCATCCTTGCCCTTGAGCACTGACATTATCTAATCAAGTAATGTAACATTTCTGAGCAAATAAGCTTTTTATAGTGAATCAAGTAATTATTTTTGGTTGTTATGCATATAAGTAAGGCTTTGTTTTCTGAACTTTGACAAAATGTTATTTTCCCCCAGAAGTGATTTTAGAACTTGCAAATCAGGCCTCCTTATATGCTGCAGGTATGACATATTTCTCTTTTCAAATAATTCATTAATAGAAGGTATTAGCTAGATAATACATGTGTCTTTAGGCTACAGGCTCAGCTGGAAGTTATTTAAAATTCTTACCTTCTATTAAGATTAAGAATTATAATTTAGTAACGATTTGGAGATTTTTGCAACCTTACCCAGGGATTTTGAACACTATATGATACTGATCACTTCTGCTTCATTATGCAATGCAGGTGAAGAATGAACAGAAGAACAAAGTTGGAAGGGAGCTTGAGTGTTTCCATGTTTCCATGCTGTACTCCCAACTGACACTTTATGAAATGACTCCAGATAATCTGCTTCCTTTGAAGTCCTCTGCAACTGCCTTCTGATCATCTTCTCAACCACCTTTCTTAAAAAGGGAAGATTGGACACTAGATGACAGCTGTCCAGCATTGTTGGGTCAAGTTAGGCTTCTTGAAGGAACACACCACCACCTCTTTGAAAGAGGGTGACCACACTCCCTTTCAATAATTTATAGTAATAAATTTTTTTATAAAAACCCTTAGTTGTAATTAAAATTAATAATTTTAAAATAGTTGAAAAGTACAGTAATCTGTTCTATCATGACTTTAGTTTTTTTCCCACAACTCAATTTTCAATAATTTCCAGAAGGATAAAACTATAGGGCCAATTTCAGCAGGAATCGAGATGCTACAACCAAAAAGCATTGCTTATGAGCCTCCATTAAATGTATCTCATAAAAAGGGGGAAATACATGTTTGGTGGGTTGATTTCAGTGGAAAAAGCTGCTCAAGGTATTTGTAATGCCTTGTGAAGCGCTTGCTAACGTGGTTAAGAAACATACAGAAAATGAAAGTGAAAAATAAGAGGTTTGTTAGGCTTGAAAATTTAAAGGCAGTACAATTCTTATAATATAATACCTATAAGATTTATTATATTATATTATTATAATACTTATAATATAAGGGACGCAGTGGCTCAGGGGCTAGGACGTTGAGCTTGTCGATCGAAAGGTCGGCAGCTCAGCGGTTCGAATCCCTAGTGCTGCCGTGTAACGGGGTGAGCTCCCGTTACTTGTCCCAGCTTCTGCCAACCTAGCAGTTTCGAAAGCACGTAAAAATGCAAGTAGAAAAAATAGGGAACACCTTTGGTGGGAAGGTAACAGAGTTCCGTGCGCCTTTGGCGTTGAGTCATGCCGCCACATGACCATGGAGACGTCTTCGGACAGCGCTGGCTCTTCGGCTTTGAAACGGAGATGAGCACCACTCCCTAGAGTTGGCAACGACTAGCACATACATGCGAGGGGAATCTTTACCTTTTTATAATTCTTAACAAAGTAATCCTATACTATATCTGCTTATTCAGATGTAAATAAGATTGAATTCACTTTGATTTGTTTTCAGGTAAATATCTATAGGATCATTGCTTAATTGCCATATAAAATTAACCAGAAGGGACAGCTAGCATATAGCACATGTAGATTGATTTTTTCATTGGCAGCTTGCTGACCTTGGATTGATTTAACAGGATATCAGTTCTTGTGTGACAAAGATTAGAACAGAATTATAATTTTGCCTTGAGATTCTTAATTTATTAATCAACACTGCACTGTAGTTTTTAATAAAGATACAAATTTCTAGCTTCTGTGTATCTGTTTATAGTTGCATGTTCATTTGAGGCACACTGGTATTGCCTAGTAACAAATATGTGCTATACATATATGATGCTATAGTTAGTATACTCATATGGACTCAGTGCTATTTTTATAGTACTTGCAGTGTTTTGTTTTATTTTTGCTGTGATAACAATATGTTGAGGAATTTAAGATTAGACAGACTTGGGAGGCATTTAAACACAGATTTCTAAACTAAATCAGTAAACAATTTCTATTACATTAAATTCTAAACTAATACCCCAGTAGGACTTTTTTGTAGAAAGTTGCTTGTCACTTGAGACACAATTTTTAGTAATTAGACCAGAGAGGGGAAGAATTACAATTAGGAATGCCCAGCTTTCTTGTCTTTGCTTGGAAGACCCATATTTATAAAATGCCTAGTCAAGGTGTATGAAGTTTTGCAGTAGTCTGATGAAACATCACAACTTTTTACAGCTTCTTTATTTTTCTATTAAGTATTGAAAAAAAAATTACAGGTAGTCCTTGAGTTATGATGGCAGTTGGGAAAGTTATCATTGGTTAAAATGAAAATTGGTAGAGTGTAAAGACATGTCTTTATTTCTTTGAAATTTTATGTGATAATCTCATAATTTAAAAAGAATTACTATTAAATTAATTTAAATATTTTAATGTTAATTGTATATGCTGTTTTATAAGTTGGTTATATTGTATACCACCTAGAGCCTATCTTGAAGGAGCTGGGCAATCGAAATATAAGTAAATAAATAACTTTGAAGGGTTGCTAAGTAAGTGGCCATTAATCAAGGACTGTTTGTGTGTGTGTGTGTGCATTCTAAATTTTATGTTCAGTGTATGATACCATGAGAAATACAAAATATGTGATATTGTATTAGCCATTTATATTGCTTTTGTACATACGCATCTCTTAGGTATTTTAAATTGACTAATTTAAAACATGACTGAACAATTGATCCATTCAATTACATTGAATTTATTTTTCAAAAAGGGATTTTAAAAAAAATCACTATTGTTAGTAATATGTTTTTATGTGTAACAATAATAAATAGTTTTATTGTTCTATATAATTAAATACAATTATTAACTTATTTCCTTTTTCTCAAATTCCTGATCCTTAATTTAATGCAAATGTTTTAGACAAATCAAAAAAGTTGTTTTAGAAGGCGTCTGATCATGATACGTCATCTTGTACAGTCCCTGGATCTCCAGGTTGCAGACATTTATTGAAGAAATACCTTTAATGTTCCAAGTGCAGTATGATTATTCTTGTGTTGATCAGACCCAACAGTAATTATTCATGCTAGAATTGTATCATGATTTTATTTTTTTTTATTTGCATTTATATCCCGCCCTTGTCCGAAGACTCAAGACGGCTTACACTATGTTAGCAATAGTCTTCATCCTATTTTATATTTATATACAAAGTCAACTTATTGCCCCCAACAATCTGGGTCCTCATTTTATCTACCTTATAAAGGATGGAAGGCTGAGTCAACCTTGGGCCTGGTGGGACTAGAACCTGCAGTAATTGCAAGCAGCTGTGTTAATAACAGACTGTCTCAGCAGTCTGAGCCACAGAGGCCCCTTTTATTGTAATGTGCTGGATACTTGGTGCTGCTCAGGGATACCTTCTCAAAATTCCATATAGTGCAGCTTTACATTAGCTGTTGGTCGTTTTGGGGGCACAATTTAAAGTATTAATTTAATTTTATTGAAGTCCAATGGAACTTAGAGTTTGATACCCAAGGGACAAATTTCTTGTTATGAGCCTGTCTGCTTTTTAATATCTTCAGAAGGAACATGCTACATTCCTTTATTGTTTAGAATATACTTTCTTCAGAATTGTTAATAGGTCAACACAACTGCTTTCAAAAAGGATGTCAAGATATTGTCTTCAATTTAAACAGTTTGAATTGAATTAAATTGTCTTCACTTTAAACAGTGCTTTTAATGTGGGATTTTATACTTTTTAAATGTGATTTTTATGTAATTTGAACTATGGGTGAGATTGGCCACTTCATCACTAAGCAATGCGAAATATCTCATGACTGCAACAGACTTAGGATATTGCACTTCCCATTTGATTGTTATGTGAGTCACTCTAGACCATTAAGGTAGGAATCACATTATTGTAACTTATGATTTAGCTTTGGCTTCTCCATTGAGACTGTTCGAAGCTAGAAACATGCAAATGGTGATCACGTAAGCACGGGATACTGTGACAGTCATAAATGCCTGCTGGTTGCAAAAGGCTCAGATGTTGAATAAGGACACTGTGTCAGTTGTAAATGTGAGGACTGATTGTAAAATTACTTGTTCAACATCATTGGAACTTCAAATAATTGCTAAACAGGACAGTCATTAAACAAGGTCTACCTGTACACTTTTTTTATATATATATATATAGGTGTACTTTCTGTTCTCCTGATTAGTGGGACTGGCAGCCAGGCATGGGATGTACTCTGTCTGATAGCCAATGGGACTGAGTCTGCAAGCTGACAAGCACCTCCTCCTCCTTCTGCTTCCCAGCTTTCAGACTTGGTCTGATTGGGACAGACGTGCCTGAGAGCTGCTCTGTCGTTCCAATTTATATTTGGATTCGTTCCAGCGTGAAGGGCCTGAGGGTCCGATATCGCTGAGGGCTGCCTTGCAGCGATTCCATCTGGAGGACTCCCAGTTGCTGGTTGAGCCCCCATTCCGGTGTGAAGGGTGATCCAGCCCGATCCTGCCGAAGACCGCCTGTTCTGTCCCCCTTGCCTCAGTCCGAGCTATGACTTAATTAGCCGGCAACTATCAGCTCTGGTTAAGCAGTTGATTTGCTTGCCACAAAGTGGTATAGCAGCCCTGCTGCTTTTATATCCTGTGGGTTGTGGCTCCATGACTCAGCACTTCCTAGACCTGCCACACCCCTGCTTCTGTTGTTCCCGCTTCTCCTGCCTACGAAACCTAGGGTCCAGCCAGGCCTGATTGCCATCAGCCGGGTCTGGAGGCTTGGCTTGGGGTGAAAGAGTCAGGGGGCGGAGGCCTCATTATCTCCTCCACCTGGCCTGCCTCTGGCTCTTGGAGCTGAGCCAGGGAAGCCGGTGCTCCAGAAGTAAGTCCTGATGACCCTTCCCCCTCACTTTCTGAGTCACTTTCTGGCAGGGGGCCCGGCTCGGGGGGCGCAGACACAACACCGTCTTTTGAGTGTGTTGCAGGGGAAGGGAGCTGGCGTGGATCGCTCCCTTCCTTTCCAGCATGAAAGGCATTTCCAGACCCTGCTGAAGGTCACTGTGTAGGCAGCGATGCCCCTGCAATTGACAGGGCATCTTTTTGGCACTCCCGGCCTTGCGCGATCACCATTGGAGCCGGTGTGGAGGCTTCCCTCCTGAAGATGAGTGCAATTGGCACGATCGACGGCAGTCATTGGAGTGGTGAGATCTTCAGAGGGCCCCGGTCTACCAGGCTTCACTTGTGGAGTCTTGGTCTACCAGCCTTAACTCATGGGTCCCGGTCTACCAGCTTTGACTTGTGGGGTCTACCAGGCTGGACTTGTTGGGCCTCGGTCTACCTTCCTGGCCAGTCGGCTTTCCATACTCATTCCAGCCGCACCGAGCCTCAGAGGGCTGTTGGGAGGTTGCTCCCACATGGCATTTAGAGGCCTAGTCTTTCAGGCTCGCCTCATTCAAAATGGCCGCTGCTCCATGGAAACGGCCTGGGAAACATGGCCAGTATGTTAATCCAGCTATTAAGCCTTGTGCTCAGGCTGAAGCAGGCCCCTCCCCTCGGGATCCAGGGACCCAGCTCAGGCCAAGGTGGCCCAGCCTAACAAGCCCCATAGACAGGCCTCTAAAACAGAGGAGAAAGATGCCTCCAAGCACCATAAGGCCATGGAGAAGGTGATAGGTTGGGGTGTTAGGGAGGCAGGGAAAAGGTCGGCAGATCTGCAAAGGGATAATCCACCTGAACCACAAGTTTCCCCACCAGGTCAGGAAATCTCTCAGGATGCCCCTCAAGGGGCCACTGCATCCTGGTCTCCTGATACAGCTGCAGGTTCAGACCATCACCTTCAGGGTGATACTGCCTGCCTGTTTGGACCCATCCAAAGCCCTGTTTCGGTGGCATGTCAGGGGGCAGCCCAGGCAGGGCAAAAGGCCTCTCCTGCCACAGCCACCTTTATTCCCACAGCTGCAGGACTCAGGCAGGAGCAGCTAGCACAGTGGCCCAGGGGCCAGCTGGCATGGCTGAGATCATTGCTATGGCTGTGCAGCGGGCCATTGCTGAATCTCTGCAGCAAAGGACCCATTCTTGGGTCTCAGATTGTGCCCATTCCCAGGTCAGTCAAGGTCTGGAGGGCGATGGGTATCAAAACCAAGAGCCAGAGTATGTGGTTGATTCTCATGGCCAGGATTGTGGTCAGGTTGCAGAGGCAGAGGAGGAGATTTTAGGAGACCCAGATTTGTCGGATGATGAGGACCTGGTCTCTGACCAGCCTTCCTTTATAGGCCTTTTTCTCCTGCAGCTGTTTCGATCCTTGCTGCATAAGGCCAAGGACACTATCCGGCTGGGAGTGGCCTCTCCTGCTCCAGAACCTGCCCAGGCGGGGTTGTTCCACCTCTTCCCCTTTTTTCAGAGCCTACTGTCGAGGCTGAGGAGGTTCCAGCTCCTAAGTTGTTTTCGGACATGGTAAACGGTAAACAGTAACGGTAAACCTATTATTGGCCCCAGCCTGACAGCTTTGGACCATCGCCTTTATAACTTGGGCTCAGATTTCACCAGTTTGCTCCAGGTGCCCACTGTGGACCCCTCGGTGGTTGCCTGTCGTGTCCCCCTCCCCCTCCGATGATGGGTCTAGGAAGTCCATATCAAGCATGGCCACGAAGCCTCTGCAGCTTTGCCAAATTCCTTCCAGGTTTCTCAGGGCAGGCAGGAGTCCAAGTTGTGACTTCAGCAAACTAGATGGACTTTGCTTGACTCAAGGTTGGAATGCCACAAGCAGGTCCTTTATGTAGGCTGTGGGGTGTGGATCCATGACTCAGCATTTATCCAGGCCTGTCCCTCCCTTCCTTCTGCTGGCGTCGCCTCTCAGATCTCTGGAAGCGAGGATCCTCCCACTGTGAATTCTCTTCAGCTGGATCTGCTGTCAGTAATTCTGGCTCCCTGCTCACATGCTGTAGGAGTGAGGTTTGTTTGTTCATTCCTGACATCCTGTCCAGGCATGGGGCCAGGGCCGGGGGCTGGAGGCATGACAGGCCGTTCATCTTCATTATCAGACTCCGAGTCTGATAAAAAGCCCGGGTGTAGGCGGGAGGGGCCCAGCAGAGGAGAGGAGGGAGGACGAGGCACAACATTGCCCTTTCTGCCCCACCTGAAGAGACCCTCTGGCCAGAGGAAAGTGGGCGGAACAGGCACTCGTTAAAGCTCACCAAGCAGCGGCCTGGGCCATTAAGTCTTCGTCGGCTGCTTCTTTTTTTAACAGGGCTTCTCTGTTATGGCTCAAGCAGCTTCAAGATTGCCTGCCCCCCACTGACACTCGGTCCCAGCAGGACTTCAATAAAATTGTCGCAGCCCTTGAGTTTTCGGCTGATGCCATACTCAATGCCTCCCGGTTTGCGGCTAAGGCCATAGGGTCCACTATTTCCTCCTGGTCCTTACTTTGATGGCGTCACTGGCAGGTGGATGCCAAACACAAGTGGTGCTTGGCATCTGCCCTGAATTCGGGGGGCACACTTTTTGGATCTTCCCTGGACCCTCTGCTATTGGAGTCCATGGATAAGTGCAAGATTCTACCTAATGTTTCCCGCAGGTCTGACTCCAGACCTAGCCCCTATTTTCGTCCCTTTCGGGGCTCTGACACCGGCTTCATGCCTCAAAGGTCACGGGGCAATTTCCCCCTAGGCAGGGTAGCATGCAGGACAGGCAAGGTATCCCCACCCAACGTGGGCCTTCCAAACGTTCCTTTCGGGGTGGGAGGGGTCACCCCTTCGCTTCTGTTGACAGCCCGACCATTCCTCCCATTGGAGGCAGACTGGCGCTTTTTTCCAGCCAGTGGGAGGTCACCACCACGGACAAGTGGGTCAAGGAGACCATCAGATCAGATGTCTCCCTGGAATTTCGCTCCACCCCCCCAAGTCTGTTCATCCGTTGTCCACTTTCTCACGACTGGACTAAATGGCTTCGGCTGGAATCGGCCATAAAACATCTTGTCAATATTCAGGCCATAGAACTGGTTCCATGGGAGCAGCATGGGCATGGGTTTTACTTCCATTTGTTCGTGATTCAAAAAGCCTCGGGGATGGAGGGCAATTCTGGATCTGAAATCCTTGAACCACCACATTCTTTACCAGCTGTTTAAGATGTAATCTCTCCAGACCATCTTGGAAAGAATCAGGGAGGGGAATTTCCTCACGTCAGTAGACTTGACGGAGGCTTGTCTCCATGTCCCGGTACATCCTGCCCACAGACAGTTCCTCCATTTCTGCCATGTGGGGAACCATTTTCAATATTGTGCCTTGCTGTTTGGTCTCTCCTTTGAGCCCAGGGTCTTCACCAAGTTGATGGCCGCCTTGGTGGGCCATCTCCAGATGATTCCGATTCACATGCAATTTTACCTTGACAATCTACTGATCCAGTCTTGATCGGAATCTTTGGTACACACAGATCTGGCCACTACCTTGCAAGTACTGAGAGACCATGCTTTTTCCATCAACGAGGCAAAAAGTCACTTTCTTCCCACGACCCATATCCAGCATTTAGGGGTTATTATCGACACGGTCAAGAACAGGGTCTATCTTTCCCAGGAGTGCCTGTCCACCCTTCAGGCTTTGGTCAGGAAGGTCAGAGCTGGAAGGCCAGTCTCCCTGCTCTTGCTATCCCAGCTCATGGGAAAGATGGTCTCCTGTATAGGCATCATGCCTTGGGCACGCCTCCACTGCAGACCCCTGCAGTGGTTCCTTCTCCTGCACCAAAAAGCCCAAAGGAGCATGGCCCCCTCACTGGTCATTTTTCCCGAGGAGGTCAGACATTCCCTCAGGTGATGGATCTCCCCTGCCTTGATCAAGGGTCTGGAGTTCAGGGAACCCCACAGGATAGTCCTCACCATGGATGCCAGCCTTCACAGCTGGGGAGCTCACCTAGATTGCCATATGGCCCAGGGTCAGTGGAATCCACAGGATTTGGTCCATAACAGCAATTGGTTAGAACTTCGGGTGATCCACCTAGCCCTCCATGCTTTTTAGGAGATGGTCGAAGACCAGGACATCTTGATTTTGACAGACAATGTCAAAATCAAGGCCAAGTGAACTGCCTTGGAGGGACCCACTCCCAGCACCTCATGCAGGAGGCCATGCAGCTGGGCCTCTGGGCGGAGACTTATTTGAGTTCAATCCAAGTGTCTCACATATGACAGGTGGCGAACGTGCAGGCGGACTGGCTCAGCAGAGCTTCAGGGGAGTGGCGCCTACACCCGGATCTCTTTAGGGACCTCACGGCTCGCTTCGGGCTTCCAGAGGTTGACCTGTTCGCCACCCAGGACAATCCTCAGATGAAACAGTTCTTCGCCAAGTTTCCAACGCCAGAGGCAGAAGGCCTGAGCTGCCCATAGCCCCCAGGGCTTCTCTACACCTTTCCTCCTCTTCCCCTGATTCCCCAGGTGATCCGGAAGATGCTGGAGGAGAGGAACTGCTACTGCTGGCTTCTCTTTGGCCCTGTCACCCTGGTTCGCAGACCTGGTGGCTCTTTCGGTACCCAACCCGTGGCGGCTCCCTCAGGCTCAGATATCGCTCGCCCAGACCCTCAGTGGTTCCAACTGACCACCTGGCACTTGAGCAGCACCTCCTGCTGAGGGACTGGCTTTTGGCTAGGGTCGTTGATACCATCCAGGCCTTGAGACATGATTCCACCAAACGGATATACGACACCACCTGGCAGTCATTCAGCAACTGGTGCTCCAGGAGGCATCTACAGCTAATATCTTGGAGTTCCTTCAAGACAGACTGCACGCGGAACTAGCACCTAACACACTACGGAGAGAGGTAGCTGCCCTTTTCTCGGTCCTGTCTTGTGGGGTGGGGGCTCCCCTCCCTCACCTACCCTTGATTCGGCAATTTTTACAGGGGGTGGTTAACCTTCATCCCCCAATTGTCCATAGATTTCCCACTTGGGACCTCACGAAGGTTCTCAATGCACTTATAACGGGCCCATTCGAACCGCTAAAGGAAGCCAGCCTCAAGTTCCTCTCTTACAAGGTAGCCTTCTTGGTGGCTGTGACCTCGGCCCGATGTATTTCCGAACTAGAGGCCCTCTCGGTTCGGAGTGACTTGTGCATTTTTCATTCCAACAGGGCCATTCTGCGGCCTGACCCCACCTTCGTTCCGAAGGTAAATACTGCATTCCACAGGGCTCAGGAATTGGTCCTTCCCAATTTCTGTCCTGACCCGGTACACCGGTTGGAACTTTTATGGCATACTTTAGATGTCCATAGGGCCCTCCGTGTTTATATTAAATTAACTTCCTCCATCAGAAGAACAGAGGTGCTCTTTGTTTCCTTCCAACCTGCCACTATGGGTCATAGAATGTCATCTTCTACCCTTGGTTGCTGGCTCAGAGCTTGCATCACCAAAGCCTATGAGCCCCAGGCTTTGCCTATTCTTCGCTGTGTCACAGCTCATTCCACCGGGAGCGCGGTCACCTCGGTGGCTTGGGCTATCCAGGCCCCCTTGGTGGAGATATGTCAAGCGGACACCTGGACGTCCCCTTCTCCCTTTGTCTGCTATTATAAATTGGATGCTTACGCATTGGCGGACATTGCCTTTGGGCGCAGGGTACTCCAAAGGGTACACACTGGCCAGGCTTCATCGGCCCGGTAGGTTCCCTCCCATTTGGACGTTACCTTTAGTATGTCCCATGCCTGGCTGCCAATCCCACTAATCAGGAGAAGGGGCATTCTTCCTACCTCAATACCCTTTCTCTGCATGGTGGGACCAGCAGGCAGCCCCACCCTTGGCCTCCCGGGCACCTGAGGGGTGGGCTTAACGGAACGACCTTCTCATTTCGGTGGGAGGGGCGTATCTTTGTCTTGCAGCTCGGTACATTGATCTGCCGCATCATCCTCGTCAGAAAGCTGGGAAGCAGAAGGAGGAAGTGGTTCTTGTCAGCTTGCAGACTTGGTCCCATTGGCTATCAGACGGAGTACATCCCATACCTGGCTGCCGGTCCCACCATGCAGAGAAAGGGCATTCAGGTAGGAACAATGCCCCTTTTGAAGCTACCCTAGCACCTTTTTGGGATAAAAGGTTAAAATCTAAATGCAATCAAATTGTGATAATAAATAACACTAGAAGAACTTTCTGCACCAGGAAGCAAGATTTCTGGAAATCCCTTGGCATGCTGGAGGAACGGATCTCAAATCTGGAGAAAGTGCTAGTGATCACTATCGTTCTGGAATGTTCAGAATGCTGGCCTTCCGTGGGGTTTTTCCATCCCCTCCTCTCAGAGCACTGGCCTATATATATATCTGGAAAGTTCTGTCCCTTTTTCTCATGCTCTGATCATGTATGCTCTACACCCTGCTGTTTCCATTAGATAGGGGAAATTGGTATGAGATGTGAATCCAGGTGAACATTCATATTGGAGGTATAAGAGGTTAGATCTTTGGTTTTGATCTGTCGAAATGTGCTCTGTGTAAGTTTATTAGTGATTTGTTGTGCAGAAATTAAACTTTTTTAGTCTGATATCATTCGGTGGTACTGCATGGTTGTTCAACAATGGCCTAAAATCTAGTTGATTGCCATCCGTCTCCTGCGTCATAGGTAACTGGCTTCATTTGGAGACGCGAGTGTTTTTGTAAAAAGCTTTTCCATCGCTACCCATCTTTTTCATTCAATTTTCGATTACTGTATTGTAATCAATACCGTGAAAAACATCTGCTGTATATTGCATGAAACGAACTGCAGTTATCCTGATTAATGTCAGCTTGTTTTAAATACAGAAGCAATTTATTATTTGGAATGGATGTTTCATTTTTTGAAGGGGAGGTTGTTACAACTGTTTCATATTTTTTTTTCATTTGCTAGAATGCATGCTAACATTGTGCAATTATTTTCTTGTTCAAACAACAATGCCTATATGATTTAATTTTTAAGGCTTCAGTCTACAACTGCAATTTTTCTTTTTCTCCAAGTTTTATTCTGCTGGTTGAAATTTAGACAGTAATTTGTTAAATCTTGTAATTCAATGTTAAGAGATATCATATTTATTGTTATGCAGATGTATGAAGAGGGAGAAGGTCATGAAGATATTTTGTTGTTGTTGTTGTTTAAGAAATGCCTTTGCAAAGCAAACCATGCACATATGAATACTACACCATGTTATGCCAAAAGACCATGCTATGCCACTCTTTTGGAAAAACTGAAGAAGGAAGGAAGGAAAGAAGGAAATGGAGAAAAGAAGGAGAGAGGGAGGGAGGGAAGGAAAGAAGGAAGGAAGGGAGTAAAGAAGGAGGGAGGGAGGGAAGGAAAGAAGGAAGGAGATGGAGATGGAGAAAAGGAGGGCGGGAGAGAGGGAAGGAAAGAAGGAAGGGAAGGAAGGAAGGAAGGAAAGGAAAGGAAAGGAAGATAGAAAAGAAGATTTTCTGATGCTTCCTGCCAGTTTCCCACTAAGAAACACAATCGCAAAACATTTAAAAGTTCTCACTTTTTGGCCCACCTTTTGATCATTCTGTTTCTCTGTGTAGGTAAGGAAATATCTCTGAAATGATGACCCAATGACTTATTTGTTGCCTTGTGTGTGTGTGTGTAGTTGACTTACACAGCATACCAAGCTATCCTTCAGGTAGCAAATATTGCAGTGATATTATCACTGTGCTAAGCATATGTTCTATTTAAAAATCTCCATCCTGCCAAGAAAATAAATAGCTCTTTAGAAAAGAAAGCAAAATTTAATTTAACAGAATTAATTTAACTGTATATCATCATTATCACCATCCATCATCTATAATTGAAAAATTATTGAGACCCCTAAGGAAGTCCTGCTTTTTTGCAAAATGCCTCCACTGAGTTGGAGGTGCCCAGGAATTATCCATAGGGCTTTCATGTTCTGCAAGAACTTAATGGCTTCTGTGAGAAACTAAGGGGAAAAATAAACACACAAAAAGCCCTTATTGAAAAAGATCTAATTTTCTATTAGTAGAGTTTAGCTTCTTGATTCTGTGAAAATGTTGGTAAGGAAAGAGTTCTACAGGTATTCCTTACTATATGGGAGAGTTTCCTGTCATTCAAGAGCAATTTTTTATAGATTGTAGAAGTCCTAGTTGGAAAGAAAGGTCTAGAAAACTTAAGTACATGAACATAATGCATATTTATGTGACTTTTTGCCAGAATTTGGCAAAATGTCCTATTGATTTCAGTGAGATGATATGTTTAATATAGGGCAGCTGAGGAGGTGACAGAGGGAGAGGTTATGGCTATGATTGCTGTATGTGTGGGACTCCTAGGCTGAGATATGAATGGGTTGGACCTTGTCACAAACAGAAGCATTGGACGTTGTTCAGCTTCAGTTCTCATCAGCCTAATAAGGACAATGGTGTGGAATGGTGGAAGTTGAGAGTTCAGCAGTATTTTGGTGTATTTGGGCATTCATTGTCATTTCGTTAGCTAAAGGAAGCAACTTTTGGAGCAACCTTATGCAGTTGAAGGATTTGGCCTTTACTTAGATCATTCCTCACAGTTTCTGCAGTCCTCCAGCACACTTTTCAGAGAATTTCATGGACAACAGATGAAGTTGAAATTAACAATTATTGTTTTTCCCACTCCAACTTTCTCTAGTGAGACTTCTGATGAGTGCTCCATAGAAACTCCAGGACCATGGACTTCTGGTGGCTCCGCATGCATTGGAGACGGCCCTTTCGGACCGCCGCTCCCGTGATTCTGTTAAAGCCATTCAGACAGCGTAAATCAGCTGTCTGATGGCTTGAAAACCCTTCCCTCAGGAGAAGAGGGAAAGGTGAGCAGCCGGGTGGGGGTAGAGCACCCCAAGAGCTCCAGGAATAACTCTCGGGGCTCAAAAGGTGAGAGTTTCCTGTTTAAACCTTGCAAATGCTCCAGATCCGGGAAGCTTCTGCATTTTTGCAGAACAAAGCGCTCATGACCATCTCTGCTATCAAGATGAACATATTCTAATTACTTTAAGCAGATGGAGCAGAGGTAAGAGGCAGGATGGATGTTTGTTTTAGACCTCATCTCGATCTTTGAAAGGTATTTGAGAAGAAGGAAAATGGCGGATTTGGTTAATGAGATGTGAAAACGAAACTTAAGGAAGTCTTTGTTAACATCGTTAGCGCCTTATTAACTTTGCTTAAATTTATTTATTTATTTATTTATTTAAATTTTTATACCGCCCTTCTCCCAAAGGACTCAGGGCGGTGTACAGCCAAAGATAAAAACAATAAAGTATACAAAGTTAAAATATCAATTTAAAATACATATTCAATAATGGCCGAATTAAAACCGTCAATTGACCCAACCTAAAATACCCCATATAAAATTACAAAAAATTAAAATTTAAAAATTTAAAAATCAGGCCAGTCCAATTTGATGGATTTTATATCTACGTGAAGAAATCTTAAAGAGGAAACCTGGCTTCCGGTTTGGCACCGTAGGTGATGGCGGTGATCTTTACGATCACCAACCTCTGGATTTTGTGGAATCGCTAGGACAGCTTAAATCTGCTGTCCAGCGGTTCGAAAAACCCTCTCTTCGGGAGAAGAGGAGGGGGTGAGCTGAGGGCAGAGGTTGAATTTCCCTAAAGCCCCTGAGAAAAAAGGGGTTTGAAGGGTTAAGTCCCCTCCAGCAACCCGAAGAGCTCCAGATCCGAGGATTCTTCTGCTTGGGCGGAACCAATCACCACGACCAAACGCCGAGATTTATTTTGGACAATAAAGGATTATACCGGACAGAACGAAAGTGGGAGAACTTTATGCAAGTAGCCAAGCCGATTCCCCGATACTTTGTAACAAGTTTGAAAACAGCAAGAAAATGGAGGCGAATTGTTAACAAGTTAACGAGTGGAAAGCGAAAGTGATACTTTCACCGTTTGTCTGCAGTTGGTAATTTGCATGTTACTTGCTGCTTTAACTCTTTAACTCTTTGCTGCCTAGAATCTAGGAGAGATTTTCTTTTTAAATATTGCTTTAAAAAAGCTTTAAAGGACTGTGTTTTTCAGAGGTTAAGAAGATTTAAACTGAATATTAAGTTGGAAATAAATAAATAATTTTATAGAAGATGGCAGCCAAACAATTAAAGTCTACTGTAACAAAGGGCTCTGGAATCTCCTCAGCTGGTGCCTCTCCAGCTCATACAGTGGAGACTAGAACATTGAACTTAGAGGCGGTACAAGAGAATTTAAAAGACTTTATGCAAGAAAATTTAAAGTAATAACTGAGGAGATGTTGAAATGAAAGAGCAGATATCAGAAATTCAAGTGGGAAATAAAGTAGTTAAGGAAGGATTTGTAATTGCAGTACAAAGTTTGGCAAATAATGTGATTTTATTGGAAGAGGAGGTTGAAGAAATTAAGCAACATAATTCAAAATTAGACAATAAAATGTCTGAATTTCAAAGTAAAATGGAAAAACAGATGATGAAATAGTTTTGATACAATACAGAAATATGGAATTTGCTCTAAGAATTCGTGGTCTGAAAGAGAATAAAGAAGAGGATTTAAGGAAATTTTTCTGAAGTATTTGCTGAGATATTAGCAGCTCGTCCAGCAGATGTGGCTTATCAAATTGATAAAATATATCGTGAATTCTTGGATAGCAAGGCAAAAAAGTTGCCAAGGGATGTTGTTATTTATTTTACAAATAGAACAGTGAGAAATCAGATTTTGCAAGCCTCATATAAGGGGAGAAGATTCAGATTGCTGGTCAGGATATTTTAATATTAAAGGAAATTCCACCAAAATGTTAAGGGCTAGAAAGGAATTTGCCTTCCTGGTGAATGAACTTAAAAACGTCAGATTGAATATAGATGGGATATTCCAACTGGTATAATAGTATATTATGCAGGAAAGTACATCGTCTCAATACAGTTGGAAAAGCGAGAATTTTATGTTGAGGCATTAAAGTTGGAAGTCTTTCTCCACTGGATGCTAGAAGAAAGGAGACTGAAGTGAAGGAAAGAGAAGTGAAGCAGGTTCAAGAACAGATTGCGATGGAAGAAGATTTATTACAAGTGTTGGAAATACCTATGACGGGTCCAGATTCAAAAGAACAAAGGCTGACAAGAGCTGCTGCTAAACGCAAGGAACAAGAGATGAAGGCACAACAACAACTGGCAACTACTACAACGGAAACAGTGCGAGGAGCAAGGCCTAAAGCAAAATGTGATTTGCGGCTAGTGTTCCAAAAGTTTCCTTTGGCCGATAATGGCAATTAAACTATTATCTTGGAATGTTAATGGTTTGAATTCACCGCAGAAGAGAAGGAAAGTATTTCATTATTTGAAACAATTTAAAAATGACATTACTTGTTTACAAGAAACACATATTAGATCTTTAGACCAGAAATATTTGATAAATTCAAAACTGGGAGTACATTTTGTTGCCTCCTCTTTGGAGAAAAAAAATGGTTTAGTTATATATATAAAGAAGGATATATCAGCAAAATTAATTGAGGTGGATAAGCAAGGAAGATACATTGCTATTGAACTCTTGTTGGAGGGAAAGAAGACATTATTAATAGGAGTTTATGCTCCGAATCAACAACAAGAAAATTTTTTCAAGTTTTTACATAAAAGAATAGTATTTTGGGATTATAAATCATATATATTAATGGGTGATTGGAATGGTGTGTTGGATACTCAAAAAGACAAAAAAAGCTTAAGGAAGATATCAAGCCGGGCGAAATTACCAAAGGCTTTTTTTGAAATGATGGAGGACTTGGAATTAAGAGATATTTGGAGAGAACATAATACAGAAGAGAGGGATTTTACCTTCTTTTCTGATAGGCACCAATCATTTTCGAGGATTGATTTTATTTTGATTACTAATGATTTGTATTCTAGAGTGAAGAAGACGAAGATTTGTTCAAGAACTTTATCTGATCATAGTCCAGTTTGGATTGAATTTGATCGGAAAAGGAGGCTAGGAGATCATGGAGGTTGAATGAGAATTTGTTTAAATATGAACAAAATGTAAATGAATGTAAAAACAAATGAAAGAATTTTTATTATGAATATGAAAAAGAGACATCTATAGAGATGATTTGGGACTCAGTAAGGCTTATATGAGAGGAAATCTTATACAAATGAATATTAAATACAAAAATAAATTGCAGAAAAGAAAAGGAACTGGAAGAGGAAATTAAAAGAAAGAACAATTATTGATAAATAGCCCAGGAAATAGTAAAATAAAAGAATCAATAAATATATTGAGAGGTCAGTTTAATATGTTGATGGCAGATCAAGTAGCAATTAATTTACAATATGTAAAACATAATACGTTTAATAATGCCAATAAGCCAGGAAGATGGCTTGCCTATTTAATAAGGAAAAAACAGAAATCACGAACGATTGATAAAATAGAATATAGGGGTAAGGAAGTTTATCAAAAGAACTTGATTAAAAAAGCTTTTATAGAGTATTATAGTAAGTTATATTCTAGGGATATGGTTGATGATACAGAGATAGAAAGATATTTACAACAACAAAATATTTGTGAGCTTACAGAAAATCAAAGAGAAGAATTGAATCAATTAATTACTTCAGAGGAAATTTTCTTAGCAATTAAACAACTTAAAATCGGTAAAGCACCAGGAACAGATGGTTTAACAGCTGTTTATTATAAAATTTACAAAATGAGATGGTTGAACCACTTAAAGAGTTATTTAATAAAATTCAAATGGGAGGAGATGTTCTCTTCATGGAGGACAGCCTTTATTTCGTTAATACCGAAGGAAGATCGAGATGGTATTAAAGCAGAGAATTATAGGCCTATATCACTTTTAAATACTGATTACAAGATATTTACCAAGATATTGGCTAATAGATTAATGCCAGTGATGAATCAAATAATTCATAATGATCAGTCAGGATTTATTAAGGGTAGGCAGATGAGATATAATGTGAGGCAAATTGTAAATTTACTTGAATATTTGGAACGAAACAACCAAGTATCAGCGGCATTCCTTTTTGGATGCTGAAAAGCTTTTGATAGATTGGATTGGCAGTTTTTGTTTAAAGTAATAGAAAAAATGCAATTTGGGGATTATTTTATTCGTGCAATTAAAGCAATATATCAGAAGCAAACAGCACAAATAATAGTAAATGGTGGGTTAACAGAAACTTTTAAAATTGAGAAAGGGACGAGACAGGGATGTCCTTGTCCCCATTACTTTTTATTTTAACTTTAGAAATTCTTCTGAATAACATACGTGGTTCCGATCGAATAAAGGGAATTAGAGTTAAACATCAAGATTATAGATTAAGAGCTTTTGCAGATGACCTGGTTGTTACTGTATCTCAACCAATATACTCAGTAACTGGTTTAAAAGATATAATTGGTCAGTATGGTAAAGTATCTGGATTTAAGGTGAATCAGCAAAAGACAAAGATGATAACTAAAAATATGAATATACAACAAAAAGAAGAGTTAGAAAGAACTTCAGGTTTTGAAATCGTTAAAAAGGTTAAATATTTAGGAATATATATTACAGCTTCAAATGTTAAATTATACAAAAATAATTATGAGGTATTGTGGCAGAAGGTATGGAAAGAAATGGAGAGTTGGAAGAAGTTACAACTATCTTTGCTGGGAAGAATAGCGGCTATAAAATGAATGTTTTGCCCAGGTTTTGTTTTTGTTTCAAATGATACCGGTGTTTAAGAATGATATTAAATTACAGGAATGGCAAAAGGGATTAGTAAATTTGTATGGATGGGCAAAAACCAAGAATAAAATTAAAAGTAATGCAGGATATAAGGAAAGGGGGTCTTAAAATGCCTAATTTAAAATTGTATTATGAAGCAGTTGTTTTATCATTAATTACTGATTGGATTAATTTAACTGAGGAAAGAGTTCTGAATATAGAAGGTTATGGTTTGTTATATGGGTGGCATGCCTATTTATTATATGATAAGAAAGTTGATAAAATATTTAAAAATAATATAATTAGAAATGCATTATTGAGGGTTTGGAGGAAATATCAATACAAATTAGATGGAAAGATTCCAATATGGGCAAACCCGAGACACATGATAGAAAATATAAATATATATCAAAAGATGGAGGTAGTTACTTATAAAGAACTTCTTTGTATGGAAAAGGGGGAGTTACAATTAAAATCTAGAGAAAAGATGGGGGAAGAAGGGAAAAATTATACATGGTTCCAATATGGACAATTACAAGCTAGATGGAAATTAGATCAAAAAATAGGTGTTAAGCAAATTGAGGATAATTTGTTAAAACAAATGAGAGATCAAGGTCAACAGCATATTAAGAGGTTGTATAATGTATTAGTAGAAATAGATTCAGAGACTGATTTGGTTAAGGATTGTATGATTAAGTGGGCACAAAATTTTCAGCAACCAATAATGTTGGAAACTTGGGAAAGAATTTGGGTGAGGAATGTTAAATTTACACAAGCGCAAAATATGAGAGAAAATTTTATAAGATGTTTTATAGATGGCATTTAGACCCCCAAAAATTGTCATGTATGTATCCTAATGTACAGGCTAAATGCTGGAGATGTGATTGTGAAGATGCTACTTATTATCATATATGGTGGACTTGCAAAAAAGTTAAAGCATTTTGGATTAAAGTATGGTGGATCATGCAGAATATTTTGAAAAGAAGATTAAGTTTACCCCGCAGTTCTTTTTACTAGGAATAATTATGGATTGTACAGCTATAGAGACTAAATTGATTCTGAACTTAATAACAGCCGCAAGACTTTTGATTGCTCAATATTGGAAGAAAGAAGAATTACCTACAATTGAAGAATGGACTCTTAAAGTATCAAATCTGGCAGAAATGGCAAAAATCTCTGCTTACTTGAAAGACTATACACAAGAAAAATATATTTTAGAATGGAAAATGTGGATTGATTATATTCAAAATAAGTATCAGATAAAAAAATATCAAATAGCATATGAGTAAATTTAGGAAATAATTTGTATTAGATATATTTTGAAGGAGAGGGAATTGAGAGTGTGAATAAGCGTGAGAGACTAGAGATTATAATTTAGGAATTATTTTAGATTATGATTGTTAGTTTTGATACCCTGCATTTTGTTCTGGGAAGTCGGGGTGGGGGTGGGGGTAAAGGGAAGGGAATTGGGGGGTTGAGGTTAGTGATGGAGTGATGGTTAATGTACAGGGATTATTGAAGATGTATAAATATAATTAATGTAGGGTCGGGTCTGACCAGTTGCCATTTTAGAACGGTGGGGAGGGAAAAAGGAGAGAGTAGGAGGTAGGAAAGAGGAGAAGAGGAAGGAAGAGGGGTAGAAGAGGGAGAAGAGTGTAGGGTGGAGGGAGGAGAGGAGGTAGATAAGAGAAGGAGAGGAAGGTTTGGAAAGTAAAAGAAGGTAGAAGAGGGAAGAAGGTTAAAAAGGGGGGTGGTGACTGGGCAGGCCCGACTAATTGTATATAACTGTACATTGGATGAATTATTTGATAAGATTGTAAAAATAAAACTTTTTTTATAAAAAAAAAAAAAAGAAAAAAGAAATCTTAAAGAGAAAAGCTGAAAGTCTATAGAACTGATTTACCCATTTCAAATAAGTGGTTTGAAAAGATTTGACTTTGTTGCAATTTATAAAGTTAAAGTAAGATGGCTTTTAAACAAATACAGCCTGCTGATTCTAAGGGAACTGCCTCGCTAGTTCAAATACACAAACTACAAGAGGAGTTGAAAGAATTTCTGAAGGCTCAAATTTCTGCTCGAGACAAAAAACTTAAGGAAATTGAGGAGAAATTACTGGAAATTAAAAATTCTGCTACAGCTGAGAATGAAGAATTACAAGAAGAAGTGAAGTTAGCCTTTATGACTATGATTGAATTTATAAAAAGAACTGGATGGAAAAGTGCATGAGATTGATCAAATTAATTTGAATTTAAAAAGTCAAATAGAGGAGCTTCAGAACAAGATGGCGAAAGCAGATGAAGAACGGGTTTTATTACAATATAAAAAATGGGATCTGCATTGAGGGTGAAAGATTTAAAAGAAAATAATCAAGAGAATCTAAAAAAGATATTTGCAGAAGCCTTTTCACAGGTTGACATCAGTGGATCTTGAAAACCAAATTGAGAAAATTTACTATGTCAACTCATGGGTGGCAAGGCAGAGACAGCTGCCAAGGGATATAGTGATTTCTTTTACATCTAGGAAGATTAGGAGTGAAATCTCGCAAGCCTCCTATAAAAGTAAAATTCAAATATTGGGTCAAGAGGTTTTGGTGTTGAAATAAATTCCTTCCAAAATATTGAGGGACAGAAAAGAATATGGTTTTTTGGTAAAGGAGCTTAGAAACCGCCAGGTATGGTATAGATGGAATGTGCCAGCCGGACTAACAGTAAAATATATGGGAGGGAAGTATTGTCTTAACGTAGTTACCAAAGCAAGAGCTTTTTATGTTGAGGTATTGAAGGCTGGAAGTTTACCAGATTTAGAAGTTAAGGTGGGAGGAGAAGTGGAAATGGTTAAAAAAAGGGAGAAGGAAGTAAAGCAAACACAATTTGAAATTGGGGCTGTAACGTTGGGAGAAGAAATACAGAAAATAGCAGGGGATGGTAATCTTTAAAAAAGAACAAGGAGTAAAGAAGCAACATTGTCAAATGAAAATTGTTTCCTTTTACGGGAAAGGGTAAATTGTAAGTAAAAGTTTCTGAATATAAAAGAAATAGAAAGGATAATGTGCATTTGTTTGAGTCTGTAAGTCAAATGTGGGTGTATTATGTTTATGTTGTTATTATTATATATGGTGGATTTATCTATTTTGGATAAAAATTGAAAGTAAGGAAGGATAATTTAAATTCTTTTTTATATATAAAATGTTTTATAGATGGTATTTGGAAATTAAGTTGGAGTGTATTTGTTTTAATTTGCAAGTAAAATGAGGGAGATATATTTTATTGAGGTTATTTTATTAATGGTGGATTTAGTTACTTCGGATAAAAATTGTTGTTGGGTCTAAAGTGTTGGGGGGGGGAATTAAAATAAAAATTAAAACAGAAAGGGAGTTGCTTAAGGTTAAAATGTTAAAATGGTTATAAAATATTTGTAATTTATTGTGATGATGCTAGTGTAACATTGGAAGATGGATTATATGCTTGTTATCAAAGACTAGAGGTTGAAAATATTGAATTTGTTGGAAACTTCAATGTATCAGACTGAAAACCCACAAGAAAATATACCGGAATGAGGAAGATGGACTGACTATATTTAGAATAATTATTGGATGAAGAAACATCAAATATTTTATGAACGAACATTTCCTTCTTTTTGTTTTTCTTTATGGAGAAGGGGAGTTGAGGTTCTAGGGGAGGGATGGGAATTTATGGATAATTAGGGTATTCTAGCTTATTATTGTCAGATCGTATACCTTGTATTCTGCTCTGGGAAGTCGGGGGGAGGTGGGAGGGGGTTGATGGTGGGTGAGGGAAGGGGGGTGGGATGTAATGGGGAAAAATTTTATTGTAAAACTTTTTCAATAAAAAAAAAGAAACTCCAGGACCATCCTGCTGTCTGCCTATCCCTCCACCCATCCACATCTATTTAAATAGACATGGTTTAAAAGCAGGGGTTTCATTCTGCATGCTTTCCCTTTATTAAAAAAACATATTTTTATGTCATACTTTCTTGACACATGCTAGAGAACCGTATAGATTGCTTTTGACAGGAAGGACAATTAGAGTTGTTAAATGTCAAAAATACATACTCATCCACTGCATTTTGGCAGCATAAAATTGTATATATGAGCAAATGTCCTTCATGAAATTGCTGCAAGAATGACGAGGAAGGAGAGGAAAAGGGGGGGGGGGGAGGAAACACCTTATTGTGTGCTTCACAACTGTATCCTAGCTGAAACACTGTCAACATAAAGCTTGCTAGTTTGAGGTGGACAGCAGGTGCTTTTGTTAAATGACAGACACATCTGTTGCTAGAAAAATACACATTTCAGCCACAGTCAGTAATTTACCCTTCGTTCTGGTTATTAAATTGTCTAGCCATGCAAATACAAGTTAAATTTGTTGTACTCACATAATTTTCCTGAGCATAAAGTACCATGATTCAAATAATTTAAAGTGTTTAATTTGGCTCTATATGTAGAGTTGTTAATTATATTAATTTATTTTAATATAATTATTATAAAATATCAAATACTGATGCAATATTTATATTACAAGAGCAGCCAATTTGAACAGCAGCCAGAATAAAAAAATGTCTTGCATTGGGATCTTATAAATGACTCATGAAATATAGGAATAAATGAACAGTACATCTGAATTTTGTGTACTTTTTATGGAAATGTTAGTTTGTATGTGTATAAAATAAAATTTTGACTTAAATGATCCTCCCCTCATTTAGAAGATTAATACAAAATGTCAAAAATCTCTTTCCAGATTTTAACACAATTATGTAATCTTTTTCTAGATTTTAAGAAAAAAATGTAATGCATAAGACTGTATAAGACTATTAATTTAAATAACTGCAATTTGTTCTTACTTTATTATTCATTTATCTATTATATTTCTATCACATTCCAATCCCATAGAATTTTTGGTGGTTTACAGGAACACAAAAAGAATTAAAACATCTTTGGCGAGCATTAAAAATAGAAATACTTTAAAAACTATAGAATGAACACAAGTTTGGATTGAATATATGTTTGGGTGTAATGGACATGTCTCCCCTGGTTATTCTATTAAATGCAGGATTTATTGTAGTCCAGGCCCACATAATTTGTCCAGGAGAAAGGACCACACATTGATGAATTAAAAATCCATAAAGGGTAGTAAGGAAATACTTGGATTACCTGTTTTAGGTAACACAGCAGGAAGACTTGAAGGTGCTCAGCAGCAAGTTTTAAGGCAGCACCAGCACCAGCAGCTGTAAATATACTGCTTTTCTAACAATATCAGCGGGCTGCACAGGGGTGCTTGGTATGCTGAATGTAGCCTGCAGGCTGTATGTTGTGTACGCTTGCTGTAGTTTTCAAAAATTAGGGGCACAGGAAATTAAATCCTGCTCCCAGGCTTTCTTTGAAGTTTTCTGGGTTCAGGGTGAAGATCTGCACTGAAGGGTGATCATGAGTGCTGCAGATAAAGTTTTGTTAGTGCTTTGGTGATAACGATTAGCCTGATGACACGTTGTTTTTCCACGGAGAAAGTCGGAATTTAGAGGGCTGCTTCCAGCTCTACTACTAGACAGCGTGGAATATTTGCAAGGGCTGACTCCTTTCAGCTGTAGGCAAGTTCCCCTGCTGAATTCAAACACCTCTGTAGCATTTTCAAGAAGAAGTGATTCCCCCCTCTAACCCTCAACCTAGTTGGGTTTCATTAAAAAGGCATCAGGAAATAAAAGAAAGAGCCAATGAACAACTCAAACACCCCTACTCCCCCACGTACAACCCAAACACTACTGCATTAACATTTCAATACATAAGAAATGTATCAAGAAAATGCCCCCAGTTTATTTCAAATATTAGGTATGTATGTTGCCTATAAACTCACAAAAATGCTGCAAAGAATTGTGTGTCAACCAAAAGATTGCACACTTCAGCAAGAAAAAAATTGGCAATGGTTCTTTTTTTAATTGTTATTTTTGTTTTCCTTTTTTGGGTAATGAATTATTGTTAAATTTGAACTGGATTTTTTTACTTTTAATGACAGGTTTTATGCACACAGAACCACGCTTACTAGTTAACGATACAAGGTAACAATACAAGGGAGACTTTCATCTTAAGTCTAAAAACCTGTAATAATTATTTCGGTTTCAGTTGTAGTGGTTCTTTTTAATGTTATACTCAATTTTGAATAGAATAGAATAGAATAGAATAGAATAGAATAGAATAGAATAGAATAGAATAGAATAGAATTTTATTGGCCAAGTGTGATTGGACACACAAGGAATTTGTCTTGGTGCATATGCTCTCAGTGTACATAAAAGAAAAGATACGTTCATCAAGGTACAACATTTACAACACAATTGATGGTCAATATATCAATATAAATCATAAGGATTGCCAGCAACAAGTTATAGTCATACAGTCATAAGTGGAAAGAGATTGGTGATGGGAACTATGAAACGATTAATAGTAGTGCAGATTCAGTAAATAGTCTGACAGTGTTGGTGGAATTATTTGTTTAGCAAAGTGATGGCCTTCGGGAAAAAAATGTTCTTGTGTCTAGTTGTTCTGGTGTGTTGTGCTCTATAGCGTCGTTTTGAGGGTAGGAGTTGAAACAGTTTATGTCCAGGATGTGAGGGATCTGTAAATATTTTCACGGCCTTCTTCTTGATTCGTGCAGTATACAGGTCCTCAATGGAAGGCAGGTTGGTAGCAATTATTTTTTCTGCAGTTCTAATTATCCTCTGAAGTCTGTGTTTTTCTTGTTGGGTTGCAGAACCGAACCAGACAGTTATAGAGGTGCAAATGACAGACTCAATAATTCCTCTGTAGAACTGAAACAGCAGCTCCTTGGATGAAAAATTGAAATAATTCTATGCTTGTAATAGTGCCATCCTAAATTGCAGATAACACTGATAGAATATTTTTATTTTTCATTTCTCAATATTCTAGACAATTTAAATAATATGTTAATAATTTTTAAATATTTTGCAAACTCAAAGTATAGAAATAGCATAATGTACAAACATTTACATTCAGCTAATAGAAAGAGACAGAAAAAAGAAAACTGACGGCTAATTACAGTAAAAGAATCAAGGAACAACTAATTGTAACAAACAGCCAAGTTCAGAAGTACCTAACACCCACCTATGCTCTCAAAGTGTATCAAATATTTCACTAAATCTCTATGTTTTTAATAACCATTTTTGAAAGTAATTTGCAGAGTTCACAGGAGACAATTATTCATTGTGTCCAAAGAGAGAAATATCTGCCGCTACCTAGGATTGAACTCACAGTCTCCTGTCTATGGAGATTTTCAGTCATCCAAGTCATGATTGTCCAAAAGGTGCTTTTTTAAAAAATGCAACTGGATTTTGATTTTCCTTGAAGACGTTTCGCTTCTCATCCAAGAAGCTTCTTCAGTTCTGAAGAAGTAAAACTGAAGAAGCTTCTTGGATGAGAAGCAAAACGTCTTCAAGGAAAAATACTGTAGAGTTGCCTTTTGAAAAAGTCTTCTGATTGTAAGGCGAGAGCTCCAGCTCTAGGCTACCACACTGCTCTAGAATATAGTGTATAGCAATTCTGTGAGGTGGGCTGGGCTGGGCTAAGCTAAGAGAGATCGACTGAAATCACACAGCTTACTTTCATGTTTAAGGCAGGACTAGAATTCTCAGTACCCTTTCTCCTAACCTTAAAGTATACGTTAAAGAATATGCCCATGCCACATCTCTTATCACCCATTTCATGTCTTCTGATGTTCAGGCAAATGCATAGGATAGTGATGATAAAGAGGCAATCCAGAATTACATCTTTCTTTCTGAAGTTAAACGAGTCTTGTTTATAGTTTCAGAGGGAAATGGGAAAATTAAACTATAAGAAGCAAATGGCCCCTGGTGGTGTTATGGTGAGTTCTCTTATAAAATCTGAATGGAATTCACGCTCATATTCAGAGATATATTGATTAAAACTTCAAAAGATACATCACTAATGAAGTCACAGAGAGTTAGAATATGCTGTAAGAATGATAGGTACCTGGGAAAGTTTTGAATAAATAAACCCCAATATAGCTGGGTTAATATTATTGAACTTTGCAACTTCTGTGTAGATATTAATTGGGTTGAGGAAATTATTGTATCTTAAAATATTTTGCCTCATAGGAAGTATGATAGTTAAGGTTAAGTGGTAGCATTTATCATTCTATGATAGTTTTGTTATTACTGAAAACTGTTGCTAGGGAAATGTTGCCTCGAATATATAATTTTTATTCCTTTGAAGCAGTACTTCTAGTTATTATTGGTAATTTAACAAAGTTGATAATGGCAAATCCAACTCTATATAAATATAAAAGGTAAAGGTTCCCCTTGCACATACATGCTAGTTGTTACCAACTCTAGGAGGCGGTGCTCATCTCTGTTTCAAGGCCGAAGAGCCAGAGCTGTCCGAAGACGTCTCCATGGTCATGTGGCTGGCATGACTCAACGCCAAAGGCGCACGGAACACTGTTACCTTCCCACCAAAGGTGGTCCCTATTTTTTCTACTTACATTTTTACGTGCTTTCGAAACTGCTAGGTTGGCAGAAGCTGAGACAAGTAACGGAAGTTCACCCTGTTACACAGCAGCACTAGGGATTCGAACCACCGAGCTGCTGACCTTTCGATCGACAAGCTCAATGTCCTAGCTCTTGAGCCACCACGTCCCTAGGGGAAATATAAAATGGCATAAAAATATAAAATGGCATAAAAATGACATAGGTGGATATGACAAAACACTGAATTATTTTTAAAATGTTAACAATTTGATATATTAAATAAGGTATATACAATATAGATTTGATGCTTCAATCAAGCTATTAAGTGCTATGTAACAATGCTGACTGGAAATTATAAATGGAAGTTGATGACAGTGCCAAATCTAATGCCAGAGGCACTGGGGAGCAAATTTAGTATAAGGAGGTATGATACTATGATTTGATTTTTGGAAAAGCATCCCAAGTTTATTGATTATATAGCATTGTAAGATCAGCATAGGGTTCAGAATCTCAATCAGTGTTGAGCATCCAGTCTCATAAATTTCCCAGTTTACCTGATGGGCAAAAACCCAGGATTGTCAGGATTTTAGATTTATAGGTAAAGGCAAATCAGGGCATAGCTACTGGCTTCAGCTCACTGATTCTTTTCTGTCATCAATTTCTGGTCCTTCCACCTAGCCATCACATCACCAAGAAGTCTCTGAGTCTCTGAGGATTGGAATGGCATATACATCCCTGTAAACAAACAAGCGAGGAAACAAACAATAAATTATGTACTGACTCCTGTCCTAAGTGTTACTACAGAATTGTCTGCCAGAAAGTCCCCAGTAGGGAAAGGGGATCTTGTCATCTCATCAATATCATGTGAACTTACTCAGTTTTAATCATATCCAAACAGAATATACCACGCTTGATCTTATTAATATTACTCCACTTGCCTAGCCAGAGTGCTGCAGCACACCAGCAAAAGATGTAATTGAAAGATCCTCCCAGGAGAACAATAAGGAATCCCATTCTGACGGCCATAGCAAATGGTAAGACATGGTTTTCCCAATGTCTGCTGTGTCAGGGGAAAGCCCATTTCTCCTGATGGCCTAAAGCTTGAAACTGCAGAATTGAGTGTGAGCCTTTTAAAAGGAGGGACTTAGTATAATCAAGAACTGTAAATGAAGCAGTATGTAAGTCTTAAGTGCTATTGCTGTTGCTACAGTCCAAGGGTGTCAAACTGGTGGCCATGGGCTGGATGCGTCACACACAGTCCATGCTCACCCCAGGTCCACGAATGGGGAAAACATCATGAAACGTCATGTGATGGCAACGTAATGCGGCGAGTTTGACACCCGTGCTATAGTCAAATTAAACTAGCATTTTTGTCACATTAGTAAAAAAGTACAGTAGTATATTTCATTTTATAGATGCATTGTAAGTTATTTCAGGCATTGTTTGTTCTTGTTTACCCAAGGAAGAATGGCAGTGGATTGCCCTAGAGGCAGAAGTCAGCCTTAAGCAAATTTCTCACTTAGGAGTAGTGGAGGAACACATCGCCCTGGAGGCAGTTTTGAAGGACACCTTTCATTATGGCAGAATGAATTTCTCTCAAGACTATACTTGATGCAGAGAGAAAATATTTAGGTATCATAATTGTCATATGAATGGGCAATTGCCTGGAAAACTACATTGGCCCAATCTACAGTAGTAGTCTATGTGTTTTTTTTTTGGTTAATTGAAGTGCAGTGCCTAGATTTTGGTTCAGGTTCCTAACATATGAATTAATTAGATGTGCCAATTCCTGCTTCTAATGATGGTGATAATCTAGATTTGGTTGAAAACTGATAATGCTAGTAAATATGAGGGTTCTGAACATCAACAATTCATTCTTATGTGACTCCTTTTTATTATAGATTGAAAATGTTAAATCTTAAAAAAAATGAAGCAATATTATGCTCATTTACGGTGCGGTAGGGAAGTATGCACTTCTCAGAAGGAAAGATTTGCAACATTAGAATTTCAGAAATATGAATTTTTCTGCCTCAATTATTGCAGTGGAACTTATGTTACTTCCTTTGCCCACTTCTCCAATTTTCCAAAGGGTTTTGTTTGCATCTTAAATAATTCAGAATGTTTACAATCTTAAGAAAATCCATAGAAATTCTTCTCAATTTTCTTTCTTATGGGAGCTAAGCTGTTCAGCACTAATTGCTACCAAATAGAATAGAAATAATTGACTGAGATGTCATATTGATGGATTTCTTACTCTCAACATAGTAATTAAACATAGTAATTAAAACAACAGTGTAATTGAAGAAAAAAAAACCTTTCATTTCTTTTTAGAAAATATATATTGTCTACTAGTTAGAACAATTGTTTTCAGGGTAGTTTCAGATCAGCTGGTACCTCGGTAACATGCCTGAAAATAAAAGTATCTGTAATGGTATTAGTGAGAAAAATGTATGTGTTGTTTTGCCACAGTGGTAAAATATTGTAAACAAATACACAAAAGTGGGAAAGGATTATAGTAGATGTCTTCTGCATATGATGTGCATATGATGTGTGCAATAATTAATGCAGTGTTTCTCATTTCCAGCAATTTTAAGTTGTGTTTCAGTTCAAGAATTCCCCAGTCAGACTGGACATGAACCTTGCATTATTGGTCTGCAAGGAATCTTAATTATTTCTATTTAGTTCTGTCTGTCCTAATTCTGAAGTTGTGACTTACAACTCCTAATTATCTTCTGAGGTTGATAAAAATGAGCACCCAGATTGCTGGGGGCCATATGCTGACACTGTAAACTGCTTAGAAAGGGTTGTAAAAAGCACTGTGACGCAGTATATAAGTCTATTGCTATTGCTATTATGTAGAGTAGTGGTTCTAGATATGACACTCTTTTCCACTCTTCCTTTTCTTGAGCTTGGCAGTACCTTCTGGGATATTTACTTATTAAATTTATACGCAGTCCATTTCACTGTCGAGTGACTCAGTTGTTTACGTCAAAAAATAGAAATATTAAATATTAAAAAGTTAAAACATTTAACATTAAAAGTTAAAAAAAAAAAAAACCTAGGTAAGCTGGGAACCAGTGCACAAACAGATTGGAGGTAGGATCTTCTTAGTCCACCAACTATCTCCAGTGTGAAATGCTCCTATTGGGGCCCCAAGACAATTTGTGCCTTCAGACACATAAGATTCTGTTAATGTAGCTTTACAGTAAAGTAGAATTCGTTCATCTAGTCTAGTGATGGCTAACCTTCTTGCCATCGTGTGCCAGGAGGGGGGAGGGTCGCACGTGCATGTGCCCACACCCATAATTTTATGCGCCCACCCCACGCATGTGCGGATGACCCCTGCTGCCCCCGCCTCCTGGTATGCGATGGCCCAGTAGGCCCGTTTTCTCTGTCACCTGGCTCCAGAGCCTCTTTATGAGTCTGGGGAGGACAAAAACGGCCTTCTCCACCCCCCTGGAGGCCCTCCAGAGGCCAGAAACAGCCTGTTTCCCAACTTCCAGTTGGACGGAAGTGACATTTTGTGCTGTCCCCAGCCTCCAGGCTCTCAGGAGGCAGGAAACAGCCTGTTTCCCTACTTCTGATGGGCCCAGAAGGTCCAAAAATCATCTGGCTGGGGCACGCATGCGCGCCGCAGCTGAGTTCGTGTGCCCACTGATATGGCTACATGTGCCATCTGTGGCTGTAGGTTCGTCATCACGGATCTAGTCATAGGTCCCATCAGATTTATCTAGGATGGGTGATATCCACCTTGCAAGTCTGAAGGAACAAACTTCCCACCCCCTATTTTAAATCACTTGATCCATTAGGGTGGGTCCTTCCTAAATTTGTTTCTCTGATTATTAAGTGACTGTAGCTCCTGCCACTCTTGTCTGATTGTTTCCTAGGGCAGCATCTCTTTCCCCAAGGTCATTCATACATTCCATTACACCTGTCACAAACCAACAAGGTTAGAAAATGATATCAGTTTAACATAGTCAGCTACAGGAACCTAATGCCCATCCATGCCTCTGCCCACCAGTTGTAACCTTTGTCATGTATCATTTCTGCAAGACATCGGAAAAGCATCTACTTTTAAATGTAGGAGCTTACATGTTAGAGCCATTCCTTTTCTTTGTACTTTAATTATTTTGTGCTTGCATTCATTACACATGCGGTACATTATGTACTATAAGCTGATCAGAGAAGAATAATGCATTTTGTGTAACACTGCAGGTTAATGACACAATAAATATTCTTTGTAGGAGAATAACATATATAATGCTCAACTTGCCAATATAAATTTCAGAAGTAATACAGCTATATAACACTATCTGCTGAGTAGAACAACTAGAAATGTTTACACTAATTTCTTCTGATATTAGGCAGCACAATAAATTTAAAACCAGTCTGAGTTAGTCTATTAATATGAGCCTTCAAACTCTAAATGAATTCTGATGTGGGCACTAAGTGTGTGTATGTGCATGTATACATATGTGGATGTAGAATGTGTTTGCTGTTTCCAGGAAGCAATTTTATGGATTTATGTTGTGCTGTAGTTCAGTCTGGGATTGATGTCTCGGACAATATCTGGAAAAAGTCCCAGGACTGAGGAAGAACAACTTGTTCATTCCTGTCTTTGCAAAATACGGAATTCTAAATTAATTAATATTTTAAAGGGGAAGCTGTGGCTCCAGTGATATTTTGTAAGTTTGGCACCAAGTTCATTGGAACATTTTATAAAACGAAAAGCCATTTTAATCAATTAGGGATAAAAATGTATTATTTTACCTCAAAGTGCTGTAATGCACAGGACAGACTTTGTTATAACACAAATGACCTCAAAAAGCTTATATATTTTTTTAAGCCTGTATTTGAGAAAATTTTAATTTTTAAAAACATCAAGTTTGAATAAAGTTTAAATGTAGAATTTAAATGTGAAAACTAAATGGATAAAGAAACTGTAATTGGGGGTAACTGTATTTTAAAAACTTTATATTTTGATTACCTACTATACTTGTAGGAGACGACCAGGCAGAACCTGAGGGCGGAGTCAAAAGCATCATCAGTTTGGAGTCATTCCCATAAGAGACCTAAGTCCATCCCCCTTGAAGTCCGTTCATTCTTATCCGATACCAATTTGCCTTGACTGCTAGTAGTTCAGATTCTTGGGTATAAGTAGCATAAAAGAAACTTGTTGTACTTTTGAAATCTATCTTGATTCCAGACTTCTTGCATTTGACAATATAGGTAATCCTCGACGTACAACAGTTCACTTAATGACTGAAGTTACAATGGCACTGAAACAAGGGACATGTGACCATTTTTCACACTTACGACTGTTATGAGGTATTATGAGATGTTATGGCAGAAGGTACAGAAGGAAATGGAGTACCGAAGAAATTATAATTATCTTTGCTGTGGAGAATAGCAGCAATAAAAATGAATGTTTTGCCTAGGTTTTTATTTTTGTTCCAAATGATACCAGTACTTAAAAAGGATGTAAATTTGCGGGAGTGGCAGAGAGGGATTAGCAACTTTATTTGGATGGGTAAAAAACCGAGAATAAAGTTAAAAATAATGCAGGATATTCGTGAAAGAGGGGGTTTAAAAATGCCTAATTTGAAATTATATTATGAAGCAGTTGTTTTGTCAATGATTAGTGATTGGTTTAATTTAACAGAAGAAAGAATTCTGAATATAGAAGGTCATGATTTGTTATATGGATGGCATGCTTATCTAGTATATAATAAGAAAATAGATAATATTTTTAAAAGCCATATTCTTAGGAATGCTTTGTTAAGGGTCTGGAAAAAGTGTCAATATAAGTTAGATAATAAGATACCTATATGGGCAATCCCTAGACATGCGATAGAGAATATAAATATAGAACAAAAACAAGAGAGGATTGCTTATAAAGAGCTTCTTCTTGTAGAAAAGGGTAAATTACAATTGAAATCTTTGAATATATTGAAACAAGAAGGGAAAAATTATACATGGTTTCAGTATGGACAATTGCAATCTAGATGGAGTATTGATCAGAAAATTGGTATTGCGCTAACCGAGGAAAATTTGGTAAAACAAATTAGAGATCAAGGTCAAATGCATATTAAAAGGTTATACAATGTATTGATAGAAATAGATTCTTAACTAATGGAATTAGTTAAGGATTGTGTGATAAAATGGGCACAAAATATTCAACAACCTATAATGATGGAAACGTGGGAGAAAATTTGGGTTAGGAATGTTAAATTTACTCAAGCACAAAATCTAAGAGAAAATTTTTATAAAATGTTTTACAGATGGCATTTAGACCTTAAAAAGTTGGCATGTATGTACCTGAATATGCAACCTAAATGTTGGAGATGTGATAGTGATGATGCTACTTATTATCATATATGGTGGACTTGTAAAAAAAATCAAACCGTTTTGGATTAAAATATGGTGGATTATGCAGAATATCTTGAAAAAGAAGATAAAGTTTACTCCACAATTGCTTTTATTAGATATAATTATGGATTGTACAGTAATAGAGACTAAATTAATATTGAACTTAATATCAGCAGCAAGACTTTTGGTGGCACAATATTGGAAGAAAGAAGAATTGCCTACAATTGAAGAATGGACACTCAAAGTTTCAAATTTGGCAGAAATGGCAAAAATTTCTGCGTATCTGAAAGATTATTCACAAGAATGATAATATAGTAGAATGGAGAAAATGGATTGATTATATTCAAAATAAGTATCAAAGTATCAAATAGCTTATGAGTGATTGTGGGAAAAGTATTGTACCTGTGTATTTTGTTTAAAAGGGAAAGGGGAGTTAAGGGAGCAATGGGGGAGATGAGATTATGGGTTATGGTTTTTGTAGTATTTTAGCATATGTTTGTTAGATGCTATACTCTGTATTTTGCTCTGGGAAGTCTCCGGGGGGGAAGGGGAAGGGAGGGGAAGGGAGTGGGGGAGGGTGGAGGGGGGGAGATAATTGTTAAAAAAATTTTATTGTAAATTTTTTTTAATAATAAAAAAGGACATATGACCATTTTTCACACTTACGACTGTTGCAACATCCCAGTGGTCACATGATTTATATTCGGATGGCTTGACAACTGACTCATATTTATGATGTTGCAGTGTCCCTGGGTCATGTGATCACTTTTTGAAACCTTCTGACATGCAAAGTCAATGGGGAAGCCAAATTCATTTAACAACCATGTTATTAATTTAACAACTGCAGGATTTCACTTAACAACTGTGGCAAAAAAGTCATAAAATGGGACAAAGCTCACTTAACAAATTTCTCACTTAGCAACATAAATTTTGGGCTCAATTGTGGTCATGGGTTGAGGCCTACCTGTACTTCAACCAAGCAATATACTTTATTTAAAATAAGATAAAGATTTTGTTAAATTGATTATGTGTCATTAATTCTGTGTCAGTTCTTAGAGACCAGATAGATATATTTTCCGCAGGTCGATCTGTCCTTTAAATGATATTTCAATTCTGTCATCATTTTAGCCATCACAGTTGCAACAGAGTACATCCACCTTTGTTGCTGGTCATTGTTGTCTTCTCTTTTTCTCCATCTGTCCAAGGATCTTCTCTAGAGAGCTAGATCTTTAGTTAATATGTCCAAAGTAGGCTAATTTGAGCCTGATCATTTGTGTCTTGAGTGAGAACTCTGTATTGATATGTTTGATGATCAATTTTGTTCTGTTCTTGGCTATCCACATTATTTTCAGGAATCTTCTCCAACACCAAAGTTCAAAGTTCTTCTCCAGTACCAAACTTCAAAAATCCTGCTTCTTTAGAGTCCAATTTTAATTTCTATAGAGTATTACAGGGAATACTGTGTTTTGCACTATTCTGATCTTTGTTGGTATGGTATAACATCAGGGCATCTGAATATCTTTTCCAAAGCCTTGGCTTGGAAAACTGGATAGCTACTCTACCATGTACTAGTCTGCAGCATATTTCTTATTCCTTTACTGTTGATGTTGGGTCCTAAAAGTTAGAAGCTATCCACTACTTCATTGTCAATTCTAAGGCTGGTTGCACCCATTGTATCCTTTACAGTTAATTATAGACCATTTTTCCCACTGGTGAGTTTCCTTCAATCCTTAGAAAAATGAGTTTTAAATACAAGTTTAAGGAATATAGATAGATATAAATGTTTAAACCCCCAGCAAGACAGTGATTAGAACTTTGATTTTGGAAACTTACAAACGGGTTAGGGTCCAGATAGATTTGAAATAAGAGTTTGGGGTTAGTTATAAGAATCTTTCTGAAGGAAACTGCTGTTGTTTTGAATTCTTTAGAAAAAAAAAACATGATAGGATGGGACTTTGAAAGTTGGACACTAGAGGGAACCAGAAGGAACAAAAATTATATTTAAAGGAGAACTTTAAATGTGACTTACTAATAGCGAATGGAGCAAAATACTTTAATATTGTATTTAGTGAGGGATGTTTGTGAACAAAGGACTGCAATTACATATAAACTCTGTTTAAAAGACAGTATAGACTAGGAACAGGTTGTACCAGACAACACTGAGACTGATCTGAAAGTGGATTTACAAATGACAGGCTACAAGAATGATAGAATAGAACAGAACAGAACAGAACAGAATAGAATTTATTGGTCAAGTGTGATTGGACACACAAGGAATTTGTTTTGGTGCATATGCTCTCAGTGTACATAAAGGAAAAAGAAAAAAAATACCTTCATCAAGGTACAACATTTACAACACAAATGATGGTCATAGGGTACAATTTAACCCTTAATGAAAGCAACAAAAAGTTACAGTCATACAGTCATAAGTGGAAAGAGATTGGTGATGGAAACGATGAGAAGATTAATAGTAGTGTAGATTTAGTAAATAGTTTGACAGTGTTGAGGGAATTATTTGTTTAGCAGAGTGATGGCCTTCGGGAAGAAACTGTTCTTGTGTCTAGTTGTTCTGGTGTGCAGTGCTCTATAGCATTATTTTGAGGGTAGGAGTTGAAACAGTTTATGTCCAGGATGTGAGGGATCTGTAAATATTTTCACAGCCCTCTTTTTGACTCGTGCAGTATACAGGTCCTCAATGGAAGGCAGGTTGGTAGAAATTATTTTTTCTGCAGTTCTAATTATCCTCTGAAGTCTGTGTCTTTCTTGTTGGGTTGCAGAACCAAACCAGACAGTTATAGAGGTGCAAATGACAGAGCTTTCTGAGTTGGCGCAGAAAGAACAGTCTTTGTTGTCCTTTTTTGATGATGTTTTTGATGTTAACTGTCCATCTTAGATCTTGCGATATGATACAACCTAGAAATTTGAAGGTTTCTACTGTTGATACTGTGTTGTCAAGTATTGTGAGAGGTAGAAGTATGGAAGAGTTTCTCCTAAAGTCTACCACCATTTCTACAGTTTTGAGTGTGTTCAGTTCCAGATTGTTTTGGTCGTACCACAAGGCTAGTCATTTGACCTCACGTCTATATGCAAATTTGTCATTGTCTCAAATGAGACCAATCACTGTTGTGTCATCTGCGAACTTCAGTAGTTTAACAGATGGATCGTTGGAGATGCAGTCATTGGTATACAGAGAGCAGAGAAGTGGGGAGAGCACACAGCCTTGGGGGGGCCCTGTGTTAATTGTACAGTATCTGATGTGATCCTACTTAGCTTCACCTGCTGCTTCCTGTTTGTTAGGAAGCTTGTGATCCACTTACAACTCTGTTCAAGTACTTGTAGCTGGTTTAGCTTAGTTAGAAGAGTGTCTGGAATGATGGTATTGAATGCTGAACTAAAGTCTACAAAGAGGACCCTTGCATAGGTCTTTGGAGATTCAAGATATTGTAGGATGTAGTGCAGAGCCATATTAACAGCATCATCTGTTGATCTATTTGCTCGGTATGCAAATTGCAAGGGGTCTAACAGTGGATCCATGATGGTTTTCAAGTAGGAAAGCACTAGCCTTTCAAAGGTTTTCATGACTACAGATGTTAAAGCAACTGGTCTGTAGTCATTCAGTTCCTTGATGGTGGGCTTCTTCGGCACTGGGATGATGGTAGAGCATTTGAAGCAAGAAGGAACATAGCACATCTCTAGTGATTTATTGAAGATGTGGGTGAAGATAGGGGCCAATTGGTCAGCACAGACTTTTAAGCAAGAAGGAGTTATCTTGCCTGGGCCTGGATATACAAAAGATTGCTACACTGGATACACATATGAAACTGGCTAATGTCTTAATAATTAAAAGGGATATACAAGCAACCAACCAAAAGGCTGTCCTGGATAATTTTCTTATATATCCTATAAAAGAGACTTTTACATTTTGGAAGAATTTTGTGAGAAATTGTGTATAATCAGTGCAGGAAGATACACAGGTTCCAAACTGGGAGAAACAAGTAGCTGGAACCAATGACAAACAGTCAATGATTTTAGGGACCAGGATGATTTTCTGAAAACACTCTTTAATATCGTTTCTAATAGAGTTGTCCCTGTTTTTTCCTTCATGTGCTAAAGCAGGCATGTCCAATCCATGGCCTGCTGACAGCATGTGACAGCTGATGATGCCGTCCCACAAAATAACAAACTTCTTTTTTATGATTTATGTACATTAACTACATTATATATTTTATATGTGGCCCAAAACAATTTCTCTTTGCTCAATGCAGCCCAGGCAAGCCAAAAGGTTGGACAATCATATACTAAAGAGAAGTGGTATTCTAAAGTTCAGTGGGTTCCATCTCACCATTATTCAGAGAAAATTTCAATATATTTTCCCTTAACATTGCTCTAATATTTTCAGATTTAATATAATTTCCCATGAAATGATTTTGATCTTTGTATCAAGAATACCTCAGTTGTACAGCTTATTACTTGCATAATGTTCTAGTTTCTGTGCTGATAACTTCAACTAAAAATGAATCAGCAAACTTATCTGAAGCTGCCTCTGCTAAAGTATGTAAGATGGATCTAGAGTAATAATATTTCTCAATCCAATTGGGGTCATCAAGATTCTGTTATCAGGTTACCTCGGAACATGTATTTGAACAGGTTTATGCATTCTTTTTCGGATGTGTAAGTCTTTTGGAATAGCAAATAAGAATTTAGTGTGGTGCTAAGAAAATACTTTCTCTTTGCAGCTTTGTAGCTTCCATATATAACACGGGTGTTAAACGCAATTGCGTTACATGACATATCACAACTTTTTTGCCTTTGTGGATCTGGGGTGGGCATGGCCTGTGTGTCATGCATCCGGCCTACAGGCTGCCAGTTTGATACCCTTGGTGTATAACATCAGTGTTTAAAGTTTAGAGTCCTCTTCACCAGAAGTCTAAGGATAAGTCTTCAAAATATGATGTGGACTACAATTAATCAGGCTCTAATTATTAAAAAGCTTATTTTTAGTACTTGTTTAAACAATATTGTGTATTTCAAGAAGCATTTACAAATATTTCATTCAGAAATATATTGCAAAGATGTTTTATTTCCCACAAAATGGTGGAAGTTAATAAAAACTTAATGAAAATTTTCTGTCCTTATATTTGGCGCCCCTTTTCTTCTTTCTTGAAACAGTGTTTCCTCTCTTTCCTTTTTTAAAAAATATAGTTCTTAACTATCTCTTCTTTCAAATACCCCTTATGGAAAGTTGTATCTTTGAGTATGCAAATAATCAAGATTCAAACCATAGCACCTCTGTGGGACAAGTAGAAAATCTTCTTAATAAGTTTTTAATGTCATATTTTATTTGTCGTTGAGACAAAAGTATATATGGAGGCTGGCTGAAAATAAAAAAGTGGCAGAGATAGTTCTGAAGTAGTAATTCATTAATAAGAGTAGTCATTTATTGTGCTGTTTTTATTCCTAGAAACTTAATGGAGTCCGGTTAAATTTCTTTACTGGGTACTACTCTCTCTCATCTTCCCTCTGCTTTCATCATTGGTCTTGCTATGACATACTTTGTAAAGGATGGAAAATCAGAAGCTATAATAGTTTCTTTTGGTTGAAAGGATAGTTCTAATCCAGGATTTAGTTTTTTTTAAAAAAACTGAAAGTTTAAGATATTTTATAGCATTTGACTTTATTGATGCAGTTAAGATCCTGGTTAGATGTTGTCCTCACAAAAAGGCCCTTCCAAAAGTTGAATAGAATAGAATAGAATAGAATAGAATAGAATAGAATAGAATAGAATAGAATAGAATAGAATAGAATAGAATTTTTTATTGGCCAAGTGTGATTGGACACACGAGGAATTTGTCTTGGTGCATATGCTCTCAGTGTACATAAAAGAAAAGATACGTTCATCAAGAATCATAAGGTACAACAATTAATGATAGACATAGGGTACAAATAAGCAATCAGGAAACAATCAATATAAATATAAATCGTAAGGATACAAGCAACAAAGTTACAGTCATACAGTCATAAGTGGAAGGAGATGGGTGATGGGAACGATGAGAAGATTAATAGTAGTGCAGATTTAGTAAATAGTTTGAGAGTGTTGAGGGAATTATTTGTTTAGCAGAGTGATGCGTTCGGGAAGAAACTGTCCTTGTGTCTGGTGTGCAGTGCTCTGTAGCATCGTTTTGAGGGTAGGAATTGAAACAGTTTATGTCCAGGATGTGAGAGGTCTGTAAATATTTTCACAGCCCTCTTTTTGACTTGTGCAGTATACAGGTCCTCAATGGAAGGCAGGTTGGTAGCAATTGTTTTTTCTGCAGTTCTAATTATCCTCTGAAGTCTGTATCTGTCTTATTGGGTTGCAGAACCAAACCAAAAGTTGCTATTAGAATGTCAGCAGAATTTTTGAATGTAGTTTAACCTTTTTTTTGTCCACCTGTTTTGGTTAGAAGATGAAGCTCATCATGCTATATTCAAAAACTAAAATTGTGGCTTTCTTCTTAAAAAACAACAACAACAGATACCAAATTATTTGTGGGATTAGCTACATCATAAAGGTGAATCAGATGTAAGAGAGAGCTGTTCTTCATCGAAATAGGATTTAGACTCAGAAGTTGTTCAAACTTATAAAATAATCTATTTCAGTAAAAATAGCCCTTGATGTCTTGCAAACAAGTTTATCTACTTTTGTATCATTCAATTTTCACTCGTACGTCAACAAAGTAACAGAAAATCAGCTTTTTACTCCAAAAGCTGATGGCTTTTAAGTCACTCCTCTGTAATTTAATCCTTCTACCCAGATGCATTTGCGTCAAAAGTTCTCTTTTGCACATAAAAGTCATGTTTTGCACATAAAAGTCAAAAGTTCTCTTTTGCACTGCAAAGTCATGGAATCAATCATCAACCAATCCATTACATCACACTTAGAAACTAACAACCTACTCTCCAATAAACAATTTGGTTTCAGGAAAAAATTATCATGCAACTTACAACTTCTCCACTGCAAAAACATATGGACTTCAAATCTAGATCAAGGCAAATCAATAGATGCAATCTACATAGACTTCTGCAAAGCTTTTGACTCAGTAGTACATGATAAACTTCTCCTTAAACTAACATCCTATGGCATCTCAGGACCCCTCCACAAATGGATATCTGCTTTTCTGTCTAACAGACAACAAGTGGTCAAAATTGGCAATGCTTTATCAAATCCTGTTCCTGTCAAGAGTGGCGTTCCTCAAGGCAGCGTCCTTGGACCAACACTCTTTATACTATACATTAATGATCTTTGTGACCATATCTCAAGTAATTGTGTTCTCTTTGCTGACGATGTCAAACTATTTAACACCACAGACAACACTTCTATCATTCAAAACGACCTTGACCATCTAACCGCTTGGTCTAAAAATTGGCAGCTCCAAATTTCAACCAGCAAATGCTCAGTCTTACATATAGGAAAAAAGAACCCAAAAACTAAGTACATACTAGATGGACATTACCTTACAGACGACCCCCATCCCGTTAAAGACCTTGGAGTTTTCATGTCAAATGATCTAAGTGCCAAAGCCCACTGTAACTACATAGCAAAAAAAGCTCTAAGAGTTGTAAACCTAATTTTGTGTAGCTTCTTTTCCAAAAACACCACACTACTAACCAGAGCATATAAAACATTTGCTAGACCAATTCTAGAATACAGCTCACCTGTTTGGAACCCTCACCACATCTCTGACATCAATACAATTGAACGTGTCCAGAAATATTTTACAAGAAGAGTTCTCCATTCCTCTGAAAACAACAAAATACCTTATCCCACCAGACTTGAAATCCTAGGCTTAGAAAACTTGGAACTCCGTCGCCTTCGACAAGATCTAAGTTTAACTCATAGAATCATCTATTGTAATGTCCTTCCTGTCAAAGACTACTTCAGCTTTAATTGCAATAATACAAGAGCAACCAATAGATTTAAACTTAATGTTAACCGCTTTAATCTAGATTGCAGAAAATATGACTTCTGTAACAGAATCATCAGTGCTTGGAATACTTTACCTGACTCTGTGGTCTCTTCCCATAATCCTAAAAGCTTTAACCAAAAACTTTCTACTATTGACCTCACCCCATTCCTAAGAGGACCATAAGGGGCGTGCATAAGCGCACAAACGTGCCTACCGTTCCTGTCCTATTGTTTTTCTTTTCTTCTTCCTATATATGTTTACATGGTTATATACTATATAATCTTTTTGTATGATGTTGTGACAAAAATAAATAAATAAAAATAAATAAATAAAATAATTACGTTCAATTCCAAACAAAGAAAGAAATCAACAATGTGTACTCAATGTTCTAGATAGCAATAATTTGAAAAATTGATGCATATCACTTGTGGTTAATATTTTCCATATTTTCTAACATGAATATGCTTCTCATGTTTAGTTAACCTTACAAATAAAAAGAAAAACAATTTGTGACACTCCCAAAACATAGAAATAGCTTTGATTACACCAATGTAATATTGATGAAGCTCATACAAGGGGACAATTACATCAATACTATTGAATCTTTTAAGGACAGTTCAAGTAGTAATTAACACACAGCGCAAGCAACATTTAGGGGCAATGGGCCTCACAAAGTGATTTTAGTCAATATGCCCAGAGATTCTACAGCAAACTGGGAAGTTTATTTGGTATTTATTTGATTTGCTTTTAGAAAATTAAAATAACAGTTCTCTATGGAAGAAAAGTTCTCTCTGGAAGAAAAGGTAAATGAGGTAGGTGTGCAGCTACATTCTGCTTTGAATCCTTTTGGACCAGATTATTCAGCTGATCTCAATAAATTCACTGTAAGCTTTTTGGCTTTAGTATCTCCCATGGATCTTATATTCACTGGCATTCTGTTATATTAGATGCAATGTTTTGCTACTTTAGAATGTGAGGAAGGTGATGGACTTCCAGGAAGGCGTCATGCTGGTGTGGTGCAGAAAGATGGGACTCCGCTCTTTTTGCCTGATTTTTTGTGTCTGGAGACTGTCAACAGTAAAGTTGAACCCTGTAGATGTCAGCAAAAGAAAAGGGAACACTTGGAGGCGACGGGGTGAAGGGTGATCGCCCGCCACGGACGGTGGATTCCCTAAAATCTGACAAAGAAGAGACCAGCTGCTTCTTCGGCTAGGTCAAGGGGCGTGACGGCCCGAGCAAATGGAAGTGAAAGAGTGATAAACAGCAGGAAGTATCGGCAGTAAAAACTTAAGCAGAAGTGGATACCTTACTACTTCTCTAAGCTGAGGAAATCTGCCAAGAAGTGATTGAGTGACTGAGTGAGGTCCTAAAGTGTGAAAAGCGGCACTTTAGAGGTGAGAGCGGAAGAGGGGGGAGGGAAAAGTAAGCAGAAAGAAACCGAGAGTGAAAGCATTTACTATTGTGAATGGTGATCTGAAAGACTGCCGTGCTTAAAGACTGGGAGATTTGTTGTAATAGAGACAATCGTGTGGGATTTATACTGAGAACAGAGGAACAACAGAGTGTTCTTGGAAAGAAAGAAAGAAAAAGAGAGAGAGAGAGATGAAGAAGCTATGGAGAGGGGACAGTGACTGCAATTTATCAACAGCAACCATTTCCCACCTCGAAGAACGCTAAGTAGCAGTGAACTTAGAAAGCATAAAGCATAAAGACTATCAAACTATTTACTAAGTCTGCATCAGTAAAGGGGGAAAAAACCCCAACAACAACTGAATACTAGGGTGATAACTCTGGAGTGGGATCTAATTATAATCAATTGACTATCTTTTATATCTTTTATATATTGATATATTTATATGCCTTTTATTGAATAGGTTCTAATATATTAATTATTCCCCTCCTCTCTCTGTTTATATACCTATATTTAATTATAAGATACTTTATCTCTTATAGATTTACAAATTGATTATAGAATTGATCTTGCTTCTTTGTTCATTATATTTATAGTTATATTCTGCTAAATTGGATTGATTTAAGAGATTAATTTAGGATTAATTTAGGATATTGTATGTTTGATTTCAAATAAATAAAAATAGGCAAAAATAGTGCTGTATATAATAGTTGATTGGTATAATAATAAGTGGATACTAAACAGATTTTACATTTGATTAGATTACGTTTGCATTCTATTTAGTATATCTTGGTAGAGATAAAAGGTAGACCTCTCTATAGCATAGTATTAAACTTTGTATGGTACGGTAGAACAATTTCTTCCAAGTACTCAAAATGTAAAACACATTCACAGTTACGAAAACAGTTAAGAAAGCAACCCCAGGAACAGCCTCTCCTGCAAGACAGAAATCAATAATGGATATGGCAAGCCCCAGTGTTACAGAATATACAAACAGCATTAAACACGATTCAGGAAGTAATGATGAAAACCCAGGAGTCTGACTAACAACCATGAAGAAATGAAAGAAGACATTAAAAAATTGGATGATAAGATTGAAGAGATTCAAGAAATGAGAGCAAAAAACGAGCAAAGAATTGAACAGAACGAACAAAGGCAAGAACGAACAAACTGAAAAGAAGCTGGAAGACACGATGGAGAAATTAATGGCAATAAACAGAGAGATGGAAGAGTCAATAATTCATTTAGAGTTAGAGAGATCTTCCTTTTACTTAAGATTCCAGAATGTAAAAGAAAATAAAGAAGACCTTTGTAATGTCATGATAGAAATATTGGTGGAGTTGCTGCAGACGAGCAAACAGGAAATTCAGAATAGTATCAATGAAGCATATTGTGTACATACCAACTATACGTGATGACACAGACTCCCTCGTGAGTCCACGTGAGGTTCATAAAAAAATCAGTATGAGATGAATTTATAGAAGAATGAGAGAAGAACAAGTGATTTATAAGGGAAAGGAAATTATTATACTAAAACAACTACCAAAAAGGGTTCAAGAAAAAAGAAGGAATTATCAATTCCTCTCCTCAAAATTAATAAAAGAAAGAATTATGTTTCATTGGTTAGTCCCTGAAGGAATGTTAATATTTTGGCGGGGGAAAAAAATAAGAGTAGACACGATTGACAAAGCCCAGGAGGTCTATGAACAATGTTTTGGAGAAGAATTGGACAGCAGGGAGGAACTTGAATCAAAAAGCCAAGAGGAACACCTGCCAGAAGAAAGCAAAACAGACCAAGAATTGAGAGAGGCAAAAAAACAACAACAGGGACCCCAAGAAAGAGAAGGGGTACAGACAAGACACCAAAAGGAGATAAGAGAAGCAGGACTGACTAACAAGTAGCAAAATGAGAGAAGAGGTGAATTTGTTTTCAGTTAATATAAACAGATTAAATTCACCCATAAAAAGAAGACAGACAATAACTAAGTTACAAAAATTAGATATGGATATCATATGCCTACAGGAAGTGGACATACAAAAGGAAAAAAGTCGTATTTTGGAAGGCCTTAAGTTAGGAAAGTTATTCACATCATTACCTGAATCCAAGAAACGAGGAGTAGCAGCATACGTACAGGAATGGATAAGGCCTAAACAACTGTTCGCAGACAAGGACGGAAGGACATTATTGATAGAAATTTACATAAAACAAAAAAGAGTAGTCATTGAAATTATATATGCACCAAGCATAAAACAGAAAGAATATTATAGCAAATTATATAAACAATTACTAACACTAGAATTTGATAATATTTGTATATTAGGAGACTTTAACAGAGTGGGAGACCCAAAAAAAGACTATAAAACAGGAATAAAGACTATAAAAAAAGAATCACGATAGGAAAACCCTACCAACAGTATTTTTTGATAGGATCCGAGAATTAAATTTGAAAGATACATGGAGAAAAAATAATCCACAAAAGACCCAATATACTTTCTTCTCCAATCCCCACCAATTGTGGTCCAGAATAGACATGGTATGGATGGATCCAGAAACAGCAAAAGAAATATTGGAAATAGAAATTGCAACAAATATCTGGGCGGACTATAGTCCAATAAAAATTAAATGGAAAGGAGAAATAAAAAAGAAAGGGAGGTGGATCATAAACCAGAGGGTGATTAAGGAAAAAAAGTTATATTACATATGTAAAAAAGGAGCTAGAATTATTTTTAAAAGAAAACTGGAATGAACAAACTACCACTCAAAACCTATGAGGCACACTAAAAGCATACGCAAGGGGTATATCGATTGCATATACAGCCTGAAGAAATAAGATTAAAAAGAAGCAATATACAGACCTTCAGGAAAAACTGGGAGAATTAGAACTTAAATTACAAGATCAACCCTTAAATCAGGAAATTAAAGAACAGAAAGAGATTACCAAACACAAATTAAATCTAATTACACAGAAAGAAGTGGCGCAAAAGATTAGAGCAGTCAGACAAAATTATTTCGAAAATGCCAACAAACCAGGTAGATGGCTTGCTCACAAATTAAAAAAAGAAAAGAAAAAGAAATTAATACGAAATTTAGAAGATGAAGAAGGGACAGTACACTTTCAGAAAGACAAAATAAAAACCATAGTGACAAATTACTTTCAAGCTCTATATAGACAAGAAAAAATAGATGAAAATGAAGTTAAGAGATACCTAAGAGAGATGAGTCACCAAACTATACCAGATTTAACTAAAGAAATATTAAATGGGAAAATAACAACAGCTGAGCTGAAAAGCGCAATACAAAAACAAAAAAATAATAAAACTCCAGGCCCAGATGGAATTCTGGCTGAATTTTATAGGGAATTTCAAGAATTATTAGATATGTTATTATTACAAACTTATAATGAAGTATTAGGGAATGCAAAGATACCAAAATCCTGGACGGAAACTCTAATAACACTTATTCCCAAAAGTAATACCGAAAAATAGAAGATCCAGAACTATAGGCCGATCTCGCTATTAAATGCTGATTTACAAGATATTTATGGCTATAATAGCAGAGAGGATTAAAGGTATATTAAATGAAATTATTAAATCAGACCAAAATGGTGTTTTGACCAATAGATATATCAAAAATAATATGAGAACTATCATAAATGTACTTGAATACTATGAAGCCCACCCTGGTAAGCAAGTAGCTCTGGTATTCTTAGATGCACAGAAAGCCTTTGACAACCTGAACTGGGACTTCATGATTAATCAATTAATAGAAATAGATTGGGGAAGAAACTTCATAGAAATGATTAGAGCAATTTATTCCACCCAAAGAACAAAAGTAATTATAAATGGTGAATATACGGAAAGCTTTAATATAGAAAAAGGAGCATGACAGGGATGCCCTCTGTTCCTCCTTATTATTCATCCTATTCATAGAAATATTAATGTCACAAATTAGAGAAAACTCAGAAATTAAAGGATTAAAAATTAAATCACAGGAATACAAAGTCCAAGCATTTGCCGATGATCTGGTATTTGTTATCGAGGAACCCCTAGAATCTGGGCAATTATTATTTGAAGATATAAATCAATTTGGTAAAGTGGCAGGACTCAAAATAAACAAGGATAAAACTAAAATGGTTTTAGTTGGCCAAAAACTTAACAAATAAACAAATTGAGAAATTAGTGGGGATTTCGAGAGTCCAAAAAAATTAAATATTTAGGAATACAGATATCGGCAAAATGCACTACAATAAAAAAAGATAATTATGACACACTGCTATAAAAAATTCAAAAGGATTTAGAAACTTGGTCTAAATTACAATTATCAATGATTGATAGAATCTCAACGATTAAAATGAACATACTATCTAGATTGTTATACCTGTTTCAAACTATACTGATTAAACTAGAGAAAAATTTCTTTGAACAATTAAATAAAATCACATCAAAATTCATTTGGTCAGGGAAGAAACCCTGATAAAAACCCGTATAAAAACCCGTATAAAACTCAAAATTGTATCAAAATCATATTGCAAGATACCAGAAGGAGAGGCAGCTTTAGTCTCCCAAATTGGGAACTTTACTATCAGGCCGTAACGCTAACATGGCTTAAAGAATGCATTCAACTACAAAATAAACAAGTATTAACGATAAGGCCATGATCTCCAGATTGGTTAGCACAGTTTTCTCTGGGATGGGAAGAATAAATATTTTCAAAGACACCTATTAAGAAATGCCCTTTTACAAGTTTGGGAGAAAATTAAGAAAGACTATTATACAAAAGTCCCAGTTTGGCTATCAACCACGGAAGCAATATTATACCCAAATACCACAGATTTGAGTAAAATGATAAGATATGCAGAGCTACTCAATGAAAAAGGGGAATTAAAATCAATTCAAGATTTGAAACAACAAGGATTAAACATGGAATGGTTGCCATATCTACAAATAAAAACCAGATTTAAGAACGATCAGGAACAATATGGTATACATACAAAACAATTGGATATAGATAAAATTCTATTAGAATTGGGGGGGAGGGGAAATGATCACCTAAATTTATAATTTCCTCTTAAAATACAAAATGGAAGATGAAACAGTAAAAGAAACTATGTTCTGTTGGGCAAAAAACTTTGGGCATAATATAGAATTAGAAAAATGGGACAGATTGTGGGATAGAAATTATAAATTAACAATGGCAGTAACCTATAAAGAAAATTTGTATAAAATGTTCCATAGATGGCATCTGGCACCAGTGAGACTGGCCAAAATGTTCCCAAATTTACCACCAAATTGTTGGAGATATGAGTATAAACTAGGCACATACTATCATATGTGGTGGATGTGCCCCAAGATAAAAATTTTTTAGCAAAAAATCAAAAATTGGCTAGAGGAATTACCCAACTAAAAATGGAATTCAAACCGGAATTTTATCTATTGGGAATAATTAGTTCAAAAATTGATAAATCTTTGCAACACTTAATACTTCATTTATTAACAGCAGCAAGGATCGCTGTAGCATACGTATGGAAACAAAATAATGTTCCAGGAGAGGAAATAATAATCCGAAAAATTTTACAGTGTGTAGAAATGGACAGGATGACGTGAGAAATTAAGGAAAGGGAAGAGTTGGAATATTACAAAGTGTGGAATAAATTATATGGTTGGTTGGAAAAAAGAAATCAAAATTATAAATTGGATTGTTAATTTAACTAAATTAAAATTAGGAAATGTAAATTATTGGTTTGGTAAATAGAAACCAATGTAAATATAAGTATGTATAAAAAGGTAAAGATTCCCCTCGCACATACGTGCTAGCCATTACCGAATCTAGGGGTAAAAAAGAACAGAGAACATATACCATTGCCGATACGACAAGCTGTAAAATATGCAACGCTATGTATGTTATGTGTTTTTAATGTGTTTTTGTTATTTTGTTGTGTTTTTTCTTCATTTTGTTTTTAAGAGTGAAAAGCTTAATAAAAATTATTTTTTTAAAAAAAAGAATGTGAGGAAGGTTAGATGCTCATCTTATTTTGCTATAGCTCGAATCTACAAGATCGTGCCTTGGAAATAAATACAATTTAAAATGACTTTTCTGTATAGTTTTTACTCAGATTTGTCCCATTCCTTTTTAATTTAAATAGAATTAACCACTTGTAGACCATAGAGACTCATCCAAGATGCTTAGCTAGTGCTTTGCTTGTCCCAGTGAACAATGGTCTGTAATTAGGAAAACTAAATATCCTGGAGAAGAGTTTTAGTCTAATTGTATCCATGGCCCATGAGATTTCTGTGGAAAATGAAGGGGAACTTACTAGTACAGTGCTTACTGGCAGCAGAGAAGAAGATTACCCCAGTGGTGAAATCTAAAATTTGTTACTACCGGTTCTTTGGGCATGGCTTGGTGGTGGTGGTGGTGGGTAATGTGACTGGGTGGGCGTGGTCAACTTTTTTTTTTTTACTTTTAAAAGCATTTTTTCGGCCGAAGAAAAAATGCTTTTAAAACTTAAAAAAAAAAAAACCTCTGATATTTGCGCGGCTCAGCTGGGCATGGGGGGAAGCAGGGATTTTTGATACCGGTTCTCCAAACCATTCACCGCCATCACTACCGGATCGGGTGATCTGGTCTGAACCAGGAGCATTTCACCCCTGATCTACCCTCTTTGTAGTTCAAAAACTGTCTAATTAATACATGAAGTATGCAAAGGCAAAATCCAGTTGTATGCTTCATTGATGAAAACAGGTTCTGCTGATAAAACCAAGAGGGCATTTATTTATCACCTTCTACCCATGAATGCTAAGAAATATGTTTTAAAGATTCTCCAAAGCCTATGGAGTTTTGAGGGGTGGGCTGGAGGCTGTAAACCAGAGGAAAGTCACTTTGCATAGGTGCAATTTTGCCCTTACATATCACCCAATATTCTATATGCAAACTTACCATGTGAACAAAATGATAAAATACTGCTTCTTTTCATACTGAAGGAAATTTATTTATAGCAATATATAGCTAGTGAATGCTCTGCTATTAATTATTCTATTAATCATTTATGTAGAGCCAAGCATTCTTGCTATCTGTTTTTCACTTGTGTTTTGAGTTCCAATATAAAACTGCTCTTTTTAATATGCTTTTAACTCATTAGTATTTAAATATTCCATCTCTTATCATATTTTGCATCCTTCATCCTTACCTCTTCTTGACAGGGAATGTTCATTTTAAGAGGTTTTTATTGGGGGGAAAAACACTTGACAAGCTAAACCTTTTCATTAAAGCTATTATAGTATTTTCATGAATATCTCAGACTACCAATTGTAGTGAGTTTTAAAGTGTTGATTATTTTTTATTCTCCTGTACTGTTAGATAGGTACTTAAATAAAATGGAGATATTTTATATTTTTGAATGGGTCCATTTATTAATAAATTGTATGTAAAGAATTTTCTATTTAGTTTAAAAGACCTTTCAAACATCCTAGGCATAAAAAATATGTTAGTGGGTTTTTTTAAAAGCATATATCCCAGAGGAAAGGAAGTCCAAAGGTAGCCCTCATTTAGCAACTGCAATTGGGATAATAACTTAGTCATTAAGTGAAGCAGTCACTAAGGGAAAATCATATGGCCATAATTGTGCTAAATATTTTACTTCAGCTTTCCTTTGGTTTCCACCCACAGAATGATACAAGCCCAAACACCTGAGTGAGCCCAAAGTGGTGGTGGTGGGGGGAAAGTGCAGACAGGAAATACAGAATAACAGAGTCGGATGAGACTTTGGAGGTCTTCTAGTCCAACCCCCTGCTTAGGCAGGAAACCCTACACCACTTCAGACAAATGGTTATCCAATCTCTTCGTAAAAACTTCCAGTGTTGGAGCATTCACAACTTCTGGAGGCAAATTGTTCCATTGATTAATTGTTCTAACTGTCAGGAAATTTCTCCTTAGTTCTAAGTTGCTTCTTTCCTTGATTAGTTTCCACTTGTTGCTTCTTGTTCTACCCTCAGGTGCTTTGGAGAACAGCCCAACTCCCTCTTCTTTGTGGCAACCCCTGAGATATTGGAACACTGCTATCATGTCTCCCTTAGTCCTTCTTTTCATAAGACTAGACTTATCCAGTTCCAATAATTGTTCTTTATATGTTTTATCCTCGAGTCCCCTAATTATCTTGTTGCTCTTCTCTGCACTCTTTCTAGAGTCTCAACATCTTTCTTACATCATGGCGACCAAAATTGGATGCAGCATTCCAAGTGTGGCCTTACCAAGGCATTATAAAGTGGTATTAATACTTCATATGATCTTGATTCTAGAATTTGACTCATGTTTCCAGAATTTTACTCATGAGGAAGCCTGGTATAAAAACAAATCTTTGCCCTTCTCCTCTGCCCTTTGGAATGCTCACCCTATTGCTGGGATAATTAGAAAGAGGGAACTTAATGTTTGTGTTTACAGTGTACATTAATTGTAAAGGAACTGATTGCAAGAGCAGGGACATATACACATCCAGAAGAAAGTGCTGTTTGTCTAGCATGTGTTGTGACCCAGGCCCAAGTAGGTAGTAGGAAACTCAGTCATTGTAAGAACAAACAAATTCAAACAGCTGAGAATTACTTCATTCTCAGAGTAGTTCAACTAAATTAAAGCAAATTCCTCCCAACACAGTTCCTCAGTCCTATCACCAACCTTGGTCCAATTAGGCAAACTGCCAAAGGCCTTTCTTGGCAAAAGTTCAGAAGACACAGATACAAAACAAATGCAATAAGACAAAGCTATCAATGTTGTTTTTCGGCAAAGAGCCCAAATGTCGTTGCTGGTCTTTTAAGCCTTATGGGAGGGGCCAATCTTCTCTTGGCCCTACTCCCAAGTCGTCTTCTCTGTTTGAGCTGCTCTTGTCTTCTGGCAGTTCTTCTCATGCTTGCATTAGGAACAGGCTCCTCTTGTTCCTCTGCTTCACTACTGTCAGCCTCTGGAGGCTCTGGAGTTCGCACCTCACTCCCCGATGGCCCTGGCCCCACCTCAGCCTCCGATGCAGAGCCCTTATCCGGGCCTTCCCCAGCCTCCAGGACTGGCCCACACTCTTCCTCAGCCTCATCACTGTCCGACTCCATTGCCAGCTCCACAGGCTGCTGGTGGACCACAACAGAATGCTCACTGCAAGCTGCTCAGGCAGAAAGACAAAACCCTGTACAGGTAGTAATTAATCTATAGCTATTTGAAATTATGATGGTGCTGGACAATGGTGGTTCCAACATTGGCTCATGTGGCTCATGTGATCACAATCTGGGCCTTGCGTTTCCCCTATCAGCATGCCCTTCCCTAGCCCCTCTGCATTGGTACTGCAGTATGTCAAGGACTTCCCATATTTGAAACTGATTTGGGACATATATTTAAGGCAGCAGCTGTGACCCAACTACAGCAATTAATAGCAATAGCATGTAGACTTATATACTGCTTCACCATACTTTACAGTGGTTTTCAGAGTCAACATGCTGTCCCCAACAATCTGGCTCCTCATTTTACCTACCTTGGAAGGATGGAAGGCTGAGTCAATCTTGATCCCAGCCAGGATTGAACTGTGGGCAGTCAGCAGAATTAGCCTGCAATACTGCATTCCCAGAACTTGTTCACTTTTGGTTAGCACTTTTTAGGGAAGCAATGCACTGTAGAAAAAAGCAACTCTGTGAGGGGGGAGAAAAAAGGTCAGGCACAGGACAGTGGATGCTAAATGGATATAATGATGGACACATGACAGACAGAGATGCTGCAAAGGTCATAAATGGTGGCAATGGATCCAGAGTTGCTTTTTCATCACCATTGTGACTGCATTACGCCCCGGTTCCCTCCAGATTTGTTCAGCGGTACGGGTTCCGGCAGAGATTGCAGCAAGAGGGAGAGCCAATCAGTGCTTACATGGCCGCCCTGTGCAAAGCCACAACGCACTGCAAGTACCGAGACCTCGATGATGCACTCCTAGAGCAACTAATCTGTGGCATTAGAGATATTCGCCTCCAGAGATGGCTGCTAGCCAAAACCAATCTGACCCTGCATATTGCATTGGATGAAGCAAGGGCACATTAGTCATCGACTAAGGCCACTGAGACGCTGCAGCGACCAGCACCAACCCAGACAACTACAAAATCGGCCCCGGTACATCGAGAGGCGACCCAGTCTGACAGTGGCGATGAGACTGATGAAGACATCTTCAAGACAGACAGACAGAAATACGATGACAGGGACCAAAAAAATGGCTGTGCCAGTTGTGGAGGACCAAAGACGGACATGTCAATTCAAAGACGCCATTGTAGACGACGTGACAAGAAAGGACATTTTGCAAGGGTGTGCAGGGCAATCCAGCCATCCAGCCACAACCAAAGAGCAGTCATTAGTCAAATCGGGCAGCCACAAAAGTGGAGAAAAGATAGAACTGGCCAGCACCAGAAAAACACGCAATTCAAAATGCCAGAAACATTCCAGACCAGAATTGGCCAGTCAACCACCTCCCCAGACAAGAAGATGCACATCACTGTCGAAATAGAGGGCATGCCTTGTCAAATGGAGCTTGACACTGGCTCATCTATTACCATAATGTCTTGGGCCAAACTTAAAGTGGCAGTTCCAAGCCTAAGAAGGCATCAACTAAAACACCAATGACTGAGACTAAAAGGGAAATCGTAGAAGGCTACGGCATGTTCCAGGTCAAGTATGGCCAGCACAACAAAAATCTTCCCCCAACTGTGTTCAGCGGATATCTTCCAAGTCTTTTAGGTTTGGACTGGTTCAGAGCTTTGAGACTGGGGGTCACCGGAATCAATGCCACCCGAAGCAGCCTGGGGGCTGACCTCCTACACGAATTCCAGGACATGTTCGATGACCGTCTTGGCAAGTATGCGGGGACCCCTATTTCATTCAATCTGGACCCTAATGTAGCCCCTATTAGATTGAAGGTGAGGAGAGTGCCTTTCGCACTAAAGCCGAAGATAGATCAGGAGCTAGACAAGCTCATACAACAAGGGATCTTAATTCTGGTGGACCATGCAAAATGGGAAACATCGATAGTCACCCCAATTAAATCAGATGGATCAGTGCGCATATGCGCTGATTATAAAGCGATATTAAACAAGGCCCTTCAAAAGAGCGCTTATCTGGTCCCCATTGTGCAGCACCTTTTACACTCTCTGGGCCCTGGGAAGGTTTTTGCTAAACTCGATCTTGCGCAGGTGTACCAGCAGCTGCGGATAGAAGGTGCTACCGCAGAAGCACAGACTATTGTATTGTAGAGGTGCCTTCAAGTGCACCAGACTACAGTTTGGGATAAGCGTCTATTTCAAAATGTAATGGAGCATCTGCTGCAAGGATTTCCAGGTGTAGTCCCCTATTTCGACGATGTCCTAGTCTCCGCAGCAGACGAACAACAACTGGGGGACCAGTTATGGAGAGTGCTAACCATTTTCAGGGCCATAGGACTGCAAGTTAAATTGAGCAAATGCAAAATAGCAGTTCCTGCCATTGAATTTTTGAGGTACAAGATTGACAGGACTGGCATTCACCCCACTGAAAGTAAGTACGGGCTATTTGGAATGCGCCAACCCCCCCAAAACAGGGCAGAATTGCAGGCATTCTTGGGACTTTTGAACTTTTACTCCATATTTCTAAGAGACAAAGCTACAGTTGCTGAACCGCTCCACTGGTTGTTGGCCAAAAAGTCCATTTCGGTTTGGGGAAAATCAGAAGCTGAAGCATTTGTGGCTGTAAAAAAACTCTTGTCTGCCAACAGCCTTTTAATCCAATATAATGGGACGCTTCCCCTTGTATTGGTCTGTGATGCGTCCCCCTTTGGTGTAGGGGCTGTTTTGAGCCATAGACTACCGAACGACCTAGAGGCACCCATCGCCTATTTCTCCTGTATCCTGTCCAGCGCTGAACATAATTACAGCCAGCTGGACAGGGAGGCCCTGGCTGCTGTAGCAGGGGTCAAGAAATTCTACAAATATCTGTTTGGCCAAACTTTTGAACTAGTCACAGACCACTGGTCCCTCTTAGGACTTTTGGCTGGAGACTGTCCCACTCCAGCAGCACTGTCTCCCCGTCTGACTAGGTGGGCCATTTTTCTGGCTTTCTATTCCCAGCACCTCGTTCATCACCCCGGTCGAAGCCTCGGACATGCTGATGCCCTGAGCAGGTGCCCGTTACCGGACTTGCTGGAGGACCCGACTCCAGGGGTCCCTATCCTGCTCATCGATGCTATGGATTCAGGGCCTCTCACTTCTGCAGAAGTGGTGAGAGCCTCTGCTAAAGACATTGTATTGCGTACTGTGATTGGCTGGGTGCATAGGGGGTGGCCAAAGGATTCTGTGAGCAGGGAATTTAAACCATTACAAGACAAGCAAACTGAACTGTCTATGCAAGGGGTATTGGTATTGTTGTACCATTAAGTGTGCAATGCAAAGTGTTGAAAATGTTGCATGTGGGCCACCCAGGTATCGTGAGTTTGAAGGGGTTGGCAAGGAGCTACGTATGGTGGCCCGGAATGGACAATAGCATTGCCCAATGGGTGGCTAAATGTTCCCCCTGTCAAGAATCGAGGCCCCTGGCTCCCACAGTTCCAGTCAGGGAATGGGAAAAACCCCAGGGCCCCTGGTTGTGAATTCATATCGATTTCATAGGACCTTTCTATGGGCAAACATTTCTTGTGATTGTTGACGCCTATTTGAAATGGGTTGAAATAATTCTGATGCACTCCACAACTGCGGAGGCTGTAATTAGGACACTCTGGAAACTCTTTGCCACCCATGAGCTGCCAGACACTCTGGTGTCCGACAATGGGCCCCAATTCAAGGCCATGAGTTTGAGGGGTACCTGGCAGAAGTGGGAATCCGACAGCCCTATCAGCACCGTTTCATCCGGCCAGTAATGGGCAGGCTGAGAGATTTGTGAGAATGTCCAAAGAGGCATTGACTAGACTAGGGCCCAGGGATTGGCAGGCCAGAATTGACACCTTGTCTGCCCAACATGGCACACCATGTACAGCCATGTACAGCCACAGGGAAAAGCCCAGCTGAACTGTTAATGGGCCAAAGGCTCTGCTGTGCTCTAAATCGGCTACATTCAAATTATTTCCCGGACAAGTATAGGGAATCCGAAAAAACAATTAGAAGCTTCTCCATTGGGGCACCAGTGTCAGCAAGAAACTATGCAGATGGTCCTCTATGGATAGCAGGGCAAATCACTGAGGTAACCAGTCCAAAATCGTATATAGTACAAATGGGTGATGGAAGGGTCTGGTGCAGGCACATAGATCAACTTAGAAAATGCGTTGAAACCAAGCCAGATTTCAATCCAACAATACCAGTCCCTGACCCCCACCACAGTTAACTCAAACCCGAAGTGGCCGGAGGACTTATCTGCTGAGTTTGGTGTCCAGCACCACTCTTTTGAGAAGCCAGCCCCAACCGAAGAAAACAACACCCATAGTAAAATCCAGGAGGTTCCATTTGCTGGCCTGGGAGAAACGTAAAGTCCCTTCGACCAGCCCAAAACCCCGCCTCAGGCTGAATTGCTCAGGTCAATTAGAATCAGGGAACGCCCTGTTCACCTGCATGATTATATATGTAAATAGTTGTCTAAGTGTCTTCTGGGAAGGGAGGGGTGTTATGTATCTAATTTTGGAGGGAAAATTGAGCGGGGAAAAACTGACCATTGGCTGACACCCTGACCAAGAAACTATATAAAGAGAGCTGCACCACTGTATATTTGGCTGGATTCTCACTTTACAATAAAGAGCTGTTGTTCACATAGACCTGTCTCCTGTCTCCTCAATCGCCCAACTTAACAATTTTCTTTTTCTAATTCTGATTACAAACTAGTGAACAGATAGTAGCAAGCAAGGTTAATGCTTTAGTTACATTTATTTAAGTTAAGTGCAGCTCAGGTCAGTATTGGTTATATCATTCCATCAAACACATCTCTTATTTGCTTCAAATCCAACTTGTTTGCTTACATTTAATGCAAAAAAAAAAATTCCATATCTGTTCAGGAGATTATTTTATATATCTATATCATCAGAAGTTTCATCAATTCCCTTAGGTTTTAATGTCAGTTTGTCTATAAATACGACAAAGTTCACTGAGCTGTTGTGTCCTTCAAACACCAGACAATTAGTGTTGTTTGCACAAGAATAGACTTGTATTACTTTCTCTTCTAAAAGCGTGCTATTTCTTTGTATTGTCATAACAAAGCAAAAGTATGACAAGGCATAGACTTTTCCACCATAATGAAATATATTGTATTTCTGTTTCAAGTAGAGAAATGTCAGCATTTCTTGAGTTGGTAAAAACTAACATATGAAAGTTTTATGAATCCAAGAAAGCCGTAAGAGAGAAACAAATATGTTATTGTTTGATTTATAAACTGGACAAACTGCTAGTAAATTCTCAAGGCACCGTTTATCTAAAATATGTGAAGAAACTCCTGAGAATGCAATGTAAACAATCCACAAGAAGTTTCCAAATATCTGAAAAAATTTTTGCGCATTAAGCTGTCTAAAAGCTAAACTGGAAAAAAAAAAGGTTAGCTATGCATTTTGTAAAGGAGAAATTTTCATTACAACAAAGACGTCTTTGTTGTAATGATGTCAATTTAGTACTATTATCAAATTGAAATAGGATGAAAACAGTCTTCTGCAATTTGACGCACAGAAAATGTGCTGCAATTTATAATACATATCAGAAAAAGACAAAAAGATTTGTATGAGCCATTGATTTGGTTATGCCCATTTGAGGTTTTTTTTTTCAGGGGTTCAGTGCAGTACACCAATTAATACAGGTGGTCCCTGATATACAACCACAATTGAAACCGAAATTGAGAAGGTTACAAAAGGTTCCCACATGACCCCAGGGTAGTGCAACTATCATAAATAATGCCAGTTACCAAGTGCCTGAATTTTGATTATGTGACCATGGGGATGCTCTAATGGTTGCAAGTGTAAGAATAGATTATAAGTCACTTTTTCCAGTGCTGTTGTAACTTTGAGCAGTCACTAAACGAATAGTTGTAAGTTGAGGACTACCTGTATAACTTTGGAGAAAAATATAGTCGTTAAAGAGGTAAATATGATAAGGAATTGTGCCAAAATATGATATTTGACTTTTATGAAAAGCACTGGCTCTCTTGTATGGAGGTTCGGAAAAGAAAATGATAAAGAGGAAGAGAATGTTAAGCACTTATTGAATTCAAGAGATACGCACTGTATCAATTCCTGTAATTTTTTTATTCTAAACTTAAGATAAAGCAAAGATTTTTATATGATATAAAGTAGAGTTAATATATTAAATGGTTGAACTAGTTTTATATTAATATTACATGGATATATTTCTTCTCTTTTTCTTTTAAGTTTTAGTTCTTCAATTGCTATTTGTATGAAAGTTTTACTACGCTCTCACTGTTGTATTACTTTTTATATATTTTACTAATAAGAAAAATAGAAAGCAGATGATTTTAACTTTACTAACTTGAAATTCTGGGAGTTAAGAGTTCCAATATATCTGGAGGATATGAGGCTAGAGAAAGATAAGCTAGTTAATCCCAAAGGACCTTTTCCAAGAGGCAACTAATTTTTACTTGAAGACATTTCGTTTCTCATCCAAGAACCTTTGCCAGCTCTGACTGGATGGTCAAAAAACCAAATAAACCCACCCATCAGGAATAGATTCAGCATTTAAAAGGCAAAAGCCACTCTTTTGAAGACCGCAAAGTCCACATTTTGGACAGAGAGGACCGCTAGTTTGAAAGAGGAGTCAAAGAGACCATCTAGGTCAAAATTGAACAGCCCTCTCTCTCAACAGAGGGGGAAGGATACAACATCATCTATCTCCAGTCTACAACACAGTCCTTTCAACAGTTCCAAGAAAGCTCCACACCTATTTGGGCCACTTGGGTGACCCTGATGACACAAATAAACCTCCAGGTGGCCTTAACAACTTGCTAAAAGAATGCAAATGACCAGCTGTCTGCAAGGAGTATAAATCCTTCCATTCCCCACCATCCAGTCAGAGCTGAAGAAGCTTCTTGGATGAGAAGCGAAATGTCTTCAAAGAAAAACTGGTTGCCTTCTTGAAAAAACACTTTTGGGACAACCATGACCAGGATGAGTGAGAATCTCCATAGATGTAAGCTAGTTAAGAAAGTAATGTTGGACCTTTTTTCATGGACCACCTATAGACAAAAGTCTTGCCAAACTAAAGCAGACTACTTAACTTTTAAATATATACTCTGAAAACTGTTAGGAAGCAGGTGTCTTAACTCTCTTCCCCCAACATATCAAAACTTTGATGTGTCTTGTTGCTGTGAAATATACAACCTCCCTCCTGGGAGTCAGGATTATATTCCATCACATGCAGGGACTTCCTGCCTGGGGATGAAGAACTAGATGCATAGAATAAGCAAACATGGACTCCATAGCTGGCATTAAACAGTATATATGGGGTAAATGGCAGTATATAGATTGCTTTAGTGGGCAAACTTGGTGAAGGGCAATATTTGAATCTAGGTATCTTGTTGGTAGAGCAGCAGGTGTTCATTTCCACCTTGGCATACAGACAGTGCTCTAAGAGATACTAAAGGATTTTTGACAAGGGGAATGTCTTGGAATAGAGAAGGGTGTTAACCAGGTAGATCACAGGTGTCAAACTCAATTGTGTCACCTGACATATCATGACTTATCATGATTTTTTTTGCCTTTGCAAAGCCAGGGCGGGCATGGCCTGTGCATGATGCATCCGGCCCATGGGATGTCAGTTTGATAGGCATGAGATAGATAAGAATTTGGTTTCCTGAAAATATTGTTGAAGTGCTGGAAGACTACTGGTAAATTACAGATGCCAAAATAGCATGACCAAGCATTAGGCATGGCTGGACATTCTTCCTCTTCCTCGAAGCCAACATAGTCCTAGGCTGCATTAACAGAGGGATAGATTCAAGATCACGTGAAATGTTAATACCACTTTGCAATGCCTTGGTAAGACCACATAGGGAATACTGCATCCAGCTTTGGTCACCATAATAAAAGAAAGATGTTGAGACTCTAGAAAGAGTACAGAGAAAAGCAACAAAGGTGATTAGGGGACTAGAGGCTAAAACATGTGAAGAACAGTTGCTGGAATTGGATATGTCTACTTTAATGAAAAGAAGGACTAGGGGTGACATGATAACAGTGTTCCAATATATGAGGGGCTGCCACAAGGAAAAGGGGGTCAATCTGTTCTCCAAAGCACCTGAAGGCAGAACAAGAAGCAATGGATGGAAACTAATCAAGGAGAGAAGCAACCTAGAACTAAGGAGAAATTTCATGATAGAAGAATTAACCAGTGGAATGGCTTGCCTTCAGAATTATGGGGGCTCTATCGTAGGTTTTCAAGAAGAGATTGGACAGCCATTTGTCTGAAATGGTATAGGGTCTCCTGCATGAGTAAGGGGTTGGACTAGAAGATCTCCAAAATCCCTTCCAACTCTGTCATTCTGTTGTTCTGTTGCATACATACATGTGGTAGGATGTCCAACTCTGGCCAACTCATCTAAGATCTCATAGGAGAGGCCTTCTTGGATTTTGCTTATGTTGTCCCAGGCCAGATCTTGGGCAATTGTCTTGAAGTTAGAGATATACTGTACCATGGAACAGTACAGTACCGTCCATCCCCACCAACATAGTCAGTTTGAACTGTCAGCCTTCACAGAGTTTTTAGAAGTGTGATAGAGCTCCTCTGGTATGGGGTTTATCGCCACAAGATACCAACTGGCCAATCTGATGACAGTTCCATCAGACATTTTATGACAACTGTATGTTTCCAGTAGGAAAGCAGATACTGAATTATAAATTGTGTTGTAACAGGAAGGCTGGGAACTGATCAAGGACGTTCATCAGAAACAGCCATGGGTCATTTGAACAGTGTGTTGCTGAGCCCCTAGTGCTTCCAAATGTATGCATATACCAGTAAATCAAATCCACATTGGTAGAGATATAGAAACAGTTTTTCCTCAGTCAAGATATTTCCTTTGTCAGGCCTGGAAGCCATCTTTTGCATTGGGCCTTCAGGCCTGCCACATTTACTACTGTAGGAAACTGGGAGTGGGGATTGTACGGAGTGTGGATGATACATAGTCGTAATAATATTCTTTTCTCAGAGGGTCAAGGACATTTTGCCTTGCACCTGGAGGGCTGGAACTGGGAGGCATCTCCTGTTGGGTCAGTGCTATGATTGGGCCATGTGATTGACTTGTGGGTGCTGGGCAGGGCCTTGGACTTTCCTTTGGGTGGGGAAAACCTGGAAACATTTAGATTTGGGTTTTCCCAGGTGTGCCAATATGACATCTCTAATAAAATGGAACTTTGAAGAACTTCAAGCCTCGGAGTCTTCTTTCGTTGGGGGTGTTACTTGGAACCCGGACATTCTTCTTATTCTTAGTGCTGTTCTTATAAATAATTAGCATATTTCAAATTATTTATATGAGCCGCATTCCAGACCAGTATAACATAATAGTCATTCCTAAAAACGATTAGATCAGTAGTTATGTGACAATTAAGGCTGGATTTATTCCAAAAATAAAAGGTGCTTCCATATTTGATGTGGTGCTAATGGGGATATAGGTATAGAAAGCTGAAGCCCTTAGGGAAAACTGGACAAGTCACTTTGCACAGCTGGTTTTCCATAAGTGCAAGGCAACTGTTGGATTGTGGTGTCCTCCAGTATGTTCTTTTCTCCACAGAAGAATTTCTTCATCTATATTAGCTGCCATGGATCACAGTTTCATTATTGACAATGACAGTAATTTAATATATGCGTATTATTTCTCTTCAGAATAATAATCCAATTTTCAGAATCCTGTCTTGTTGCTGATCGCTGTTTCTCACCAACTTATTCATGCTTAGCTGAGCAAGATGACAAACACAGTGTGCAAGTCTTTGAATTACTCTGAACTATATTCATCAGGCATGATGCTACAAAAAAGAAAATAGAGAAGAAACAAATACATTCAAAAGTTAGAATAGATGTCTAAGCCATGAGGGTTGTACTTCAAAATAATCACAAGATAAAGGTTACAGATTGAATGGAGAATCAGTATTTGGTGTTATTGGCATTACAGTGCATTCAGTCTTCATGAACAAAGAAATGGTTGCTCACTTCATCCCTGTAGCCACTAAAAGTTCCCATCACACAGTTCCCTTTTGAGATAAGTAATATTGTGCAACGTACACCAAAAAGTAAATAATAGTACGCAGAAAAATATTAAAGGCATGAGTTAAGGATTCTAGTTCATACCAGCACCATTCACTATACCTTTTCCATACTTTCTATTCTTTCACCATATGCATACAATAATTTAAATGTTGCCTCTTGTCCTTTAGACTTCTCATTTTTAAAAGATCTCATCAACTTTATCAAATGACTTTCTTGGTGTTCTCCTTCCTCTTGACACAATGAGTTTTATTTTGTAATTTGTTCCTCATTCACTCCCTCAATTCAAATAAACTAGTATCTCAATGTTTCTTTATACTTTTTTATTTGACTCACAATAATTTATTACCTTTAGATTTTGTCTTTTCTGGTTTTACAGTAGTTATTAAATCACTAATCCCACTGTATTCTGTTTACTTTTTTATGTTTCTCCTGACATACTCAATTCTTTTTTACATAGAACAAGATGGAGAGAAGCATGTTCTTATATATACCCAATTTTGCTCCTTTCAACAAATATTTACTCCACTCAACAGTCCATATGCTACATATACTTCCTACTATACTTTTACAAATATTTTCATGATTTAGAATTTTCCATCCATTTCCCCATTATTAGTAAACATTCTGTCTTTTCTTTGTCAAACATAACTATCTTGGTGCTTGATGGATTAATCTGCTGCTCAGTCTTGAATCATTTGCTAAGCATTTAATTTATTCTCAAGCATGCTTAATTTCCAATATATACTGTCCTTGAACAAACAACCTTCAACTTTTGGTTTGCACATACATTATATTTTCCTATTCTTTTCTCATCCTCGTTTTTTTGCAGAAGTCATTACATTATGTGTATCTTTTCTCACATATAATTTATTTTGCCAATTATTCCACTAAGCACCCCTTCCTTCTGATGCATTGATAAATTTATATTACATTGTTCAGACTAAGTTTGAGTAGGCAATAGAAAGATTAAACTTGATAAAACAATTGGACTCTTGTCAATAAATATTATGCTAAACTATTATGTTTATGTTGAGATTTATTCCAGTGGTTTCCCTGTAGAGTTACAGGTAAAACTAAATGTATTTAAGTTAAGTTAGAAGTCAATGAAACACCTATACTGGACTTTAATTAATTAAATAATCAAGTTTATCAATGTGACTAGTGGTAAGCTCTAAGTTTTGCTCACTTTGAAGATAGGTTGTAGGACATCAATTACTGATGATTTGTTCTTTTATAGCTTATTGCTGTTCGAGAGGAGTGGGGTATCTTCTAAATGTGATATTTCTGGAAATCGGTGAAAATATTCCAAGCTGTCGAACAGTACACAGAGAGTTGGGGGAGGGAGAGAGGACTTCATGTTCCACAATGTTGGGGCTAAGACAGAGTTAAGTTTGACTCCTGGCCTATGACCCCTCACTTCTCATTGAGCAGGTTTGTGATTTTTATTTCCTTTAAGGTCATTATTACTGAAAGGGTTTATACCTGAATATCATTGAACCTTGTTTTGCCCCATCCCTTGATCTGTTCAACATTGTTGACATTTTTTTTTATTTTTAATATATTTTACTATACTTAAAGTGAAATTCTTAAAGTTCATTCTGAGCATTTATTATTGAATTCAAATGTTTGCTTCTAATTTTGAGTAGAGAATGAAGTTAGCAATAATCAATCATATCTAATTAGCTGGTGACACACTGTGTTTACTGTAATTAAACAAGCCATTACTGCTTACTTTCTCATGATTAAGATCACACAGATTGAGAACCAGCTGTTAATCACTCCTGTTCCAAGGCTAATGTCATTAACATTAATGCCTGCATTATAGCCGGGGGGCTGCTTTTTAATACTGTAAGCCTTTTAGTTGAGAAACTTGATATAAATAACAAATGAAGCAAATCATATGGCTGTGTAGAGGAGGAGTTTGCAAACATGATAACAATATCATGTATGAATTCCTGCTCACCTTTGATTTGAATATGAGAAACAAAGATGGCCTGGATAATGGATGGGAAAAAAGTAGGTTTGGGTCAGGGAGCTGATCATCTCACTATTTTTTTCTCTCATTTTCTTAGCTGGCTTTATCAAGTAATTTCCCTCCAAAATTCCTTGGTCTTTTCTCCCCTGAAGAAGATTATTAGATCATAAAATGTCAAATCAGGCCACACCTTCTTTTGCATCAGGCCCACATCAGTGACCAAACACTGTGCAGTCAGAAGAAGACCAGGGAACAGATTTTGATCCTGCCCTGCTGGATCAAATCCTAAGGGAGGCAAGAAGGAAAAAGATGAAAAGCGGAACTGCATGAGCCTCCATCACCTGGGTTGTGCAGAAGCTTATCCACATCCTTACCAAAAAGGTTGAAGCCAAGGCTACACTATACTCTTAACTCTATCCCCTCGTGCCTCTATCTTACAGGCCAAACAATTAATTTAACCCATTCCTCCAGAGCATAGGATCCCCTGTCAACAGGGGTGGGTTCTACTTACCTTTACTTTCGGTTCGCATTGTGCCCACGCATGCGCAGATCACTTTTGATGACGTCAGTGGAGCTTCCTGCTGGTTTTATTACCGGTTCTCTAGAACCGGTCCGAACCGGGGGCAACCCACCACTTCCTGTCAAGGCACAATCTAGTGAGCCTTGATTAGTGAAACTAATCTGGACAATGCCTGGTTCTCAACCTCAGCCATGGTGGTCAGCACAAAGACACAAATGGGAAGAACTGGAATATAGACTTTAAATCAAAATCAGTTCTAATATTAGGCTTGTTCAAAGGGGTCTTGTTTGCAGAAATGGTAGATGAGCCAATGTTCAATGTCCGATAAAACTACAAATAACCTAACCCCAAAAATACAAAAGCAGAGGCAGCAGATACTAATGCAAACACTTTTTCCGATCAGTTCCTAAAACATAAAAGTACAAAACATCCAAAGAAACCATACCAGCCTCAACCCCAGTCTATGGAAAACACTTTTTCCCACTATCATAAAATGGTCGCATAGACAATGACCATCTCCATTTACAGAAGGGTGTGGAGGCTAATAGATCATATGATTGTGTGATAACATTCAGACTCCCACACACACATATTTCTTTAACCCATCCTCCATTTCTGTCAAAGCAACCAAACATAACATAGTTTTCAAGAGCATCAGTCACTTTCTCAACATACTGGTGAAGTGCCCATCCTAGGAATAATAAGAAAACCACTCCCAGGCATGATATCTGGTCATGAAACTATTAACCACCATGTGAAATACTGTAGGTTCTGGGTTAAAAAAAATCTGCAATCTATCATAGAATGCTTCTAGGACAAAAAAATCCCAGTACCCTAGGTAGGGCAAGAATATCTTTCAACTACCCTGTGTCACTTTGATGTCTTGCTAGAAGCCAAAAGAGAAAAATGAGTTCAACAACTTAGTGTCAGTTTTTCAAACCCAATGCCCAGACCACAAGACTCATGCCAGTTTCCGGACTGGAGGATCATATTCCTTTTTGTAATACAATGGATGAGTTCTCATCCCCTCAAATATATACTTGTAGAGTCTGAGTCTAGAGGATGGCCTTGAAGGACAACAGAAGGAACATCTGTTACCAAGGCAATTATCAGATAAATATGTCTTGACTCCAGACTAAAAGTAGTTATATAAAAATGCCTCAGATATCACCTCCCCCCACTTCACAGGAAGAAAAAGAATGAAAGGAAAAACATTCAAACTTGGAAGACTGACATTGGCCTGTAAGGCAGATTAAACTAAAAAACATACTGTGTGCACTGAAAGCTACTTTTATTAGAACAGCTATAGTTACAGATCCCTGCATCCTATATACTCTCTACTTGTGCCTCTCCTTCCAGAACCTACTAATCCAAGAATCTTGGAGATGCCATCCCAATAAAGGTGAGGATCTTCTTGAAGTGGTGTCTCTTTAAAGCTCTAAACATACCTTCCACCTGCTTATTCTGCAGTAGCCAAAAGTTTAGAAGGATCTCCAGTTCTCAGACCTGCTCCTTCAGAGAGAGTGACACCCTATCCACAGTCATTATCAAAGCAGATAGCCAGCTGGTTTATGGACAATTGGCAAGTTTGTTTTGTTGGGATCAACTTCAGTGTAGGGTTTGTACTTTGTACGTGTATGTGTTGTAGGGAAAGGAATGCGGGCGGCATTCTTATTTTGGATGGCAAACCTCAGATAAGTAATGTTCCCAGCAGAGTACAAAGGTACAAGCAAAGTAAAGGGAATAAGCTTACAAATACAAGCTCCTAAATCTATACATAACCAGAGTATGTACACAATAGAATGGAACATCCGTTATTCTTTCTTCCTTGCACGTATGCATATCCGCCTGAAAGCAGAAGTCAATAACTAACCAATTGTTGTGTCTTGGAGATAATATTAGCCAATGATGAAGTGACACATATGTTAGCTAAACTATGAAACGCTATATATACTCTTTGTAATGGTCAATAAAATACCGTCTTGATTTTTAACTGGAAACGCTCTCCTGGGTCATTTCTACACTTCAGTGTATATCTTCCCATTTAGATCCTTATAGCCCCAAGACATCCATTCAAGATTTTTGAGATGTAAAATCATGCATTTTATGAAATTTGTGTATTATCTTTTTACAAAAGTTGGATTATTTGAGAGCTGTGTATTCCTTACTATGCTGTATTAACTCAGTTCCCCCCCCCATATGTATTGTTTTTAGTTGTTACGAGTAGTCCTTGGTTAACTAGACTAATTGGGACTGGGAACTCCATCATCTAAGAGACACAGTTGTGGAGTACAACATCATGACTTGGAGCAGCAATTCAGGCAGTTCCAGTTGTGGTCATTAAGCAAACCCTGCATAGTTGTTAAGCATGACATCATGTGATCATCAATTGTGACCTCCTGCTACCTTACCCATCGACTTTGTTGGAAGCAGACAGTGAACATCACAAATGGTGATCATGTGACACTGGGGATGCACATGAATGCACAGCTGCAACTTTGAATACTGGTCATAAGGCTCCCCATTCAGTGCTGCTGTAATTTCGAATAAATAACTGAGAACTACCTATATATTTTACCATATTCCGTTCAGGATTTTTGTTTATTTGGTGTTATATCTCAGTGGGCATGTATTGAATAGCCTCAATACTTTTAATATCATGTGCTCTGAAGTAGATTATTTTGCATTTTTATGCAAAAGAGTAATGAAGGCGAGATATAGATTTCATCTGAAGGATTGCAAATCAAAACATTCACACCTCTTCCTCTGGTGAACTCACACCTGGCTCAGTGCAAAGAGAACACTGAGCACACAGGGGGAAAATGTCTGTAGTGCGAATGAAGCAAGGTTTACTGGGCAAGAGGAACAGTCCTGCTGAGATGGCCTAAAATTTTGTTTTCAAGATAAAAGTAAGATTGTTATTTTGGGTATCTTATCTAAAAGAGGAAAATAAATAAAGACAGCCCCTAACAACTTTCATACACATAATCATATATGAGATATGATATGGTAAAAACTAGCTATGCCCTTCTCTTAGGAAAAAAAAGCCTACATCTTCTGAAAACCTTGGGAATCCTTCTACCACTCTCCACTAAGTGCAGCATTTTTACTCAGTTTTATTCCCCCACAGCTTATTTTGTAAGACATTACTAATGTCTCGTTTGTCTAGAGAATTGAGAATGAAGCATTTATGATATCCAGCATATATCAAGGAGCCCCTCACCTTAGTTGATGCTGGAGAATATGGAGGGAGTGTATTAAAGTATATATACCAGGGGTGAAATTCAGCAGGTTCTGACGGGTTCTGGAGAACTGGTAGCGGAAATTTTGAGTACTTCAGAGAACCGGCAAATGCCACCTCCGGCTGGCCCCAGAGTGGGGTGGGAATATCCTTCCCCCAGGAGTGCGGAGAGAATGGGGATTTTGCAGTATCCTTCCTCTGGAGTGGGGTGGGAATGGAAATTTTGCAGTATCTTTCCCCCAGGAGTGCGGAGGGAATGGGGATTTTGCAGTATCCTTCCCCCAGGAGTGGGGAGGGAATGGAGATTTTGCAGTATCCTTCCTCTGGAGTGGGGTGGGAATGGAGATTTTGCAGTATCTTTCCCCCAGGAGTGGGGAGGGAATGGGGATTTTGCAGTATCCTTCCCCCAGGAGTGGGGAGGGAATGGGGATTTTGCAGTATCCTTCCTCTGGAGTGGGGTGGGAATGGAGATTTTGCAGTATCCTTCCTCTGCCATGCCCACCAAGTCATGCCCAACAAGTCATGCCCACAGAACTGGTAGTAAAAAAATTTGAATTCCACCATTGATATATACCTAACTCTGTGAAGAATTCCTATATGCCCACATGGTATCTGTTCGGAAGAGGAAATTTGCATAACTTGGAACAGCTTGCTTACAATCATCCCATTTCTCTCCACATGCATTCATTAAGTTTGCATGTAAGGAATTCTTAAACAAAATCCCACACTCTGATACTTACCACAAGTCGCTAACATGATATTTGTATAAACTCCCCCCCCCCGAATAAAACGAATGGTTTCATTGGTGCTACGATTAGGGAAGAAATAAATATGCATATTACCGTATATACTCGAGTATAAGCCGATCCGAATATAAGCCGAGGCACCTAATTTTACCACAAAAACTGGGAAAAACTATTGACTCGAGTATAAGCCGAGGGTGGGAAATGAGGCAGCTACTGGTCAATGTAAAAAATAAAGATAGAGCCAAGTAAAATAACATGAATATTTATTTGAACGAAAAACAATAAAAGTGCAAAAGGGGGAAGGAGGATTCCCAGCTTTAGAAAATTTAGAACTACGCCGCCTTTGGTATGACCTGAGCATAGCTCATAAAATTATCTGCTACAATGTACTTCCTATCAATGACTACTTCAGCTTCAACCACAACAATACACGAGAACACAATAGATTCAAACTTAAAGTGAACCTCCAATCTAGATTGCAGAAAATGTGACTTCAGTAACAGAGTTGTTAATGCCTGAATGTGCTACCTGACTCTGGTCTCTTCCCAAAATCCCCAAAGCCTTAACCAAAGACTATCTAGTATTGACCTCACCCCATTCCTAAGAGGTCTGTAAGGGGCGTGCATAAGAGCACCAACGTGCCTACCGTCCCTGTCCTAATGTTCCCTTTAGTTGTATTCCTTTTATGTATTCAATTCATGCTTATATTTATATAATTATTTAATATGTATTTGACAAAATAAAATGAATGAATGAATGAATAGAATAGAATAGAATAGAATTTTTATTGGCTAAGTGTGATTGGACACACAAGGAATGAATGAATGAATGAATGAGTGAGTGAGTTACTTCAACAACATTGTCTCACAGAAATTGACAATACAACTGCAAGCATGAAAATGAGTCCTCCTTTAGCTTCCAAGGGACCAGGGTGCCTCTGAAGGTCAGTGCTCTAAGCACTAAGAACCCAGCACAAATCTAAGCCTGTATGCACACCAATAGTGAAAATACCCTGCACAGTGTCTCTTGGCAGAAGGTTAATTTTCATAGACGTTGGGGTGGCTCTTTTTTTTTTTTTGGCAGGGCAATAAGGATCTCTAATATCATTAAACCCAAGTGTGAGGAAAAGACAGCAGCTAAAATGTTAAGGCCAGTTGTGTGACCTTCTCCAATACAGTTGGCCTGGCTGTTTGCCAAAACTTAAAACACCCTCCATCCCCCTCCTGCTAAAGCTTCTTTCTTAAAACAATTGTGGTCTTTGCCTTTCATGTCGCTCAACCTTTCACCTGCCAGGTTCCTAGCCCTTCACCCTTGACCCACTGCTGTGTTTGCTTAGCATTGTGCCAATCGACTTTAGAAGTCTGTGTGTGTGTGTGTGTGTGTGGGAGAGAGAGAGAGAGAGGAGGAGGGAGTGCAAAGGGGAAGGAGGATTCCCAGCTCTAAACAAAGGAAATCCCGGAATGCCAGCGCGAAGGCGGTGCTCGCTCCTCCTCCCTTGCTCAAAAGCCCCAATAACCTTCACCAGCAAGGCAGACCCCACGGGAAGGAAGGGGACGGGCTGACTCACCGAGCATCTGGCTGAAGAGCAGCTGCTCCAGGTCGCCCAGCACGGTGAAGCACGGAGGGAGAAGAAAGAATGAAAGAAGGGGAGGAATGGCCCCTCCTTTCTCTCTCTCTCTCTCTCTCTTCCAGCGCCACGGAACAGAAGGGGACTAGGGCGCGCACACACACGCCCAGCTTCTGAAGCACGGAGGGAGAAGAAAGAATGAAAGAAGGGGAGGAACGGCCCCTCCTTTCTCTCTCTCTCTCTTCCAACGGGAAAACGCTCTTTCGCTTGCGGGGGAGAGGAGGGAGGGAGGGAGGGAGGTTGGCTTGCTTATTCAACCCTTCCTGGCTAGCCATCCAGCCCTTCCCAGGAGAAGGCGAGGAGTTTTGGGCGAGCGACCTTTTTGCTAGAAAGCGGCAGCTGCTGCCCCAACACCACCAGTTGGGGCGGGAGCCGGGTGAGCTGCAGTAACTCCCGCCAGGCTATGCATTGGCGCGGGGAAGCCCTGGCGGTGCAGTCCTTCTCGGCTGAGGGAGGAGGTTTCCCCTCTTCTCTCTCCCGTTGCGCCTGAACATCTGCCTAGCAACAATGACGACACGGGAGAACCTTTTTTCTACTGGTTGAGCTTGGCCAATCGCCGCTTGCTCTGAGTTGCTGCATTGTTTGTTCACCGGGCGTCTCAATTTACCAGAAAGCGGAACGCGAGTTTGAGGGTCGCGGGCGGGATGGCGCTGCGCTCTGCGCCGCGAAACCACCCAAAGGCCAGAAGAAAGGTCATTCCATCGAGTAATGGGCGAAGGCTCCTTCCTCTCCGCCTTACCCATGCTGTGCGAGCCGGCTGGGCTGCAACCCCGCTGCCGCCGCTCCTTCCTCAGCCTCCCGGGGCTCGCGCTCTAGCAGCCGCCAAGCTCAGGCGGACTCGGCAGCTCCCCATCAGCACTCGCACGGCGCGATTCGGGCAGGAGGTCGGGCTTGCTCCGTGGCGGTGGTGGCGGCGGCGGCAGCGGCGCCACCGCCACAGAGCGAGCCCGACTCCTCCTGCCCGAATCGCGCCGCGCGAGTGCTGATGGGAGCTGCCGAGTCCGCCTGAGCTTGGCGGCTGCTAGAGCGAGCCCCGGAGGCTGAGGAAGGAGCGGCGGCAGCGGGTTGCAGCCCAGCCGGCTCGCACAGCATGGGTAAGGCGGAGAGGAAGGAGCCTTCGCCCATTACTCGATGGAATGACCTTTCTTCTGGCCTTGGGTGGCTCGCGGCGCGGTCGGGAAACCTCCTCCTCAGCCGAGAAGGCTGGCGGCTCCCCTGCCCAGCCCTCTCACTGCACCACCAGGGCTTCCCCGCGCCAATGCACAGTCCGCCAAGTTTGCGCCGTCCGCCCACCAGACACGGGAATGGGGGCCGGCCTGGGGGCGACAAATCCCCCGAGACCTCGGCGCGGGCCCGCTCCCGTCCCTCCCATGGGAGTCCGTTCGGTACCCCCTCCTGTGCGGGGTTCCCGAAGACGTAGACTCGAGTATAAGCCGAGGGGACGTTTTTCAGCACAAAAAACGTGCTGAAAAACTCGGCTTATACTCGAGTATATACGGTAATTTAACATACAGCATATAGAACAATGACAGTATCATTCAATTTTATGAAATAAATCTATTTCATATTGATTGTTTATCATTGCACAATTCCTGATGTAGGAGTTTCATTTTGAAGACTGCCACTGTCATTCATCAAAGTCAGATTTTTTTTTTAAAAAAAATGAAGAGCGTTTTCATGCCTTAAATTATCTTAAATTGCTTGTAAAATATCGCAGCTTGTAAAACACTGGCACGCTTTTAAAAGTGTTTTTGGCTTTCTCTCTCAGCAGAGCCAGACTAGGACAATGATTACATCTTTCTTCCGTTCCAGCCTCCTGTTGGTGTTTGTAAATCTCTCTTTCCACTCTTCTCATTTCGCTCCCTTCCCCTCTGTCGTGATTCTCTCTGCATAGAGTGTCAGGTGAGATGATCAGAGCTTTCCATGTATACTTTTTAAATTCAGGAGCAACAGAAATATATATAGTAGTCCTCCTTTTTCTATTAACAGTGCTGGGGAGTTGGGCTGAAAGAAGATCCTGTGAATTTCTATGAAAGTATACTTGAATTTGGATCTTCCTGTTACCAGTCCAATATCTTAACTAGAAGACTACATTGGCTCTCTAAACATAAAAGCAGTTAATTAAATACTGTTGAGTTGGTGCTCCTTGATATACAGAGAAATGTGCAGGATTTTGACCTATTCCTTTTAGTAACTCTTCCAAAGCCATTACCAGTAATCTCTTTGAGCTTGTCTGTCTGCCTTAGTAATTGTCATCTTGACTTTGCAAAGCAAAACCGTCCTTTCCTAATTCCATTATCTATTCACATAGTGTGCCCAAATTACAGGAACAGTACCTTCAAATTAAGAAGACATGGTTGTTCGTATTCTAAAGCTACATCAAAGTGTAGCTTGTTCACATAAAAGATGAAGGCATATTATAGTTCCATTCTGATGAAAGTACACTTACTACTTTTTATTATATTTGAGAAGGTATTTTTCTCCCTCGTGTTTGTATAGAAATGAAATATCTCATCTCCAAAACGTGGAGCCAGCTAGGACATGAAGAAAACCTCTTTATCTCAGTTTGGAAACCAAATCCATTATGAGCCATTTCCCTCCTTCTGGGGTAAATGCATCCTACAACTATTCATTGACTGCAAGACAATGCGTGGTTATTTGCCAACATGAAATGTGTACAGATTATTGTAAAATCCTTATGCACAGTCACTCATGCCCTCGTTACATCCCGCCTGGACTACTGTAATGCTCTCTACATGGGGCTCCCCTTGAAGAGCACCCGGAGGCTCCAGTTGGTCCAGAATGCGGCTGCACGGGTGATAGAGGGAGCTACTCGTGGCTCCCATATAACACCTCTCCTGCGCAAGCTGCACTGGCTGCCTGTGGTCTTCCGGGTGCACTTCAAGGTGTCGGTTACCACCTTTAAAGCGCTCCATGGCTTAGGACTGGGGTATTTACGAGACCGCCTGCTGCTACCGTTTGCCTCCCACCGACCTGTGCGCTCCCATAGGGAGGGCCTCCTCAGGGTGCCCTCAGCCAAACAATGTCGGCTGGTGACCCCCAGGGGGAGACCCTTCTCTGTGGGGGCACCTACCCTCTGGAATGAGCTTCCCCCAGGACTTTGACAACTACCTGACCTCCGGACCTTTTGCCACGAGCTGAAGACGTACTTATTCTTCTGTGCAGGACTAGCATAAAATGGAAATCTACTATTAATTTTAATGGGGTTTTTTATGGTTTTAATGTGTATGTTAATTAATGGGCCAAATTGAATAGGTTTTTTTAAAATTGGGTTTTTAATTGTATATTGTACTTCTTTATTGTGTTTTACTTGGCTGTAAACCGCCCTGAATCCTTCGGGAGAAGAGCGGTATAGAAATTAAATTATTATTATTATTGTTGTTGTTGTTGTTGTTGTTGTTGTTTATTTTATGGATTCTCAATCTCTTATAAACTGTTTTGAGGATTTTTAAACAGGCTAAATTTTCAAAGTGACTCCAATCTCAAACCAGGTTTACACCTATATCTCAATGATGAACCCCAAATTTTTTAAAATGTTACATTTATATATGTTTGTACTTTTTCTTTATTGAAAATGCTTTTCAGGAATTGCTTTATCAGTAGTGGATCCTATGTTCTCTGAAACTACTCAGATAAGATGAAGCTTTCCATATTTCATGTATTGTTTTTGGCTCATCCACAGTGGAGATGGCAACATCCACTTTTGTTTTTTTTATTATTATTATTATTTATTAGATTTCTATACCGCCCGTCTCCCGAAGGACTCAGGGCGGTTTACAGCCAAAATAAAACACAATCAATATACAATTAAAAAACAAAATTTAAAAACTTATTATACAATTGGCCGAAACTTTAAAACATTTAAAATCTAAAAACCCGTTAAAATTCATATAAAATTTAGAAATTTTAAAAATTTAAAAGTTAGAAATTTAACAGAAACTTAAGCCAGCCCCGCGCGAGTAAATAAATACGTTTTCAATTCGCGGCGAAAGGTCCGAAGGTCAGGTATTTGGCGCAAACCAGGGGGAAGTTCGTTACAGAGAGTAGGAGCCCCCACAGAGAAGGATCTTCCCCTGGGGGCCACCAGCCGACATTGTTTGGCGGACGGCACCCTGAAAAGTCCCTCTCTGTGTGAGCGTATCGTTCGGTGGGAGGCATGGGGTAACAGTAGGCGGTCCCGTAAGTACCCAGGCTCTAAGCCATGGAGCGCTTTAAAGGTAGTAACCAAAACCTTAAAGTGCACCCGAAAGACCACAGGCAGCCAGTGCAGCCTGCGCAGGAGTGGTGTTACATGGGAGCTGCGTGAGGCTCCCTCTATCACCCACGCAGCTGCATTCTGGACTAACTGAAGCCTCCGAGTGCACTTCAAGGGGAGCCCCATGTAGAGAGCATTGCAATAATCCAAGCGAGAGGTAACAAGAGCATGAGTGACTGTGCATAAGGCATCCCGATCAAGGAAGGAGCGCAACTGGCGAACCAGGCAAACCTGGTGAAAAACTCTCCTGGAGACGGTCGTCAAATGATCTTCAAACAACAGCCGTTCATCCAGGAGAACACCCAAGTTGCGTACCCTTTCCCTTGGGGCCAATAACTCACCCCCAACAGTCAGCTGCGGCTGCAGCTGACTGTATCGGGGTGTCGGCATCCACAGCCACTCCGTCTTGGAGGGATTGAGCTTGAGCCTATTCCTCCCCATCCAGACCTGTACGGCTTCCAAACACCAGGACAGCACTTCAACAGCTTCGTTGGGGTGGCCCGGGGTGGAAAAGTACAGCTGAGTGTCATCAGCGTACAGCAGGTATCTCACCCCAAAGCCACTGATGATCTCACCCAATGGCTTCATATAGATGTTGAACAGGAGGGGCGAGAGAATCTACCCCTGCGGCACCCCACAAGTAAGGCGCCTCACGGCCGACCTCTGCCCCCCTGTCAACACCGTCTGCGACCGGTCAGAGAGATAGGAGGAGAACCACCGATAAATGGTGCCTCCCACTCCCAACTCCCCTAACCGGCGCAGCAGGATACCATGGTCGATGGTATCAAAAGCCGCTGAGAGATCTAACAGGAGCAGGGCAGAGGAATAATCCCTGTCTCTGGCCCTCCAGAGATCATCCACCAATGCGACCAAAGCTGTCTCCGTGCTATATCCGGGTCGGAAGCCAGACTGGAACGGGTCTAGATAGACAGCTTCATCCAGGTATTAGGGTAGCTGCCGCGCCACAGCACTCTCTACAACCTTCTTAACAAAGCAAAGGTTGGAGACCGGACGATAATTACCCAAAATAGCCGGGTCCAGGGAAGGCTTCTTGAGGAGGGGTCTCACCACCACCTCTTTCAAGGCGGCAGGGAAAACCCCCTCCGACAAGGAAGCGTTGATAATCCCCTGGAGCCAGCCTCGTATCACCTCCTGTGTGGCCAGCACCAACCAGGAAGGGCACGGGTCTAGTAAACATGTAGTGGCGTGAAGCCTCCCCAACAACCTGTCCACGTCCTCGGGAGCCACAGGGTCAAACTCATCCCAAACAATCTCGACAAGACGCAACTCAGCCCTCTCACTTGGATCATCCCAATTTCGGTCCAAGCCATCCCGGAGCTGAACGATTTTATCGTATAGATAACCACTAAACTCCTCGACAGGTCCCTGCAAAGGGTCATCCTGCACCTCCTGATGAAGGAGAGAGCGGGTCACCAGAAACAGGGCGGCCGGGCGGTTATCTGCTGACGCAATGAGGGTGGAAGCGTAGGAACGCTTCACCTCCCTCATTGCCACTAGGTAGGCCTTAGAATAAGACCTAACTAGTGTCCGGTCAGCTTCGGAACGGCTGGACTTCCAGGTACTCTCTAGGCCTCTTCTCCGGCATTTCATCTCCCTCAGCCCCTTGGAAAACCAAGGGGCCGGCTGAGATCTGAGCCGGGTCAGAGGCCGCAAAGGCACGACACGGTCCAAAGCTCCAGCCGCGGCCTGTTCCCAGGCCACAACTAGTTCTTCAGCCGTGCCGTGGGCCAGATCCTCAGGGAATGGCCCAAGCTCCATCAGGAACCTCTCGGGATCCATCAGGCGCCTGGGACGGAACCAACATATTGGTTCCGTCTCCCTGCGATGGTGGGTGGCGGTCCGAAAGTCCAGGCGAAGGAGAAAATGATCTGACCATGACACCGGTTCTGTTACTAAATCACCTAATTCCAGATCATTTAGCCACTGTCCAGAGATATAAATTAGATCCAGTGTGCCTCCTCCCGTGTGCGTAGGGCCATCAATTACTTGAATCAGGTCCAAGGCCGTCATGGAAGCCTGGAACTCCCGGGCTGCCGTCGATGACAAGCCGGTCGATGGCAAGTTGAAATCCCCCATGAATATAAGTCTGGGGGTCTCCACCGCCACCCCGGCAAGCACCTCCAACAACTCGGGTAGGGCTGTAGTCACGCAGCAAGGAGCCAGGTACGTGATCAACAGACCCAACTGATTCCTATGGCCCCACCTCACAAAGAGGGATTCACAACCGGCAATCTGAGGAACAGTGGCCTCCCTCGGCTCTAGATCTTCCCTAATGACAACCGCCACCCCTCCACCCCTACCTTGGGCTCTCGGTTGATGAAATGCTCGGAAACCCGGAGGGCACAACTCAACAAGGGGGACCCCCTCCCTCTGAGCCCAACCAGGTCTCCGTAATGCCCATGAGGTCTGTGGACTCCCCCTGAATAAGGTCACAAATCAGGAGGGCTTTTTGAGATTGCAGGCGAAGTACTTCACCTGGTATATAGTAGCCAGCAGACTTTGGCTTTTTTATTCATTGAAAAAGTAAGTGTCTTTCCTTCTGAAGGCAGTATTTTTTTTTTCTGACAATACCTTCATACTGATGTTCTTTGACCAATGTCATAGTTTGTATAGTTAAAGATTTTGCACAACAATCCACAAAACATAGTTTAAAACATATCCTCCAAACATACCCATCACAAGACACTCACAGCCTTCTGATCTCCAGTGGGAAGCTGTTCCAAAGGACTAGGTGGCTACCAAGAAGGCACACCTCAGAAGACCCATCAGATGACAACATTCAATGGGAAAGACTTGAAGTGCAGGTCTGTCTAAGTTAATAGCATGGGCAGATATCTTCCGGGAGAATTGGTTCCACAAGTAATCTGACCCTCTGCTATATAGGTGGTAAGGTGAAGGTAATAACCAGCACTTTGGATTGCAAGTGAAAGCCAGTGCAGCTCATACAACAGTAATGTTACCATGTGACAACCCAAACCGAGTGTGCTATGCATTCTGGACCAGTTGCAGCTTCTGGATGGTCTTCCAAGGGCAGCCCCATGTAGAGTGCATTGGAGTCATCTATATGGGAGGTGATTAAAGCATGGGTGACCATGAGCAAGACCTCCCGGTCAGGAATGAGTTCAATTAGCACACAAGATAGATTTATGCAAAGGTCCCCCTGGCCATGGCTGCCACCTGCTCTTTCAGCAGGAGCTGTGAGTCCAAATCAACCCCCAAATTGTGCACCCCATCTGTATGACGGAGTGTTACCTGATCCAGAGTCAGAGATATCAACTCTGCTGATCTCAGAAGGTCAACCACTCCATCTTGCTAGGGTTGAGTCGCAGCTGGTTTCTCCTCATCCAGACCCCTACAACCTCCAGCCAAACTAAGCCAGGATCTGAATACTTTCACAACATTATAAAACTATTAAATTGTGAAAATACTCTAAATGAAAAGCAGTCCTCTCTTATTTCTTGGGATAAGTAGTAAGAGAAGGGGAGGAGGGGAGAAAAAGAAAAAGTTCTATTTTTAACCAAGATTATTCACCAAACCTCTCCATACTTTTTAAAAATCTCTCATGAATTTTATCTGATTACAACTTTCCTAAACTTCTCCTTCCTCTCAACCTTTTCACAGTTCCTTCACAGACAGTTGTACTTTATTGTACCCAAGGCCAGCAGTAATTTTGCCATATATTTGACAGTTTGATCCTCATTCATTCTGTTTATATGACCATACCATCTCTATTTACTTTTTGGTACCCATTCGTTCTTGAGTCTATCCTTTCTGTTTTTACAAAAATGCATTTTTAACATAGCACATTTCTAACACATTCAGCTTAGTTTTCTATTTTACCCGACATACCCAGTTTTCAGTTCCATATGACAAAGTATACAGATACATGCTACCGTGTACTTTCAATTTTTTAAAAGAAATATTCATTCTCTTAATACTCATTCTCATATTCATTCATTCATTCATTCTCATAACACCCACCATCTTTTGGCTAGCATTCCATCCCATAAATTGACTCCTTCCATTTCTCTCTCCCTGCCAACTTCTCATAAGCAAAGTCAGTGGCGAAGAACTCTCTCATTGTTTTATTTGCTGGGGGGGGGGTTTGTTCCCCGTACCCATGGCCATTCTGTCTCTCTAAGTAAAGAAATGTCCTTGAAAGGTTGGCCAAATTGGCCCTGGGCTGTCCAGTTAAATAACAAAGGGGATCTTACACATCTTTTTTTATGCTCCTGGCTCAATGTTGAACCATTGTCACCTACATGTTTTATTTCCATTATATACTTACTCTTATCACATTCATCAACCAATCTTCAACTCCATATTCACATAAAATGTTCCACAATTCAAGTTTATCATATACTTTATCTAAATCAAAAAGCATGCAATAAATTTTATTACTTTGTTGCTTCCTTTGCCGATACCTGACATTTCTACTTGTATTTTCAATATAATGATAGATAAAAAATGAATACTGGGTTAGAAGTCTTCTTGTTTCCTACTGACTGACTGCATAATATCAAAATGTTATCCTACTTTAGTAAATTTAATACAGTGCTTATCTTCTTTGGTTTTAATTCAGATATGCTTCCCCCCCGCAAGTTTTACTTTTATACTAAATCTTTATACTAATGTTTTTATACTAAAACAATTTTTGGTTGTAGAAATGTTTTTAAATCTAAGGTCAAACCTCTGCAGTAGTTTTGTAAAACCTTGAAGGAAGCGGGATCAACTATATAATTCTTGTGCTGCCCAAAGATAATACAGGTCCTCATGTTATGATGGCACTTGGGACCAGCGTTGCCATTGCTAAGCAATGCAGTCTTAAAATGTGATATCATGTAACTGCCTTGCTTATCAACAGCAGTCCAGATTGCCATTGTAATCCCAGGAAGTGTGGGTGGTTAAGCGGGAAGAGGCAGGAGCACAGGGGATGTATGGGTGCCATGTGAGAGGGTGCCACGGGGAGGCTGGAAGAGGCCTTGAGCAGGTCAGCTGAGGCTACAGGAGGGAAGGTGGTGCTGCAGATGAGAGGATGTACAGACTTCGCACTCCTCAGTAGAATCCTTGGGGGAAAATGCAGCAGGAGAGTCTTACTGAGGCAACTTATAATCTTCCCTGCTGACTTCCCCATTGACTTTGCAGGGAAGGTCGCAAGTGGCATTGTTCACTGTGATATTATCATGAGCCAGGCTACCTGAATGACTGGATCACAGTCAGGTGATCACGGGGATACTTGTGACAGCGGGAATTTCGAGGACCGATGGTAAATCCATTTTTTCAATAGTGCCATAAGTTTCTATAGTTGCTGAACTAATGGGTGTATCCTGTAACATATCTGCTTGCCAAGAAATATCACAATATCCCAAATACCTTTTCTTTCCTTTTTCTGCACCGTTATTTTCAAATTTGAGGTCACTTATTAAAATGGTTAAATTAGTTTTTGGCCTAGCATTGGGAGGAAAGTGCAACAGCAGTGTTATGTTGAAAGTGGCGGAGGTTTAATAAATTATTTAGGGGACTATATAGAAAAATTGGCCTTCTCTGTCAAAATGGGGATGGAACTAGTTGAGGCCTTTTTATCAGTTCTGCTATGTAATTTTGCTGGTATGCAAGAACTAAATTGGAACCTGGAATACTTCCCCTAAAAATCTCCCGGTAACTTCTTAACACTCTGCTCTGAAGAAATAGATGAGAAATATCTATTATTATAGATAGGCACATCTGGCATTATAGAGACAACCTTATCATTTTGAAAAGAAACATGCTCAGAAGTCTGTCATTTTGATCTTTGATATTATTTTGCTTTGCAGACAAAAACTGGAATTGCTTTGCTATATGATGAAATATCTGAAAATGCCTATGAAATCCGATTGAAGCTTTCAAAAGAGGTACTAACAATTCAAAAACAAGATGTCATCTGTGTTAGTGGAAGTGTTCCCAATGCAAATGTAAGTGCTTCAAATCTTATGGTGGGTTTTTATTTATTTTATTTTATTTTTAATCCCACTGTTACTATTTTTATAAATAACTCAAGATGGGGAATATACCTAGTACTCCTTCCTATTTTCCCTGCCACAACAGTCCTGTGGGCTGAGAGATAATGACTGCCCCAAAGTAATCTAGCTGACTTTCATGCCTAAAGCAGGACCACAGATCACAGTTTGCAGGTTTCTAGCCTAATGCTTTAACCACTAGACCAAACTCGCTCTTATAATCATTATTGTCATCAATATTGAATTATGTCATCAATATTGCTATTATGTTTCAAAACTTCCTGAAAGAAATTTTCAAAATTTCTAATTCTAATAAAGGTAATTTCAAAGCAATGTCATTATAACAAATTCTCCAAAGAAAAACTGAAGTTCAATTACTTGAAAAGAATAACAAAAGTACATTTCCCTTTGTAGCTATTAGACATGTGGTAGATGAACTTAGTGCTCTTAAATGTTTTGGATGGTAGTCCCCAGAATTCCCATACTGTTTTGTGTTGTGGGAATTGTCATTTAAAACATGAGATCTTCAAAGTTGTCTACCTGCATGGTAGGCATAATTATGAAAAATTTATTTAGGACATTACTCTATGGGATCTGCTCAAGAGTTCACCATTTGAACACTTGGCTTGAGCCAAGTTGATTCTTACAAGGCTTCTGTTTTAGTTTGCAATCTGTGCTTTGTGGCTTTCCCCACTAAAAGTTTATCAGCAAAGTGAACTGGAGTTGTGAGTAATTCACTGATGGCCCTCAATTACTTTCCTTTCCTGGAAAGCTAACATGCAGGGCAGGTTGGCTGATGCAGTGCAAAAATGGCTGATGAATTGTCTGTTTGAACATGATTTATTCATCCCCATGGTTCCAGCAACTCATCTGGTATTTGTAGAAGGGCAGAAGAGAAGAGCAGCAGAAAGCAAGAGGGAAACAGCCATAACTTTAAAAATTGTTTCTTTTACAAGAAAAAGCCCAGAAAGTCTGGGTTTGAGTGTTATTTCAGTGTTATTTTCATTCTGTGCAGTGTTGTCTCTTTCCCTTCATGATCTGACTCTTCCCCCCCCCCTTTCATTACAAAAATGCTTTTCTTATCCTTTCTATTCTTACTCAGCAAATTCTAGTAGATAAATTTACAAGAATTTGTACTTGTATAGTAGATAAAACTCATAAAATTATTAAAGCAACTAAAACATGAGAAGAGGTTCATTACTATTCTTCCTGTTGTTATTTTTTTACCTCTTTCATTTTATTTCACTTATTACCCTAGAACAGTGTAGCTTCCTACACTAATTTGGTTCAAATCAAATATTGAACATGGAATTATGTATGTAGGTCAGCCAGGTGATAGACTGCCTTTTTTTGTTTATCTAAATAATTCTAATAAGGAAAGTTGTCTTATACCTGGTTTTTAGAACATTGATTTTTGAAGTTCTTCTTGCTGGATTTTTGTCCCAGATTTGTCAATATTCTAACTAACAGCAAAGAGAATCTCATAGTGATAAAAAAAAGACTTTTGTAAAGATTTGAGATATTTCAATTAGGAGTCCCTGCTTTTAGATGACTTGGTCTTGCTTGTCAGATTTTGCCTTACAAAGTCTCAGAATCTTAAAGGAAGGTTGAACTATCCTCTTTAAAGTTTCCTGGAAATGGATCAGCTGCTTTGCCACCAAGTAGGTTAATCGCACTATGTTCTGAAGTGAGGGAATTATTCAAATAAGATATATGCTTTAGTAATTACTATATAATTGGGCTGCTGCTGCTGGATGGCAATTTGGGAACAAAACATGAATTTTCACAATGATTATATCCATATCTTGCATGAAGAACTTTCTGTAGTAGGTACAGATCTGAAAAACCTGAGTTCCTCTTGCATAATCTTTTGGAGCTCCTCATGAATGGTTTACTTTAATTCAGAGCCTAGGATTAGAAGTCATGGATTTGTAAATATTATTATCTATAAGCTAATTAAATCCACTACTGTCCTATATCTAACGTGTTTCTAAATATCATAGTGAATCAACTATGATCTGATGATACGAAAAACCTATTATCTTGGTCCTAAATATTAGGGCAGTGAAATGCTTTGAATTCAACCTGGAAAAGGTGCTTCAGAGTACATACATAGGAGGGTGAGAGTAGCACCTGGCTGTAATCCTTTAAAGCCTTAAAGATTAAGGACAATCATCTCTCAAGATCACTTGGCTACAGAGGGCAGCCATATAATTTCAGGAAGGAACTCGGCAACTTTAACAATTTACAGAAAGATGATGTACCTGAAACAGCTATTTAGAATGCAAATTCTCGCACCATCTGTGATGATAGGCTAAGTAGGTTCTTCATCGTGACCACAGGCATTTTTTCTTATAATACTGATAAAATAAAAAGTCACATTTTGGAGAGGGGGGAAGCAATCTTACAAAAATATTGTGAAGCTACTTTTTTCTTATTTAAAAAGAAGTCAGTATAATTAATACAAAAAACCCCTAAACTCCTCCCACCCTAACTTATGAAAGAATAATGGCTATCGCAGAGGGGGGAAATAAAATAGGACACAGCAGATGATTTATGTTTGTGGGGTTTGTGTATGTTCAATAATCTAGCCAAAAAGAATATGATGATTACCAACAGATAAAATAAGGTAGCATGTCATTAATGTTTCCAGTTTGTATAAACTATGTAGGGAAGTTTAAATTATTAATAAAAATAGAGCTGATTTGCACAGAATATTTCAAAACTCATATATTACAGCAAAACTATTCAGACCTCAAAATTCAGGCAATAATAAATGTTAAATTCTGTTACATCAGTCATCCCAAATAATGGATATGATCCAAACCTCTCTGCAGGCTGGACCTTCCATTCCCAATGGGAATAAAGGTTAAATAATAAAACCCATGAACAATACCTGGAAACTTTTGGTGTGTATGTTAGACTCAAGTTGACTGGCAATATTGTAAGTTTGTGAGTGGTTCCTCCTTTGTCTTAAGATTGTATCAGAAGAAGAGTTTCTATAGGGTACTTAGAGAAATCCAAATTCAAGAAACCCCATAATGTTCTTAGAAACAGACATTTTAAGGACTTAAGCTAATCTGCAACTAGAAAAACATGACCGGTACTTCCTTGAACTGTTTGGCCATACCCGACTCTATTCTGTTCTTTATGTTTAGGCACGTTTTCTACAAGATTTTGTGATAGTTCAGCTATCCATAAATAATCCCCTTGAGAGAGCAGTTGTATGTTTTTGGGCTACCATATTAATAAAAACAGAGCCATAACCATATTCAAATTTTTGATACTACATTTGAAAAAATTATCCCCATGAAAGTTTAAATTTCACTAATATTTTTCTCCTTTGGCTTCTTTATGCCTATTATGGCTCACAATAGTTATTTTTTATTCTTGATGTAAACTGAAGTATGCATTTATTAAATGAGGAAATACTGTAGGAGAGGAGAAATGTGAAAATAGAAAAGTAAATTTAAATCAAGTTGTTAAGATAAAAATGTATTTTTGTTGAACTTGTCTGACTATGTATCCTGCTTTCTAGTACTACTGTCTGAAAATAATACTGATTATCTACAACCTACTATTTATAAAACTCAGTAGAATCTCATTTTGAAGACAGGCTTATCCTACATGTTTAAAAAAAATGATGAGAGTTGTTTGAGGCTAAATGTTAAGATATTTCTGACTACAGCACATTTAGAAGGATCTAGGCTACTTTCACATCTTATGTTAAATAAGCTTTGCTTTAATCATGGGTTGCTAAATCAGAAAGAAGCACCATTATGTTCTGCTTATTAATTTATATCCTGCCTTTTGTTCAGAAACTCAAGAGGGCATGCATTGGAATCCCTCCTTCAGTTTTTCCCATGGAAATCTTATGAGATATTGGCCTGAGAGAAGTGGATAGTGCAAAGTTACCCAGTGAGCTTCCAGGGCTGACAGAAATTGGACCTCCATATTCCTAGCTCAATACATTAACCTCTAATCAGGAAACATAAAAACCTGATGAAAGGATACAGGATCCTTGGGAAAAAACAATGAGAGTCTGTAACTCATAACCCCAGATACCTTAGCCAAATTTAGGGAGAAAAAATGTAGGTACTGCAAAAATCTGTCCCTTCCCTCCCCAACAAAAGACTACAGGTAGTTTGGAGAGCAAAGGGATTTGCTCCTTCACTCACTTCCAGAAAATGGGACTTGAACCAAATCCAGTTGTGGTAAATTATTATTTTGTCCTTTTTTTGAGCTAGAGGTGATATAAGTGATTGATTATGTGCAATCAAGTCAATGTCGACTCTTAGCAAGAAGACTAAACAAATGCAGGTAATGATTAAATGTGAGATACACGGGTCAATTTGCTTTTTAGGTACTTTCCTCATAAATGGCTTTCTTTTCTGCTTCACTGAAGTAAAGGGAAACCTGATAAGGTAACCCCATAACAAAAGGTGGCACAATCAAAATTGGTGAATTGACTGGCCGTTCATAAATAGCACAAAAAAGATTTCTTACTCTTGCCTTCTCTTCACAAATAAGGAAAAGCTTAAATGTTAAATTCTGTCACATTTCATTTTCATTTCATTTATTTGATTTTTATACCGCCCTTCTCCCGAAGGACTCAGGGCGGTGTCATCAATCATCCCAAGTAATGGGCATGCTCCAAAGCTCTGTAACAGTATAAAACTTTGTTTCATCTTTGATGCTGCCATCACTTTGTAGATGGGATCCTAGGTGTTGACCAAGGTCTAGTGAAGACCAATGGAAGGCGTTGGCCTTCATTAGATCTTCACTACTGACTTGTACAGTGGCAGTGCTCAGGCTGATATTCAGTCTTTTTGATGTTGAGGCACAGGCAAAATTGTCAAAGGCAGTTTATGCATACCGCTGCAGTTATTCTCTGGTGGTAGCTGTGAGCATGTCATCGTTGGCATAGAGCAAGGTCCAGGGGTTGTCATGTTGCAGTTCTTTTGTGATAATATCCATGACGAGAATGAACAGCAATGGTGATAATGCTGAATTTTCATGAATGCCAACTTTCACCGGAAAGCTGTCGGAAAGGCCGACAGTGCATCCATCACACGAAACTGCTGGTATTTGTATATAGCATTTGGACCCATGTTATGAGTTGCCCAGGAACAACATGGTCACCTTAAGATTAACTGATGCGGAACATGGTCAAAGACTTTTTCAAGATCAAGGAAAACCAAATGTGTGGCTTTTCTCAGTGTTTCTCTATAAGCATTTGAACTGCAGAGTCTGTAGTACTAGAGCCTTTGACAAAGCCGCATTGATTGGTATTGATTTTTAGTATGTGCTAAAGGAGTGGCCCCCAACCGTTTGGGCTCCAGGGACCAGTTTCATGGAGAAATTTTTTTCCAAGGACCAGAGGGGACATGGTTTTGCATGCTGCTTGCATCCCACAGATGGAGCTTTGCTTGCTTGTGCAGCCTGGTTGCGAGTATGTTGTGGACCGGTGCCAGTCCATGGACCAGGGGTTGGGGGCCCCTGTACTAAATCATCTATGTCTGTGAGAGGGAAATCAGTCTACATATGGCAGGGCCCTAAAAACACAACTTCCTGGCTTGTCGAAGAAACATTTTTGATACTATGTTGAAAGGTAAAACACCCCATGATACCTCCCACTACCCAGGCTGTACATCAAAACTCCTTTTCCATCCATTCCACAGGCAGAAGACTCCCCTGACCCTCCACTCCCCTGACCTTTTGTAAAAGACCTGGTTCTGCTTACACACTTGGGGTCCACAGAACACTGAAGTCCCTTCCCATCTTTTTAATTATTTTATTCTTCTTTTTAACTGTAATCATATATATAAATTTATATATAATAATATGTTATATATATTATTTATGTCTATTTGTAGATCGCACAGAATTGGGCAATTTCTAAATGATAAATAAATAAACCAGGGTTTTGGACTAAGTTGGGAGCAGTGTGAAAGCTTAGCATTAAGACTCTGGGTTTGTTGGCTGAAAAGCCAACAGCCCAGGTTCGAGGCCAGTGTGCTGCATAATGGGTGAGCGCCCATCCTTGTCTTATCTCCTGCCAACCTAGCAGTTTGAAAGCATACGATGCAAGCAAATAAATAGGTATCATTTTTGGTGGGAAGATAACAGTGCTCTAGGATGTAATGCTAGCCACATGACTGTGGAAAAATCTTGGGATAGTGCTGGCTCAGTGGCTTCTATAAACAGAAATGAGCACTATTCCCTAAACTGTTCCCTAGTTCACTTATGACTACTGGAGAAAATCCGCAGGGACTCCTTTATCTTTAGCATCAAGTGTATTGCATGCACCCAGCCATACTCTTCACCAGTAACTCAAAAGGAAACACCGTTTGCACATGTAAAGGCATACTTCTACAGGCACAATTAGGTGAAACATTTCGCATAATGTTGAATGTATTTTATTTTTCATGCATTGTGAGAATTTACAGTATAAATACAGTTTAATGCTCTGCAAGTCAGCATTAAAATCAATAAAATCCACAACCTAATTTCCAATTTCAGTATTAAGAAAATGGGCTAAAATTAAATTAGCAATTATTTGGTACTGCTGGTTACACTTAATCATCAAAGGCCGTCTGGAAGAGACAAGTTTTTACCTGCTTGCAGAAGAGAAAAAGGATGGGAATCATCCTGGTTTCCTATATTGACTTAGCATTCTCCAACTGAGAGTAAAAATTGAGGGAGAAAGAAAGAGAGAGAAAATAATTGCATATAGGCATGATTAAAAGTAGGCATAATATTATGTTACTTTAAATATTTCTGCCAAAAGGCTTATAAGTTCTTCCCACTTGCTCCCAGTATCTTTATTTTGTATAATTCAATTAATATTCTGTTTCAAGTGCACAAAAGGAATTAAGTTCCTATTTAGCATTCATAAAAGCTGTACATAATTCTGAGGTAGGTTGTTTTGCATATACAGTATGCTGTGAGGATTCTTCATTTTTCACCTACATTTTGTTATTTAACTTTTTTACTTCTATTATTTTTTTCATGAAGCTTAAGCAACAATATAACCACGTAATTTGTTATATAGGCCCAATCCCTTCCCAGGCAATGTAGGAAAAGCAATGATACATTTTGCCTAATCTTAATTCTGTTTATTTTATGTATTTTATCTTACACACACACACACACACACAAACATACACACACATATATATACATATACACATACATGCATGGAAAATGTAAATATGGGCTCCAAATTGTGCTATGGCAAGGAACAAGCTGCATCTTTAGAACTTCTTGAGTGATTTTGGGAGATGACAGTAGTAAATCATCAGATATCATCCAATCCCACCACCTACAGAACCATTCTCCCTTTTCAGACATGGACACCTGGCTATATGTAGTCTCATAAAGACTGGTCAACCTCACTGAACTGATAACCCAACTTTATTCATTATGGTTTCAATCTATAGCTGAATAGTCAGAAGCAGGGTCCCCCAAGATCTTTTCAGGGCTCCTTGAAATAAAAATTAGTAATCCTATGTTGAAAAATAATACTAATTATTATTAACTAATATTAAAATCCCATCAAATAATCATGAGAAGCAGTAGAAGCGTTGAATATGTCAATTTTAAATCTTTGATATGGTAAATATCAACAAATATAACCAATACAACTGAAAATTTTGTGGAGTCCTCCATAATTCTTAAAAGTGGGAGGGTGTTCTGAGATGAAAAAAGTTTAGGAAACACCAATCTAAAGTACACTGGTCACGGAACACACAAACTGAAAAATAAGGTATTTAACAGCCTTCAAAAATGTTTCTTTAATTACAAAAATCATTATTCACTGTAAAAAAAGGAACAATTGGCTTAATTGTAGACTGCTAAGAGTCGCTCTGTGATGACAGGGGCAGTCTCCAAATTTTTATATATACAAGAGATTTATAGAGTTTTTTGCTTTAAATTCACTGATTTTGCCTGATGTTGGAAGAAAGGTTGACTATGATCCAAGAGAACATAATTATATCCATGCGTTCCTTGTTTTATAAGTGAATACAGGGTACGGAACTGATTATACAAAATGGTCCTTGCTCTGTCAATACAAAATCAAAATGTTATTTAAAATTTAAAGCATTTTTTTCTAAGTGAAATCTTGTCAATTGCTTTTCATATGCAACGAGATAGGTTACAATATTGCTTCAATGTTCAAAGTTTCTTGCTCTTTGTAGCCATCACATCCAGCAAATCAATTCTATCCATTTGAGGACATGCATAAGGGAAGAGTGCAATGGCTTGTCCAGTTATATGAATGCAACTTCACCTATTTAACATTGTATGAAGGTTTTTTTTTAATTTGCATTTATATCCCGCCCTTCTCTGAAGACTCAGGGCGGCTTACACTATGTCAAGCAATAGTCTTCATCCATTTGTATATTATATACAAAGTCAACTTATTGCCCCCAACAATCTGGGTCCTCATTTTATCTACCTTATAAAGGATGGAAGGCTGAGTCAACCTTGGGCCTGGTGGGACTTGAACCTGCAGTAATTGCAAGCAGCTGTGTTAATAACAGACTGTCTTAGCAGTCTGAGCCACCAGAGGCCCAAAGTGTATTAAACTTGCACAAGTAACTATATAATCAGTTAGACTTATGGAAATTCCTTGGAAACCAAACAAACTTCTAAGACTGGTGCACAAACTTCTAAAAAGCACAAATAAATACAATAAGAACAGTATTAAAAACAAATATATGCCCCAGGATAATGTTGCAGGATCCAATCTGTATCGGTCACTGGGCAAGCAGTTTAATCTTCTGAGCTTTCAGACTTGTGCTGGAGCCCATCCTTGGGGAATTTCTAAGAAATATGTCTCACGTGCAGTATTAAAAACAATCTTGATCTATCCAACAGTGTCTGTTCTTAGTGATGAGAAATGGCATTGTGGGTAGAACTGGACTCAGTGTGTTGCTAAATTATATGATATTTAATGTCAATTAATAAAATAAGTCATTTCATCTTCTATTATTATATCAAATTTCAAGAAAACAGAGCTTGAATAAAGTGTCAAAAATGCAAGGTGCTATTACATATGAACTAGATTGCATGGGAACAGTCCATAAAGATTTTTATCACTTAGTACTCAAAAAATACTAAGAAATTAGCCATAAGGAATGGATTAAATGAAAAGAACACCGGTTCATTGGAAGAATAGTCAATTGGAAGTGGTAGAATCTGATCTAGACTAAAAACTTAAATCCAGTGTATAAAAGATTGCAAGCAGAAAGGACCAAGTACGAGTATTCGTTGGAAACAATATCTGTATTTTTAATTCTTCAACAGTTTAAAGGCCAAGAAAAATATTTAAGAAAAAATGTATTAATCAAATTCACGTATCTGTGTTACTATAGTATTCGTATCACAACTCTCTTTTTTTAATGAGACATGTGCTTGGCATATCATATTTAATGTCTCTGAATGATATATTAAGCTCCCATTCAACTTTGTGAATAGAGAAACAGTTTGAACTCTCAATGGAGCATCAAAAAAACTTCAGTAGACAAGTACTCGAACAGCATTTTCTCTTATAAAACATTCTATAGTTCAAGCACCGAACGGAGAATATAATTCTTTCCCTTTAGCATACACACATAGCTGGCATAGCTATTCTTTTGCAGAGAAACATGACGCAAATGCAAATAAGTAAGAAATAATAAGCAAAAAAAAAAAAAGAATAATAGCATCAGAAAGTAAAAAGATATTAAAATTAATTTCTGCCATTATTCATTGTACTTCTCCATACTTGTCTGTCCTTAGAAACTATTCTTGATTCCACCAAATGTGTACACTGCCTTTTTTCTTTAAATAAGTCATCTCTTTCTTTGAAGATCTCATCAAGTGAACTAATCATGATGTTGGCTTCCCCTCTTCGCCCACTCAGGTTTGGTAATGCAAATCAGGTCTGCTCTTTCATCCACAATCCAATTATGGATGAGAACAGATTTGCTGGTGGACTTGGCATTAAGTAGCAGCAGATGAAATAAAGGTGGTCAGATAACCCAGCAACTTTCCTCTTGAGCAAGAGAGCTGGAAAGGAAGTGTATCAAGAATAACCTCTTGCCTTTAGAGAGAAGGGTGTACAATTTTGGGGGCCCAGATAATACTTGTTTATAGTAAAAATCCAGCAAGAGGAAGGATAATTTTTCAAGTTGCAGAGTTAGTGCAAGCAGCAGGGGCTTGGCTTTTTTAACAGTGGTACAAACCTAAGAAGGGAAAGTGCATGTTTGGGCAATATTAATTTCACTAATTTTCCTCAGTTTTTCATTATAAGCAATAAAATTGGCTATGTGTTCCTGTGCTTCCCTTTTCCATGCATATGCATAGGGAAACATTTTATGTTTAAACACATGTTTCTAAGCAGATAATTACTGAAAGTGAACATTCCCTTTCATTTTTCGGTTTCTGAATGGCCAGATATCTTTGTCCATGCTCTCTTGTCTTGTCCATGCCCCCCACTTCATTTCCCATCTATTCAAGCCACCTGTTCACTTTCTTCTTTTTATAAAAACCTCATCCCTGATTCTTTCATTTTTGCCATTTACTGGCGCATAATAGAAAACTCTCACAAATGTATGAATTTCTACTTTCGTAAGCATAGATGACACCATACTTTCTGACTAATCCTTTAATTTTTCTCTCTCACAATTTGCTTTCACCGCTTTGCTTTTTTGCCTTTATTTATTAACTCCATTCTGCAAAATCAGATCCCTTTCATTCAGATCTGTTACCTCCTTCCACATCTATTCATTTCGTATATACGGTATATTCATTGTATATATTTTTCTTTCTTTCCTTTCAGTCACTTTTACTCTTTACCATTTACTTCTCTTAGATCACAATTATCCATTTATGTATTTAAAAAGATGTATATACCCATGTTTAGAAAGATGATTTTCGGTGGCTCACAACTGAATAAAATTACTGCATAAACAGTATAAGTACAATAAAAAAAGCAATTTTTAAAAAATAAGCTGTGATTGTTACCAAACAAATTCATATATTATTGACTTCTTTTGCCCTTCATGATTTTGGTCAACAGAGAGTTTCACATAAGTTTTTTTTAGTAAGATATAGGAAGAATAGACTGGATTATTGACCATAATCATACCTGCACCAGTTTTGGGTGCTTTGGTAATATGTAGCATAACCGAAGTCCAGTTTTACAGCAAGCACGCTCAAGTTAGAATCTATAATCTAGCTTGCATACCACCACACTATAACCTTTGAGCAATCAATAACCCAGAAAACTTTTTGAGTGTACTGAGACTAGCATTGATTAAATGCCATATTTTTCTCCTTTTAACTTTCTAGATCAAGTATTTGCATAAACCAAAGTATATTAATAAACTTCTTAAACATACTTCTAATATTGTATTTTCACCTAAATTTATTTTTTCTGCCATTTTTTAAAGCACAGAACCGTTAAACTTCGTAGACAACCAGTTGGCGGCTTGGGCTTAAGTATAAAGGTATGCATAATTTTATAATTATGTTGTTTTGTAATATATAGTGCATAAAAGAAATTTTATTTTTCTCATCTCTTTTAGGGTGGTGCCGAGCACAAAGTGCCTGTTGTTATATCAAAAATACTTAAAAACCAAGCAGGTAAAGCAATTATTTATTTGCATAAGCAATGAAAATGTTACAATTAAATATTGATATATATTGCAACGAATTAAATATTTTAAAGGTTAAAAGTTACTTAATTTGTCTGTCTATCTAATTTGCTTTATTATTCATTTATTTAGTTCTGCTGTATCCATTTTCTACTGATTTCAAAGTAAAAATGAGAAAGCTATTTTTGGCCCATTTTATTGATGCTTTTCATCTACAGGGCACTGTATTATTTACTCTTCCAAGATATTCAATTTTCTAAATTTCAAGCAGATTGACTTTAAAGTCCCAATTTTATAGGCAATTAAACTAAGTCAAATATAATTGTCTCTGTACTTTCAATAGGGGTTTCACCTGCGTTTCTCTCTTTATTCCTGTATATGTTACTTTCCGTTAGTATAAATTGATCAACATTCTATTACAGCCTCAATTATTTTTCCACTTACTTTTAAAGCCAATGAGCACAAATGAAATTTATTAAAACTGTTAGGCTGAACAGAATATTAATCTATAGGAGGAGGTTTTTTTTATATATTTTCAAAGCTGCTTGAAAAATGAACGGACATGCTTCACATCTCTGCATGCCAGTTCATTTTCAGAATAGATAATTGCAGTTTTCATTCATTATACAGGCAAGCATACATGTACATACGCACACATACATATACCAAATTCTAAATGTATAATAGAAACTTCTCATCTTCTCACTCTTAAGCAATCCTGTGAAGCAGGAGGGCAATTGTTGTGACCCAAGGCCCCGGACTTGGCCTCCTGGAGGAGGATGAATCAGAGAGTGAGGAGGAGGAGCTGGCAAGGCTGACTTTTTCTTGGGAGTGTTGTGGGGGGGGGGGGAAACAGAAAAGCAATTTAGTGATGGACGTAGCTGTATCATAAGGAAGTTGCATGGAATATCACATAAAATTAATTAGGGAATATGTTGTGTGTAGAATCTGCCCAAAGTAGTTATTATCAACTTTGGAAAAAGAAGTATCATTTATATTAATCAGAGAGTAGTCAATTTCTAGTACATACTTAACTTTTTTAGGACTTCAGGAGCTGCAAAGTTAATAGGGCTACATAGATACAGAGACTTTATGCCTACTGTGGGGCATCCACTATAGTTTTTCTACCTACAATGGCAGAACACTGCTTTTAGTTCTTATTAATTTTGACTACTGGGCCTCCAAAGGCCACATGTTATAAAATGAATGAACATTTTTGAGTGTTTGAGAAAAATCCCAAAAAGCTTAGAACCCTCTAAGTACACTCACAAAAGTTACCATTATGAATACAAATGAAGAAAGCTTAAATGGAAAAAACAAATTTCAGACAAAATTTCAGAGTATACAGAAAATATTAACAACATAATAATTGTTGCTGTTGTCTATACGTTTGTTTGTTTGTTTGTTTGTTTGTTTGTTTCTTTTTAAGCAATTTAAGTATGGTACCTAAAGAATAGCAAAATCCCAGAAGGATGCTTCAAGGAAAAGTTTTTTTTAATGAAACTTGTTACATTATTCTGACATACTGACTTCTGATTGATAAAGAAGTAATGTTCTATTATTGAGGACAATCTGTGTTTGTATTTATTTCCTCAGTCTTCTTTTGCATTCTTCTTCAATTGCATTAATATCTTCCTAAATTGTAGGCATCTTCCTTCCTTGTTCAGTTTTTGAAGAATTCAGGTTGACAAAGGAAAAATAAAGAACATGTTGCACAGGATTTTTCTTCTCAACATCTTGTGAAAAAGCAAGCTCCTTTTTGCTGAGATGCAAAGTGGATTTTATTATTCTTAATCAGGGCACGCTGGGACAGAAGATTGCAATTTTCAGCAAGCCATCTATAAATGCTAGAAGAATGTAGACAAGAAAAAATCATATATTGCGTGAGAATGATATACCAAATTAGGCACATCTTTAAATTGAAAATGTGGTATTCCTGGATAGTGCCCTCCCCAACTTATTTTGTACTCGCTAGATTTTCACTCTTTCCACTTTGTTCTTTTTCTAGTGATGTCCCATTTTTAGTAAGCAGCTTCCTATTTACAAGTTCTTGATATGTAGAAATATACCTAAGGCCGTGCTTTCTAGCTGCAGTTCTTATACGCTTCAAATTAAAAATTTGAAAGAGGCCATTTAGGCCAGTGAATCGAATCTGCTTTTCACTGAAGGAATCTAAATTAAATACAACCCAAAAGATTACTATTTAGCCTCTGCTTGAACATCTCCAGTGGGATATGGGAATCTACCACCTGCCTCAGTATTTTGTCTACTGTTAGGAACGTTTTTTCCTTAACATCTATGCAGTAGTCCTCAACTTACAACCACAACTGAGTCCAAAATTTCTATTGTTAAGTGAGACATTTATTAAGTGAGTTTTGCCCCATTTTACGATCTTTCTTGCCATAGTTGTTAAGTGAATCACTGCAGTTGAGAAATTAGTAACCTGGTTGTTAAGTGAATCTGGCTTCCTCATTGACTTTGCTTGTCAGAAGGTTGCAAAAGGTGCAACCATCATAAGTATGAACCAGTTGCCAAGCATCTGAATGTTGATCAAATGATCGTGGGGATGCTGCAACGGTTGTAGCTGTGAAAAATGGCCATGTCACTCTTTTCAGTACTGTTGTAACTTTGACCGGTCACTAAATGAACCGTTATAATTGAGGACTACCTCAACTTATCAGATTCTTGGTTTCTTGTAATTTAAATCCATTATTCTATGTCCTGCATTCTGGAAAAAATGGAAAAATGATTACAGTCATATTATGCGTGACGTCTTTTCATGAATTTGTAGAGCATTATTTATATTTCTACTCCCTTGTAAAGTTTCCTTTAAAAGAATATGACCAATTTGCCCAAATAAAGAGGGCCGCTCTAAAATGTTGCAGAGCTCCCTGTGATCAGCACCCTGTCTTTATTTTGCATTATTGGGCCTCTAGTCACATGCCAAATCAGTTGTCAGATCCAGAAAATTTGACTTTGTAAAAATATACAAATAGAATGAGACTATTGCCCTATACACTGTAAGCCGCCCTGAGTCTTCGGAGAAGGGCGGGGTATAAATGTAAACAAACAAAAAAAATGTAAAAAAAAATAATATATGATTTTTTAACAGTCAGCTGATTACAGTGCTTTGCTTGCTACAATGATCAGCAGGAAATAGATACAGTATATATTAATCTTCCCTTTAACCCTTTATGACATAGGCCCAACAACACCCAGTATACAGGTACTCCTCAACTTAGGACCACAGTTGAGCCCAACATTTCTGTTGTTAACTGAAACATTTGTTAAGTGAGTTTTGCCCCGCTTTACGACTTTTCTTGCCACAGCTGTTAAGTGATTCACTGAAATGGTTAAGTTAGTGGCATGGTTGTTGAGTGAATCTGGCTTCTCCATTGACTTTGCTTGCGGGAAGGTCACAAGAGGTAATCACATGATCCCAGGATACTGCAACCATCATAAAGAAGGAACCAGTTACCAAGCATCTGAATTCTGATCACATGACCACGGGGATGCTGCAATGGTAGTAAGTGTGGAAAAACAGTCATAAGTTACTTTTTTCCAATCCCATTGTAACTTCGAACAGTCATTAAATGAACTGTTGTAAGCCGAGGACTACCTCTATTTGCAACCAGTGGCAGTAAGGGAGAAAGGAAGGGAGAGCAACACAGTGTCTCTTGAGTAGGAGGGATAGCGAAACTATCTGTATTCCTGTATGAATCTGGTCTCTATGTGTATGGGAAGATAGAGGGAGCAAATGAGCAGTTGCTCCATATCCAATAACTTATATTGCTTTTCCATAAGGTATTTTTCAAAGCTGTGTCTAGATGTGAGATCTAATTCACTCACCCACTTCCCAAGGGAAGCAAGAAGGATAGAAGGGATAGAAGCAAGAATTTATCACATTTCCTCTGATTCTCTACATCGTTTTGTTGCCTTTAATGTTGTATCCATAGAGATCAAGTATATTAAGACAAGGCATAAAAATAGCTTCTTGGGGGAGAGGAAATAGTCTTCTTTAATAAAGAGAAAAAAGAAAATAATACTTATAATATATAAGAAAGATATATAATATGACAGCGAAATGTAACAGTAGAACTAAAAAGAACCAGCTTAGTCTTGTGGTTCAAGAACTAGGCTAGAAAACAGGAGACTTTCAATTCTAATTCCACCTTAAAAGCATAAAAGCTGATTAAGTGATTTGGGGCCGTTCACTCTCACTTAGCGCAAACCTCACCTCACATAGTTGTTGTGTGGAAAATAGAAGGAGGAAGGAATATTAGGTATGTTTGCTGCCTTAAGTTATTTCTAAATAAGTAAGTAAGTAAGTAAGTAAGTAAGTAAGTAAATAATGTTGCTGTTAGTTGCGAAGTCATGTCCGACCCATTGTGACCCCATGGACAACGTTCCTCCAGGCCTTCCTGTCCTCTACTATCCTCTGGAGTCCATTTAAACTCATGCCTCCTGCTTCAGTGACTCCATCCAGCCACCTCGTTCTCTGTCGTCCCGTTCTTCTATTGCCCTCAATCTTTCCCAGCATTAGGCTCTTCTCCAGTGAGTCCTTCCTTCTCATTAGGTGGCCAAAGTATTTGAGTTTCATCTTCAGGATCTGGCCTTCTAAAGAGCAGTCAGGGTTGATCTCCTCAACCCTGTAAATAATATGTAATAATATTATAATAATATTATTATAAATAAAATAATAATATTATAAATAAATAATATGATATAAACAAATACACATTTCAGAAAAAAAATAAGTTGTCTGCATAATCTTCCAATCCAACCTGATCAAGCCAGGCTGGAAGTAACATTCAAATGTTGAAAGAGGCTTGTTATGAAGCAGAAGCTTGGGATATTTTATCGCTGGCTTATTTATTTGTATGTGTATGTTGTATGAGTGCAAACTATGTAGCAGATGCTTTTCTCTGGTTTTACAGACATCACAGGCTTCTAAATATTGCTATGCTTCTGATTATCATAAAAGTCAGGCAATTAAGAAAAACCATAATCTTTGCTGACCCAGTATCATGTGTTTAATTCACCAAAGTATGCTTCTGTCAAGTGTGAGAGAATAAGATGAATACTAGCTGTTTAGCAGTGTAATTTCTGCTGGAAAAAGTGGCCTGCCTTATTAAAAAGTAATGTCAATTTATTGCTTACTCGATAAGATTGCATAAAGCTTTACATTGTCTATTCAGTCTACTTGAGTGGGATTTTGTTATTACAGTATGATTACAGCAAGTTTGTAAAGTTGTTTGTAAAATTGTTTTCATATGAACCAATTCCCATTTATGTTGTTTAATATATGAACTTAAATATGAACAATAACAGTATCTCAGTATTAAGAGGGGGATTAAAATATGCTGTAAAAACAAACATATAATAATGTACATATTTATTACTGAGAGCATAATTTTCCACACTATTCCTCCTTCACAATGTTCAGCACTTAGAATTTCCACCTTTGCCTAAGAATTATGAAAATGACTCCAATACAACTGGAGGGTAAACTGGTTGTGAAAGACTGATTTAGGAGACAATCCAGGCTGCAATTTTAAAATGAAAGGAGGGCAGAGAAAAACTGTAGAAGCTTCTGCAAATGTAAACAGGACACTACTATTCTAATATCCTTCCAAACATTTCTCAGTTCTGTATAGGCACAAAAATACAAAGGATGCTTAAAATCAGAGCTCATGTCTTATCATTCTACATATACTCTTACTATCAAATAAGTCCCATTGACTATAGGACATACTTCCATGTAAATGTGCTAAGATTGTGCAATAACGATATGATTCTAATTAGGCAGCCTGGTATATAATTGGCCAATCTAAATCTCAGAAGGTATATTCCTGTAATTTAAAATTTTACCAGTCTATGTATAAACTAGTCCTTTGTATTTACCTGCTCATTTCACTACATACAGATAAAACTCAAATAGTTTCCAATATCTACAGTCATTCTCAATAACCAATTTGATCTAGTGGTGAAGGTAGCAAGCTGGAAACCAGCTTAGTCCTCTTCTTGGTATGAAGCCAGCTGAGTGGATGTATTTATTCTCTCTCAGGGATAGGAAAGAAGTCACAGCAAACCACATCCAAAAATCTTGCAGAGAAAACTGTGTAGACTTGTCTAGGTGCTTGCCAGGAGCCAAGACTGAATTGAAGGCTCACACATAAACTAAACGTTCTTCTTTAGTAGCTGTAGCAAATTCCATATTCTTTGAAAAACATATGTAGAGTTTAACACATATCAGAAATTGGTTTGTCTGTGTTCAAACATAGATGACCATTATCTGAAGCAGTAAATGAATGAGTTCTGATCAGATTCAGAAGAGGAAGAGACAATCAGACGCATAGGAGCTGCAGCATCAGAGGCAGAACACGGGAAAACGGATGGAAGTTCATGACTAGAATTTCATTTACATTCCCTTTTATTTATTTTCTGGTTCTGACTCACATGCCACGTTTTGGTCTATCCCCAAATGCCTGTACAATTAGTACACTGTGCCGAAATCAGCTTTCCTCAGTTTTTGTGCATTTAACAGACAAATCACCTATCAAAATATTTATAACACAAAAACAAACAATAATTGTGTCTATATATGGGGCACTGCAGTGACTTAGTGAGCTAGAGTTGTGAAGTATAGTAGAAAACTATATTTAGCGAGAGCAAAATGTAGACATTCGTGGGATGATAAAATACTATGAAATAAAAATACAATTCTTTTCACTTGTTAAATAGCCCAAAATATAATTTTTGACCTACATTACTCTACAGAAGAGCATTCCATCTGTTGGCTTTGTGCACATTCCCTTCCCTCTTGACTGCATGACTTCTTTGTATTGTCTTAAAGCAAAAAATATTAAGTTCTTTTGTTGACATCTATTTCCAGTGAACCATTCAGAAGATTTATCCTTCTATAAAACTCAGTAGATTCTGTCATGTTATTCAGTTCAGTAAGCCCATTACCTCTAGTGTTAACATGCCCGTGTAAATTACACTAACCTTTCTATTTTCAGATGTTAAGAGTACTTTATAATTGCTTAAGAAGAGCTTTATTTCCTTTCTACAAAATACTTTATTGGAATAATAGAGTTGTGAACTAAAAATAAATCAAATCAAAAAAGTTGGTTCCATGGATTCCTATAGTTAAAAATAAAAGTATTTAAGTTTAAAGCTTAAAAACTGAAAAAAGCTTTGGGAGAATTTCTAAAGGCATTATATTTGAAAATATAATAGAGAACCTGCTCAGCCTACCCAGAAGATCATCATCTTATCTTGAAAAAGTTTGCTTTAACCCAAAAACTGTATAACAGTATTTAAATACAAATTATTATTTGGAGATTTATTTATTTATTTATTTATTATGTTTATTTATTTGTTTATTTGAATTTATATTGCCGCCTTTTCGCCCATGGCGACTCAAGGTGGCTTACAGAATATAAAACCACATTTAAAACAATAAAACTAATAAAAAAGAAACAAATTAATATAGTATAATATAATAAAATCACCCAACCCCTGCTCTGGCAACAGCAGATCACACGGGCCATTTAATGGGCTCCATCCCACTCTGGGTTCTCCAGGCCCACTGGCAGAACCAGGTCTTCAGCGCCTTCAGGAAGGGTATTAGGGTGGGGACCGTTCTAATCTCTGGGGGAATGATGTTCCAGAGAATTTATGAAAGCATATCAACAGCAACTACCATTTTTATTTTCCTAATGAGTTATTTGAATGGCTGATCTTAAAGTAGGAGAGGTGAAGGAAATCACAATTCCTAAGAAGTTATGGATCATGCAGTTTGGAAGCAAGTCTGGAGAAAATATTTTTTCACATATTCAAGAAAAGGGCCTCAGCAAGCAAAGCAAACCCCCAAAAGATATGTCCTGTCTCTATGAAAATCTTAGATAGGTTCATAATCAAACAACTTATTAGTCAAGACTTTAAGTAACTACGGTATCTTGAAAGGAGTCATGGAAACAGCAGACAAGTGATGCAGATGTTTCACCCTGAGACTGGGAGGGTTTAATTTGCCCTTAACTGTTGTATTTCTTTTTGTTGATTAAAACTTTGGGATGCAGTTGGTGTAACAGTATGTAGAGTTGATCTTGGATGTAGAGGAGGGATGAGCAAGTCATCAAAAGGGGAAGTGCAGAAAAGATGACACAGTCCTGTGAAAGAGGGAACCTTGACAATACCCTCCCTCAAACTAACCTCACTTCATCTTTGTTTAAAATGGGGAGAGAGGGAGAGAGAGAGAGAGAGAATTACAACTAGTCTTTATCAGCTACAGTATGGTGGTCTTATGTATGCGGAGAAAGTAGGATTGCTGTCACTTATATGTTATTGCTTTAGAGTCCATTATGGCCTTAACCAAGTGTAGGTCTGTCCTTAGCAGTGGTCTTGATCAGGGAAGCCTTGTTAGCCCTGTTGGACTGCCTAATGGAAGAGTGGAATATGTAATACACTGCAATTGCTTTAGGAGTTTATAAATCATTTAGAAGGTCCTTTGTACACTATTGTGTGGTCAGAGTTTATTAAGTTGAAGGACTTAAATCCCTAATCCTTTCTTGCTTTTCTCCCTTAGTGCTATTTCAGGTTAATATTTTGGTATTGCAAATAGTCTCTTTTATCACACGCTACAGTAAGCTTATATTTGAGCACCATACTAATACACTAACTGCGAGGCTGAAAATAAAATCTGTGAAGCTATGTTTTGATTGATGTGCCATCTGGGAAAAAACAGGACACAGCTACAAGATAAAGTACATTTAAAATAAAATGATCAGGTTGGCAGCATGAGTTTTTCCATTATCCAGAGGTAGCAAGAAATCACAAGAGAAGCATCATTCTATTAATCTATGATAGCTTCTGTGGAACAAGCCGCTCTGTATTCCTGGCAGGTAAACCTTCATTCCCACTTTTAGTCTCACTTGAATAGCCCGAAATTGGATGGGATGCAATGTAAGGGGTTAGAATAGATCCTGGATCTCCCTCATTAGTGCCACTGTGGCACCCTTCCAAAGGCAGATTTAGTCATACAGATAAAAGCAAATAATGGACATGAAGATAATGTTACTCTGTGTTCCATATCTAATGTCCCCATTTCTGAGCTCTATTGATGGCGTAATGGTTTTCCAGAAAACCAGAGTGCGCCTCACAGTTGCAGTTCCAGGTATTCATTTTTAGTGATATTCGAGCCCACACCAAATTATGTTCTTGAAATTCAGTGGCACAATTTTAAAATTATTTTTATGTGTCCAGATGAGTGTGTCAAACCTCCAGTAGGCCTAATTTTGGTGTAAAAGTAACAGTTCTCCCAGTACAAAAAGATTAGCAGGGTAGGAACCCCTCCTGAGACATCCTTATAGAATAGAATAGAATAGAATAGAATAGAATAGAATAGAATAGAATAGAATTTTTTATTGGCCAAGTGTGATTGGTCACACAAGAAATTTGTCTTGGTGCATATGCTCTCAGTGTACATAAAAGAAAAGATATGTTCATCAAGGTACAACACTTACAACACTTAAAAATAGTCATAGGGTACAAATTTAACACTTAATGATACAACACTTAATGATAGTCATAGGCTACAAATAAGCAATCAGGAAACAATATCAATATAAATCGTAAGGATACAAGCAACAAAGTTACAGTCATACAGTCATACGTGGAAAGAGATGGATGATGGGAACAATGAGAAGATTAATAGTAGTGCAGATTTAGTCAATAGTTTGACAGTGTTGAGGGAATTATTTGTTTAGCAGAGTGATGGCCTTCGGGAAAAAACCGTTCTTATGTCTAGTTATTCTGGTGTGCAGTGCTCTATAGCGTCGTTTTGAGGGTAGGAGTTGAAACAGTTTATATCCAGGATGTGAGGGGTCTGTAAATATTTTCACAGCCCTCTTTTTGACTTGTGCAGTATACAGGTCCTCAATGGAAGGCAGGTTGGTAGCAATTGTTTTTTCTGCAGTTCTAATTATCCTCTGAAGTCTGTATCTGTCTTGTTGGGTTGCAGAACCAAACCAGACAGTTATAGAGATGCAGATGACAGACTCAGCTGCTCCTTGGGCAGTTTGAGCTTTCTGAGTTGGTTCTCACTGGTTCTGCCTTGTATCCATCTCTGGTACTGAACTGGAGCAATGACAAACATTGGAAGTGAGGAAATAAGGAGGATTGCTGATTCTGTCGCTCATACCAATTCCAGTCAAGTTAAGAAAGCTTTCCCTGCTGTCTAAAATGTTAGGATTTCAGAGTGAGACAATAAGAACAAGCTGTTAGGAAGCTTCTTATTAAACTGGAAGCATCATTATCGAAACAGATGGAGGTATTGGGGTATAAACAACAGTAGTTAAGTACATTTCTGGAAATTAAAGTTTAGACACAAGAAAGTAAATTTTGGATCATCTTATTACATTCAGTGGGAACTAATATATGTATCCTCTGCCAGTATTATTCCCATTATCTGTTTCTAACCAAAGTATAGTTTAGTTTTGTCATTCATAAGAAGGAGGTAAAATATTATGAATTTATTAGTCAAATGACTAATTTGCCTTCTGTCTTGCTATTAATGCTGAAATAAAAAAAATACTATTACAGATTTGAAAGCTTGCTTGATGGATTTTTAAAGTGCCATTGAAGTTTCCCACAATAACTTATTTATAAATACATAAATAATCACAAAAAGCTTACAGGAAGATTCTGCTCAAATAATTACAGGTAGTCCTCACCCATTGAGACCAGCAATTATGTTGTTTAGTGCACAGTTGCTAAGTGAAAAATCACATTACCATGGCAGCTTTACATCACTTAATGACTTGCATTTTCCTTCAGTATATTCTGTTAACTCTGCTTGTTGGAAGCTTGTTATGAAACACACAAGTGATGATCACGTGACTATGTGATGCCTTGGCACGAATGTGAAGATTGGTTGCAAAGCTAGGGGTTTTTTTATACCATCATAACTTCCAACAGTCTTTAAAAGAAGCAGTCAGTAAGTGAGGACTATCTGTATTACTCAACTATTGCTGTATATTGATAACGCATGCCAGTTTGGTCTAGTGGTTAAGGCACCAGGCTAGAAAGCAAGAGACTGTGAGTTCAAGTCCTGCCTTAGACATTAAAGCCAGCAGGGTGACCTTGGGCCATTCACTCTCTCTTACAATCCAGCTCACCTCCCAGAGTTATTGTAGTGGAGAAAATAGGAGGAGGAAATTGTGTTGGTGGATAACTCAATAATAAAGATGGGTTAAGGACAAATAAATAATAAAAGAAAAATAATATCTTCAAGATTAAGAGAGGAGTCCTATATTCTATCACCTCATGACATATGCCTGATGAAAATTATATGATTTGGTATAACAGCTTCAGTTACTCATTATTATTATTATTATTATTATTATTATTATTATTATTATTATTATTATTATTATTATTATTATTATTTGCCATTTTAGCTACAAAACCTCAAGCATTAACATTAGAACATTACAACAATATTCATAGTAGTTTTAACTACAAGAGAGGTAACAGCAAATTGCTAACCATTAGTCACAATGCAGCTTAGCCTTTATTATAAGTTCAGTTGTAGTCATTTTTCTATGAGATAGTTGGTTTAAACCTTACTAATGTTTTTTTGGATTATAGTTTTCTCCTATTTCTATGATGGTGAACCTATGGCACGTGTGCCACAGGTGGCACGCAGAGCCATATCTGTGGGCACGCAAGCATTGCCCTAGATCAGCTCCAGCGTGCATGCATGTACCAGCCATCTCATTTTTGGGCCTTCCAGCCCCACCGGAAGTCGGGAAATGGGCTGTTTCCTACATCTGGAGGGCCGCGGGGGGGGTTAGGAAGGCCGTTTTTGCCCTTCCCAGACTCCAAGAAAGCCTCTGGAGCCTGGGGAGGGTGAAAAATGGGCCTCCTTGGCTACCGTACCATCGCGTGTCAATGTGCGGGGGGGGCGCATTTAATTATGGGTGTGGGCACACAAGCACGCGCTCCCCCCACTTTTGGCACATGACGGCAAAAAGGTTAGCCATCACTGCAATACATCAACAGCCCATAATTTTGGCCCCTAATATGCAATTCTCAATTTTTTTTAATGTACAGGAAAAATATTCAGGTCTCACTTTTCTTTATATAGAAAATCAAAATAAAAGAACAATAAAGGACCCAGATTGTTGGGGGCAATAAGTTGACTTTGTATATAAATATACAAATAGGATGAAGACTATTGCTTAACACAGTGTAAGCCACCCTGAGTCTTCGGAGAAGGGCGGGGTATAAATGTAAATAAAAAATAAAAATAAAAATAAAGAACCAACTTTTTATAGAGGGCACTAATCACAAATTCCTGCCATCCAAACAGTACGGAATGTACTCGTTTTCCTCAAAATAAAAGCAACTCATAAATGATTGGTCATGTAAATCTTAAATAAAAGGTTCCTTATCCTGGATGTATACATACAGATACATTATCTGTAGCTATAATCTACATCTGTAATACAGATCAGTTGTCCCTTTTGTTAATCCAGAGTTTGTACTGAAATATATCCTCTCCAATATTTCAAAAGATAAAACATTTCAATCAAATAGAAATATTATACTTAGTTGTTAAACACCATACAGGCATTTGGATGCTTACTGTTCAGTGTGGATGTAGCAATTCTGAGGCATTTTTTCCCCCCTGCCATCATTGAACAGGTAACCACCCGAAGTTGTCTGGGAGTTGGTCAACCTAGAAAATAAGACAAATTAAATGAAAAGTTAAGAATCCTGCTAAATCAGGCTAAAGACTTTTCTAGACCAGGATCTTTTTTCTTTTGACCAACAAGGCAACTTTGCAAAATCTAGTGTCACATAAAGCCAACACAGTTAGCAGATGTGATAAACTTAGTCTCTGAAAATGTGTCCAGTCTCCTTTAAAAGCCATCATGTTACATTGTCGGATTAATTTCACCCAAATAGAAAGAAAGAAATTGATGAATGAAAAGAATGAAATAGATGTTTTTGAGCTGTTCAGCCCAGTAGCAAACAAGATGTCAGTAGAAAGTCACTTTGTTTTGTTACTGAGCAATAGAAATAGTGTATTTTCCTCATTTATTCCTGAACTCAGGATCCAGCTGTGACCCTTGCATTTGGATGTTTCCATAAGAATTTTCCTTTCTGCTATCCAACACAGGCTAGAGGACAGAATCCAGATATTTAGCTTTCCTCACCACTGCCTAGGATAATTGGAATTGCAGCATCTGTTCCTCAGTTCTAGGATATAGAGAAGGCAAAGGGAAGAAAAGTGCAGGGCGTAAAAAAAAAGAGATTATTGTATGCGCTCTGCTTTGAAGAACACTCAGAAGGTGCAACAATATGGATAATTTTTGGCATTTCTCTTTGTTCTATAACAAATCTTTTCTCTACCAGCTGCACTGGCTCCCAGTAAGTTTCCCAGTGCGATTCAGGGTGCTGGTTATCACCTATAAAGCCCTCCATGGCATAGAGCCAGACTTTATTTATGGAGTTGCTTCTCTCCCATTGTTTCAACTTTTACTCCACCAGAGCTAATAAAGCATGCTCTGGGTTCCTTCTAAACAGTGCCATCTTGTTGGACTCCAGAGTCATGTCTTCTCAATGTCAGCCCAAACTCTATGGAACAGTATCACCTTGTATATTCAGATGGCCCAACTATTTAAGCTTTCATAAGGCATTGAAGATCTGTTTGCTCAGATCTGTTAGCTCAGGCATTTAGATGGGTGGATGAACTGTGCTGTTGTTATAGTTTATGTGAGTGGTATTATAGTTTATCCTTGGGCCTCAGGAGTTATACATTGTGGGTTTCTGTGTTTTTAATTCTTGTAAATGGTCCTGATTCACTTGAGCAAAATGTGGGCTGTATAAATCATATTGATAAATAATAATGCAAAATAGTTTTGTCTCTAGCTTGTTATATAGAAAATGCCAATTACTAAAGTAATGACACTTAGAAGCAAACATAAACATCCTGATTTTTTTTAAACCCCTCAAATATTTCGTAAAAGGCTTTCCATATTTGTGGTCCTGTTGGAAATGGAGGCATTGGTATTTATTGGTACACTGTGGATTAAGCACAATATGCTTTTTTCCTTTACTTAAAACTTTTACAATCCTTCACAGATATAATAACTGACAGTTCTTAGCTTTCACTATTTCATTCCCTTCCCAATTATTTATTTATTTATTTATTTATTTATTTGTCAAACACAACAGTATATATAAGTATAAGCATGAAATAACCATACGAATTGGATACAATCAAAGGGAACATTAGGACAGGAACTGTAGGCACGCTGGTGCTCTTATGCACACCTCTTACAGAAATATTCAGTAAAAATATTTAAAACACATGGAAATTTATATTCATATGTTGTAGTATAAGCCAATGAAACAAGAGTGTTATCTTCCAATAAGTAGTACAGCCATTTATGCCTCTTCAGTACATTATGAGTTGGCATTCATGTTAATTTTATTTTGCAGAAACGATGCAAATTATGAGCTGAACTAATACTTTGGTGGACTGGATTCAAGTTCACACTTAATTAAATTCCTACCGCATCTCCTTTGATTATTACATTTTATGTACATATTTTCAGGAAGAAAGAACAAAGGAAGCAGAATTCCTACTTTCCTATATTACCTGTGCTATTCAAAAATAAGAATCATGCTTCCTCCATATTTTAATGAAATCTATCATTAATGAGAAACAATAATTGTGTTCTTATAGGATAATATTTTGTTAATGAAAAGAAGCTTTCATAATTTTCTTAGAAACCATTTTTTTAGTGAATTACTGTGATGCTGTTTCAGGAACAACTGTCACAAAAACAACACTTTTGTAGCAGCGTAAACCATTTTAAGCCTCTCAAGTAATTTGTGATTTTTTTATAATTCTGCAGCAGACCAGTCAGGAATGCTATTTATTGGAGATGCCGTAATACAGGTCAGTTGATTCTATACACTTACTGTAAAGTAGGTTGCTTGTTAATGCTTATACTAAATGCTTCATATTGTTTGCCTAATGTTTCAAATAATCCCTTTATGATGTTTAGGTTAACGGCATAAGTGTAGAAGGCGCTACCCATGAAGAAGTGGTAAGTTGCACAGTGATTTCTTTGTCTTTCCCAGCTATGTGTCATAAATTGCTGTCTAGATTTCTTGATACATATTTTTCAATGCATTTTTCAGAAAAACTACAAAAACATTGATTGGTTTTCACAACATACACCCATATAATTTTCAGGCCTAGGTTTTTTTTTCTTTTCATGGAGTCTAGTGCTAAGCTTTCTATTCCTCCATGTAGTGACATAGCACATGCAAAAAGCACAACAAAGCATGGTTTATCCTCCTGAAAAAGGAAAAAACAAAAAGAAATTATGAGAAATGGTTAATAAAAGGCTATAAGCATTAATCATAAAAATGCTTTTAACTACCTCATCTTTATTGTCCTTTGTTAAGACACTGGGTTCATATTTTAGAAGTAATATTGCATTTCACAGGAGAGAAGAGAGGCAAGATTCAACATCTCATTATTTCACTATTGGGTCACTCATTCATTGTCTCCAACTACCTATCTAAATAATAGCATCCAGAAACTCAAAAGTCTGATTGCTGGGTTCCAGCCATCTGGAAAACGGAGGTCAGAAAAGGCTATCTCAAGTAATTTGAACTTTAAGCTGAGAACATGCTTCCATTTCAAATATGAATCCCAATGCTATACTTTATTTTACCTTTCATTCTTTATCCTTTTCTTTCTTATTCTTAGTTTCACTTCCAAGTGTAAATTGGAAGTGAATCTAATCCCACATATACTATTATTCTTCTGGTGTTGAGCTAATTTGCCTTTGAGAGGCATAGAAGACACATGTCCAAGGGACATCACACCTTCTCTGGAGTGGGCTCTTTTCCATTTGGTTGGTTTAATTTAAGCTTTAAATTATTTAAAATGTTTAACCAAATTTTAGGAATACAGGGCAGAGGGCTGCAGAGCCACATGCATGTTCTCCATTTATATAACAGAGCAGCAGGTTCCAGATTATTTTAAGAAGGCAACTAACTCAGAAGGAGAAAAATCAAGATAAAATGAACAAGGAAATTGAAACATAAAGTAAGTGGGATAAATGATATTCCATTGCAACAATTGTAGAATAGCCAACGATAGGTGTTGATTATGCCAGATGGGTGCCAAACATTATAAAGGTAATAATTATGTCCCCTGAATGATTCGGAGGAGTTCTAGGTTCAAGCTAAAAATCCTCTCTTCAGCAGCTCATGGCTTTGTGTTAGCCTAACTGATTTCACAGGTTTGTTGTTGCCAGGAAAGATAAGTCTTAAACTTCACTTAAATATAAGTGCTAACAGATGATAATATGGCACAGCCAATGTGCCATTTCATGTTTGCATGAAATGTAAGGAAACTATGAAATTGGTCAATCCTAAAAGGCTGAGTTTTCTGAATATACTTAATGATCTAACAAGTTTGGTGAAATGCTAGCTGAGTTAATGGGACAGAAAGGTGATTCTATTGATAGAATTCTAGGACAACGTAGGAGATTAAATGTAATGGTTAAAGGTGGTTAAAGGTGGTGACCTGGAAATCAGGAGACTGAATTGTAGTCCTGCTCTAGGCATGAATGCTACTGAGTGATTTTAGACTAGTCACTGTCTTTCATCCCAACTCATCTCATAGAGTTGCAGGGAAAATAGAAGGAGAAAGGAATATTAGGTATGTTCACTACCTTGAGTATTAAAGGAAGGATAAAAATATAACAAATAAAGTTAGACTGCAGAAAAAGTGGAATTACACCCAACCAAACTCTGTTGTTAGTATATAGTGCAATAGCTAGACCTTGCAACCCTGACCTTCAAAACCTTAATAGTTTATTGCCTGGCTTCTGAAGAATTCTATCCTTCCATATAAACTTAAAATTGTTATATAATTTCACCATCTTACAATGATATTAATGAGTATTCTGTCTTCTTAATATAATCTCTTTGTGAAACTCACATCTGAGAGAAGTGAGGTTTCTCCATTTCTTTTTTCTTTTGGATTAAATACATTAATTCATGCTGTGTTCAAATTGTATTACATAGTGATTTGATGGGTCTTTCATTGGATGCTGCTTACCCTGTCTAATTATTTTGTGTACCTGTATCATAATCACATATGTGTTTCGTGTTTTCACTTTTTATTTTGGGTATCATCATTTTTCAAATGATACCTTTCAAAATCCTTAGCTGATATAGTTACACTTTTATTTTAAGTACATCCACTCTTTTTGTAGCATAAGAATCACCTGAACCGCAAGATAGGCAGCAAATCAATTTGATAAATAAATAAATATATTTATAAAATAAATCAATGTGAAGCTTGATTTCATATCAGAGTCATTTCTTGTAGCTCCTTTTGAAAATGAAATTTGCAGTTCTCAAAAAGAATTTCTTTTGGTTCATTGTGTATAATTTCTGTAATATCTCTGCTATGGCAACCATTAATATTTTTCTCTGGAGAAAACAACACTGCATGGCATCACATTGCAAAAAAGTTTTTTTAAAAAAATATCCCCTTTTTTTAAAAAAAGCTTTTCTTTTGCTACAAATCACTTCATTTGACATGATAAGCACTTAATAACTGAAAAAAGTTATGCCCAATACATGATAATTTTATTCACATTACAAGCAGTTAAAATGATTATAGTAACTATTAGCAAGGATTAAATTTGAAACAATATATACAGCATTATTCTATTATGAACTGAATCAAACAATTTTGTGAAAGGAAGGCCCAAATCAGCAATTAATTCAAAATTGTCTTTTATTATTTCCTTCTTAAAATAATTAAGGTGTTGGGGGTGAAAATACCAGCAAAGATTGCTGGCAGCCTAACCTGCAGAAAGAGAAAAAAAATGCCTACAAATGTAACTTGTAAGCCTTTCTGTCTTACAAGTTACAGTGATGCAAAGGCATAGATTCCTATTCATTCTCCTACAAAAAATAGCTATGCTCGATAGTTATACAGTTATGCCCTATGGAGCTCGGAATGGGGAAGGGCTGTGGACTATGAGGTCCTTCCTAGCAGGGCTCCTGAGGAGAAAAAGCAGTGGGAACAACTTGCGACCTTCCTTGCTGTCTTCTCCATTGATTTTTTTTTATTCGCATTTATATCCCACCCTTCTCGGAAGACTCAGGGTGGCTTACACTATGTTAAGCAATAGTCGTCATCCATTTGTATATTATATACAAAGTCAACTTATTGCCCCAACAATCTGGGTCCTCATTTTACCTACCTTATAAAGGATGGAAGGCTGAGTCAACCTTGGGCCTGGTGGGACTTGAACCTGCAGTAATTGCAAGCAGATGTGTTAATAACAGACTGTCTTAGCAGTCTGAGCCACCAGAGGCCCCTGGTGCTCTGGTGGCTTGCAGAAAAGTCACAAATGGTGATCATTTGACGGTGGCTCATTGTGAATATGTTATTGTTGAGTTGGGCACCCCAGTGCCTGAATTATGTATAATCACATGATCACTGCAATTCCAAAGAATCTGATGTAAGTTTCCCTCATTCAGCACACTCATAACTTTGAACAATCATTGAATGAGCAATCATAACCCAAGGACCATCTGTATAAAAAATAAGAAAACATACAGCAGTATCAGACTTTCAAGGTTTTCTTATAGTAGCCAAACTAAATACAAGTAGTTTATTTAAAAACTATAATTAGTTTTTAAAGTGTGGTAAAGATGGCTAAGGTGCATTCATCATGGCCTCCCTTGATCTCTTAGTGGCTTTTGATTCCATCAGTTCTTATATCCCTGACTGACAAAAGGGATTAGGAGATTAGAAGTGCAATATGGCAGTAGCTCTGTTCTCTCCTCCATTGTTCCTTTCTTGTTCCACTTGACATTAGTAGAGAGAGAGAGAAGTCCAGTCCTAAGCCCCCTAACATGTAAATTAGCAAAGGGCTCTACTCTCCCTGCTCCTTTTTATGTATACCTTGAAATTGCTACTCAGAGGGACTCGATTATACTCTGGGTTGACCACATTATTGTCTGGAGGCTATGCCAGCCTAGTAAAAGGCTCAAGCTCAAGCCTGACAAGTCCGAACGGTTATGGTTTGGGGACCTCTCTGATTTGAGCGTTTGTCATTTTTGGCTCTGAAATATGTATCATTTTCCGAGGTCCTCCTTGTCTTTGGCTTCTGTTCAAGAACTAGGAAACAACTCTAGCTGGAGGGCTAGCGAGGAGGGCTTTTGCACAGTTCCATCTTTGGTGCCAATTGCTCCTTTTCCTAGATTGGGAGCCATGCTTATTGTCAGTCATAATTTGGTTACCATCTATCAGCAGTACAATAGTGCGCTTTAAATGGAGTTGCCCTTGAAAATCCTCAGAAGCTGCCAATGATCCAGAATGCAAGGCATAGATAGATAATGGGAATTCTCAATTCAACCATGTAACATACTCCATAAGTTGACTAGCTTCTAGTAGACTTCTGGGTTTAATTGAAGATGCTGGTTATCAGCTATACAGTCCTTCGTGGTTTAGGGCAGGACTTTCTGTCTCCTATTATTTTTGTTGTTTCTGTGAGTTCTGGCAGAGGAAGGTGTCTTCTACATTCCCTCTATTAAACAATGCCATGTAATAGCAGCAGGAATTATGTCTTCTCTGTTGAAATACCGGTCCTATGGAACCTGAACATAACCCCTGAGATTCAGATAGCCCCAACCCTTCTATTTTATCTAAGGCCTTAAAGACCAGACTCTTCCCCCAAGTTTTGGTTCTTGATGGGCTGATTGGTTATTTGTTGAGTTTGCTGTGTTGATAAAATGTTGCTTTAATTGTTTTTTAAAATTATTATTGGGTTTATTTTATTTATTGTTAGCCAATGTTTATCGGGCAATAATGTTAATCTGTTAAACAAATTTATAAGCAAGTAAGCTAATAGTGCATTTGTGAAAATCAGTTTACATATGAATCTAGTTATGAGGTTTTTTTCTTTTTTCCTCCTGTGCTGTGATTTACTTTAACTTATTATGTATTGTTCTTTTCCTATGCTTTACCCTAAAATGGAACAATATGATGGCATTTGTGTGTATTTCTCTGTGTGTGTGTGTGTGTGTTTGTGTCTATGATGTGATGTCTTCCAATCAGTTATTGCTCATTGTGCAAATAATCAGCGTTTCCTATTGATACTTTTATAAAATGTGATGCTTTAATCAACAGGTATCACTGATGCTTCCATCCCATGCTTTTCTCCTGTATAGATCAGTATACATCTGCTGTGCTTCAGTGGCACGGTTCTTATTTATTCTACCCAGGTTTTCTTTTCATTTCATTCTTTCTGACCAAACTTGCCCTGTACACAGATTTCACTATAAAATTGACATTCTTCACCTAAAAATATGTTGGTTATATCACTATCCAGTCCTTTGAATAAAACAGTTGCTTTAAATGGCAGTCAGAAGATGTAAAATTGAGCAAAAGTAACCCTGTGATAAGATGTCACTTTCATTTTGAAGAGTTCAACAAACATCCCAATTCACTGGGTACATTTTTCATTTGCTAAAGAGCATTCACAAAAACAGAATATGACGAGACAATTTGGTTGGAAGTATGTACTCCTTCACTGTTCAGCTTCTCTGTAGTAATTTTCAAATTGAAATGGTTTCTGAACCTCTCTCTTATACTCACTCGTTTTGTTTATTACATAACATAGAGTTCATTTTATAACAAAGGATACATATCAAAAATGAAAACCACATAGGTAAAGAAAAAGTTTAATCAGTGTGTCCATAATATAACAGTGAAATGAAAGCAAGATTTTGAGGGAGAAGGGCAAAATTAAATTTCACAAACAGCAGAATAAATTTAGAGTCTCTGAAACCTTTGTTGTATTGCAACCCTCCAAAATGACAATTAAGTAACTTCTTCCTATACAAATCTGAAATGGAATTGAGACTGGGGCTCAGCAACAAATAAATACACCACCCATCACAAGTAGTTGTATCAACATTGAGAAAGATATGGGTACTTAGAACATTTTTTTAAAGGAATGTTTATGCATTTCCTCACATTCTAAAGCATGTCTTTCAAGGTTCTATAGAACTTTAGTAAGTATACTCCAAATACTAAATATGAGAAAGAGCTCAGCCTTCCATCTTTCCAAGGTCACTAAAATGAGCCCAGCCCAGATTGTTGGGAGCAACATGCTGACATTATAGACCTCTCAGAAAGTGCTGTAAATATAAGTTTAAGTGCTATTGCTATTATTATTTTGTTAAACATTTATCGACTAAATTTATGGATCAAAACTTACAAGTAATAATCCTTGCTGTTAGCATGGAATGATGCATGTGGTTTGGGTTAACACTTTCTTAATAAAAAGCATTATTTTAAAAGATGCTTATGAAGGATAACAGAGGCCAATAAGCGACTCATAGGATGATTATCAATGCTTATAGAGAACTATGATTTCGAAGATAAAATGGCAAAATGTTAAGCAGCATGACTACAAACTTGAAAATAAATTCCTAATTAGGTGTGTCTGATTGGAAAAATTAAGCATATTAAGTTATACTTAACTGGTGAAAAAGAAAAGTAAGGAGATTAATTGTTTGTACCTTGGAAGAAAGTTTTCAGAAGATGAGAAAATAGCTAGAGAAATATGAAGACATGCAAATGCTTCTTGAAAGAAAGTGGTCTTTTCTGAGAATGAATGTATAGTCGAAGAAACTAAAATATGTATTGTAGGTGCTCCTACTCACTTTATTATATGAAAGTGAGAGCTGGGTGTGTCAGAAGAAACAAAAGTAAGTCACCTGCTGTGGAAATGAAGTACAACCAAAAAAAGTTATGATCAATGGTTGATGAATTAACATGATTGTAATCAAAAGTGAAAGAAAGGTATACTGAGGTTTGATCTTACAGATAAAATGAATAGCATGAAATTGCAAGTAAAATATATGAAAGAAGAGTATAAGGAGAGAGGGAGAAATATTGAGATTTAGAAGGTAGTGAATCAATTGTGTTGATGTTTCATTAAGTTTATTAATGATGGTTTGAAAACAATGCAGTTGATGAAATGGGTATGGATGTGATGGAAGGAGGGAGTACAAAGGTAGAAAATTTTGGAACAATACAATAAATGGCATTGCAGTAAATTAAATCAGGTACATTTTCCCTTTTGGCTTATCTTTTTCAATTTATTTTGCTTACTAATACTTACTCTCTCTTGAGTGCTTTGTAAAATGTTGCTTATTACAAAAGGGAATAGTGTGTGTGTGTGTGTGAGAGAGAGAGAGAGAGAGAAATATGCACGCCTTTTTTTCAATTTTTTCCATATTTACTTTTCTTTGTGCATTGTTGAGTAGACACATTGGCAGATAGTATTCATTGCTGCCCATCTGTGCTTTCATGGAATCCATTTGGACAGACCCTATATTTGTTTTGACTGAAATCCATGGTGGATTTTATAGCCTGAGTTGTTTAATCCTTATCAATATTTTTCAACATTTCTTTTGCAAAATAAGTATCCAGCATTTGGAATTTATTCTGTGTGTATCAAAAATATAACAGAAACTACGATTTCTTTACTTTCTTGGAAATTTCTTCACACTCAGTTTTGTTTTGACCAAAGTATTGTAGTCCTTTTAGAACTGAGGAGTCATTTGGTCAAGAAAATTTCTAATATATCCTGGCATCACAGCCATTGGAGATGAGAGTGCAACATTCTAAAATTCCTTAACTGACAACAAAAAAATATTATATCTATGGCCATTGGCTTAGTATACAAACTCTTTACACTGTTGTCAATTCTATCCCCTCTCTTGTTTTCAAACTGTAGCATTTTGTTTCATGGGTTTCTTATCAAACACATTTTTGTCACATTTTGGCTTGCTATCTCCATTCTAAATCTAAGCTGCAGGTTATGAAATAGGATCAAGTAAGCTTGTGAGTTCTGTCTGTATCCTGCAGCAATACCTCTATTTATCATCTCTACCTTTCGATGTGCATGTCTATCTGTGTGTGTGTGTTTTAAAACATTTAAGGGTATATTGTGTTACTGATAGGAAAGCATTCTTTGCTTGCAAGTTTGCTGTGTTACCAATCACTCTGCTCTCCGACTACCCCGAATGCTGCTGGCACTTTCTGCAGAAAGGGACATACCACGATGATGAGAACCCATTCATTTTTTTGTGTGGAGTCTTTTGGTTAATAGTACAAGTGATTGCTATTGCCTTTTGATTTAGAATAAGAAATAAAAGGAACCTTTATAAAGCAGAGGTTAATTAATTTCATTATTAGTTGGTGCTTGAGGATAAACTATCTCAAAAGTTGACAAAAAGGAGCTATGGTCTTATCCAACAAATTACCATTTATAACAAAGAGAGATTTGATGCCGTTGGTTTTCTGATGATATTTCTTAGCTACCAACCAACTAGGTACTGTGTCCACTTCAGTACCCAGAATAAAATGTGTGTGAGTCTTCATCAGTCTGCTTTAAAATCCCAAGATACCAAATGAACCAAATGTCCAGCTTTAGTGAGTAAGGAAATTTCTGAATATAGTGTTCTTTTGAAGTGATAGAGAAATAGATGTCTCTTTTAATAACCTAAGCCAGAAATTTATTAATTTTTATTTTCAATTGGAGGATGTACTGCATGTGTTTCTTATAGCCTCAATGTATGCTTTTGGTCAAACTTTACATTTTTGCATATATAAAGATGCTTTGTTCCGTCATGGTCTTTTAAACAGTAATGCATCACTTCCCCATTAGAATTTTTTTGACATACATATTAAGTTAGTATCTTCATTTTTGGGTACATGATCTGGCCATTTAGCTATAATGGAGATTGGCTTTTATTTGTCTCTGCAGAACTAAGATTAATCTGTTTGGGACAAATCCATGAAGATATCTCACAGTCAGAATTGCATTCAGCTTATTTACAAAATAATTGCTAATTATCTGCTTTAGAATTATCCTAGTATTATTAGTTGGTTTTTTAAAATCTTCTCTTCCCCCCCCCCCCACTTTTTGAAGACTAATGATATACAGACTTTATCAATTGGAATATTGCATTGGCAAGAATAAAATTGCTTGGCCCTTACTAGCTTCCATGTATAGAAATCTCATTCATTTAGGAAACACCTCTCAGAATACTGGATATAGTAGCACTATAAGGAAAGAATTGATTGAGTGTCCATTTATAATATTGGCATTCTATATATATACTTTCTTAGCTTAGTGAAAAGCTTGCATACTGTTATGCTGTGAATGTTGCCTTGTTTGTAGTTATTTCCAGTGATTATTTGATGACGTCCCATCAAATTGGTGTTGGTTCTTAACAATCACATGCTGATCTATTCCTAACCTGGTTCTTCAGATGTTCAAATAGCCCATTCATCTCCACTTTAACCGAACCCATCCACCTCCTTGCTGCTGTTTGTCTTTCTTTCCTCTTTTCCCCAGCATTAAAGCCTTCTTCAGAAGCCTATCTGTTCATATAACGTTTCTGAAGTAAGATAATTTGAGGCTGGTCTTTTGTGCTTCAAGTGAGATGAGATCTCTGAGATGATTTGTTTCATGATCCATTTGCTTGCTTGTTTTCCTGACCATATTATTCTCAGGTCTTTTCTCCAGCACCAAATTTCAAAAGAATCCATATTTCTTCTATCCTGCCTCTTCAACTTTCACTTCCATAGAATGTCAGCGGAAACACCATTGCCTGCATTTTTCTGATTTTTATAGAAACATCCAAGCCTCTGCGCAATTTTTCCATGGCTTTCATGATTATTTTAATAGGTATTATATCTGTAGGATATTTCTTGACTGCTTGTTTTTTTACTGCCGATGACTGTTCCTAAAAGGCAGAACCACATAGTTTGAATGCATTTTAGGGTATGATATAATTACTCTACATGACAATACTATAAATTCCCAGAATTAAGATGAATAGACAATTCCTCAATTAACTAAAATATTAATAACTCATAAAAGAGGTTATCTGCCCATCTCACCAAATTCAGTAGGCTAGACTTTCCCCACAAGCATTGGGTTATGCTATGAGCCATGGTGGCTCAGTAGTTAGAATGCAGTGCTGCAGGCTACTTCTGTTGACTGCCGGCTGACCAAAGTTTGGAGTTCAATTCTGATGAGGCTCAAAGTTGACTCAGCCTTCCATCCTTCCAAGGTGGGTAAAATGAGGATCCAGATTGTTGGGTGCAATAGGCTGACTCTGTAAACCGCTTAGAGAGGGTTGTGAAGCAGTGTGTAAATCTAAGTGCTATTGCTATTAATCTGCCATTGTTCATAACTTTTTAATATTTTGTTTGTTTCATTTATGACTATGGATACTGTATGAAACGATTTTGTATGTGTATCATGCAAAGGCTTAGTATTGCTTGGATACATTATTAAAGTATCTGTAGAGGATTATGGGAATTACCTTGAAGAAGAAATTCAAAAAGATATGTACAACCAACTTGCTGAAAGAATTGACAGGGTGAAAAAGGAGCTCAAGATTGTCTTGCCTTGATCTTCTTCGGTATAAGAAGGGAAGACTGAATCTTTGTCAAGCTTTCAAGATTCTGTTATTATATTTCTTAACAATAAAATGGAGCTCCGATAATCCTTGTAGAGTCTTGTTACCTGACTTGGCCTTCTTGAAAGGTCTGAGGTCATCCTAGAGTTATTTATTTGAAGTTAATACTAACAATGAAATGCCAAGGACCATACAGTTATCATATATCTGAAATATCATATCTGCTTTCACCAAGACTGACTAATTTGAAATTGTGCTTTATTATCATGACATAAATTGCTAAAATTGGGCAAAAAGTTGTAAATGATGTTTTAAAATTAATGAATTATTCTGTGCTATCTGATTAAATTATAATTAGTGGCATGATTTACCATAAAATTATAACTTGTTGCTGCAGCACACCAACATGAATTTTTATATTTTCCTTGGTTAGTCACAAAAGTGCTTAAGAGCCACACTCCTTTCAATTACACTCTTTCCCCCAGAAACTTAAAAAGCTTCAGATGCAGATTTGAAGGCTTCATTACCATAACATTAGCAAAGAGAGGGGCAAAGTGATTAGGTGATGTTGGTGGCCTAGAGAGAAAATATCAATTCATTCCACCTTTAAAATGGATATTAATGAAGTTCAGAAAGCCACATTTGTCAGTCTGGAAAGATTAGAAAATAAATATCTTTTTCATTAAACATGGACAAAACCTCAACCAGCATTTTTTTAAACTTTTTCTTTAATCATTTATAAACAAATTGACTGTCTTATAATTCCCATAATATTTAGAGATAATTTCCTCTCCAAAAAGCTGAATTGTTTTAATGCATCATCCAATTTATTCAATGTTATGTGAAATGAGTGTTCCAAATTTTCCTCATCCCATGTGCATTCTATGTTCCTCTGTTTATACTTGACATTGAACAGAAGGAATTTTTGTAGAATTAAACATTTAAATTCCTTATATTGCTGAAAATGCCATGTCATTCTTATAGTGCTAAATAGATAAGAGAATAGATCTTTTGAAAAATATAAAATATAACAGACAATACGTCTGATATAAATAGATTGGGGAAGGGAGGGAGGGATGAAGGAAGGAGAAATTATTTGTAACAGATGGTTCAGAATGCACAAATAAGTGAACTAAGTGTACCACTGTGTCACACTGTATCTATAGGCAACATCAGTGGTGGGATTCAATTTCTTTTTACTCCCGTTCTGTGGGCATGGCATGGCGCGTGGTGGGCATGGCAGGGGAATGAAACTGTAAAATCTCCATTCCCACCCCACTCCAAGGGAAGAATACTGTAAAATCTCTATTCCCTCCACACTCCAGGGGAAGGTTTCTGAAAAATCACCATTTCCTCCCAATCAGCTGGAACTGAGGAAGCAGAGAATAGATGAAGGCAGGGCCAGTCAGAGGTGGAATTTACTGGTTCTCCGAACTACTCAAAATTTCCATTACCAGTTCTCCAGAACTGTTCAGAACCTGGACAACATCTTAAACAGGGACGTGCTGAGGATTTTGTTCAATATCTGTCTGATAAAATCGCTCAGATTCGGGATGGCTTGGACACTGATTGGATAGATTCAGGTGGGATGGCGGAGACGAGTCTTGAGAATGTTATCTGGGCTGAGTTCGATCCTGTGACTCCTGAGGACATGGACAGGTTGTTGGGTAGGCTGAACTCCACCACATGTTTATTGGACCCGTGTCCCTCCTGGATGGTGCTGGCCACCCGGGAGGTTACACGAGGCTGGCTCCAGGAAGTTACCAACGCTTCTTTGTTGGAGGGTGTTTTCCCTGCCGCTTTGAAAGAGGCGATGGTGAGGCCCCTCCTTAAGAAGCCCTCCCTGGACCCGGCTATTTTAGCGAACTATCGTCCAGTCTCCAACCTTCGCTTTTTAGCGAAGGTTGTTGAGAGTGTGGTGGCATATCAGCTTCCTCAGCACCTGGAGGAATCTGTCTATCTGGACCCGTTCCAGTCCGGCTTCAGGCCTGGATACAGCACTGAGATGGCTTTGGTCGCGTTGGTGGATGACCTCTGGAGGGCCAGGGACAGGGGATGTTCCTCGGTCCTGGTCCTTTTAGATCTCTCGGCGGCTTTTGATACCATTGACCATGGTTGGAGGGATTGGGGGTGGGAGGCACCATTTATCGGTGGTTCTCCTCCTATCTCTCTGACCGTTCGCAGACGGTGTTGGCAGGGGGCAAAGATCGACTTCTAGGCTCCTCACTTGTGGGGTGCCACAGGGGTTGGTTCTCTCGCCTCTCCTGTTCAACATCTACATGAAGCCGCTGGGTGAGGTTATCCGTGGGTTCGGGGTGGATTATCATCTGTACGCTGATGATACGCAGCTGTACATTTCCACCCCGAACCACCCCAACGAAGCTGTCGAGGTGATGGGCCGGTGCCTTGAGGCCGTGCGGGTCTGGATGGGGAGGAACAGGCTCCAACTCAACCCTTCCAAGACAGAGTGGCTGTGGGTACCGGCGTCCCGGTACAGTCAGCTTACACCATCGCTGACTGTGGGGGAGGAAGTACTGACCCCCAGGGAGGGAGTGCGCAACTTAGGCGTCCTCCTGGACGATCGGCTGTCCTTAGAGAACCATTTGACAGCCGTCGCCAGGGGAGCATTCTATCAGGTCCATCTGATTCGCCAGTTGCGCCCCTTCCTTGACCGTGACGCCTTGCGCACAGTCACTCACGCCCTCGTCACTTCCCGCCTGGACTATTGCAATGCTCTCTACATGGGGCTCCCCTTGAAGAGCACCTGGAGGCTCCAGTTAGTCCAGAATGCGGCCGCGCGGGTGATAGAGGGAGCACCGCGTTGCTCCCATATAACACCTATCCTGCGCGGCCTGCACTGGCTACCGGTAGTCTTTCAGGTGCAATTCAAGGTTTTGGTGACCACCTTTAAAGCGCTCCATGGCTTAGGACCGGGATACATTCGAGACCATCTTCTGCTGCCGATTGCCTCCCAACGACCTGTGTGCTCCCACAGAGTGGGCCTCCTCAGGGTGCCGTCGACCAAACAATGTAGGTTGGCGGCCCCCAGGGGGAGGGCCTTTTCTGTGGCGGCACCAGCCCTGTGGAACGAGCTCCCTCCAGGATTACGACAACTACCCGACCTCTGGACCTTCAGACGGGAACTGAAGACTCTATTGTTTCAGCGTGCAGGACTAGCCTAAGATAAAAGGTCTTAGCATATTTTAATGGGGGTTTTATAGGTTTTTTATTTTTTAGTGATCAGGCCATGATATTATCTAGTTTTAATTGGGTTTTAATGTTTATTTATTGTACTGTTTTAATATGCCTGTGAACCGCCCTGAGTCCTACGGGAGATGGTGCGGTATATAAGTTCGATTAATAAATAAATAAATAAAAAATAAATTAAAGCAGGTGTCTCTTTTCCCAGGATTGTGCAGCTGCACAAGTATCAAGGCACAACTGTTTTAAGGAGTTGCCCAAATGTTTTATATTAAGGTATCTTTTCACTTGTAGCGCTGAATATTCCCCTTCCCCTTTTAAATGAGATGTAGAGATTTTGATCCAGGCGAGATCCATCTATATCCAGACAGAAGGGATTATCCAATTAAATCAATGACCTTTTCCTTGGAAAATATCAGAATAATGTACAATTATTCAGTCTCTTTCTTGCACAGAGTGCAAAAGATGTGCCCAAATGAGTCATGGAAAAATAAAATACAAAATGCAAATAAAGAATTAACCAAAACGATCTAACAAATCTAACGATCTAACAAAATGATTCAACAAATCAGTAGCAAATATGTCTCCTCACAGGTACAAGAATGTTCAGGCATACTAATACTCTTTTAGTTAATACTAATACTCCTTTAGTTAAGACAACTCCTTACCACAAATAACAAATTCCCAGAAGCCTCAAAGTTGTATTGCTTACAAAAAACATATTCTTTGAGCTTATAACTTGGCATCCTTTATGTCAATTTAACAACTAATCCAGTACAATTTGCCTCACATATAGCAAGTTTTAAAATGCTGAAAATAGAGATATTTACTTTCTCTCCCATTTTTAGACAAGCACTTCACATATTTCTATACTGCTATCTAATTATTCACAATTGCGGAAGAAAACAATATTTCTTTAACACGACAAGTTCCATGCAATAGTTCAAAAGCCATTAAGGTTTACTGTTCCACTAAATTTTTTGGCAATTTACCAAGTTATAAAAGGCTAAGTCAACTTCAGTCTGAAGCTGAAATATTGTCAGTAGTCCCAGAATATCTATGTTGCAAATAATAGAAGACTTTTAAAGACTGTATGCAGAAATAAGAATATAAAATTAATGTATTTGACCAAGGTTATTATGGGTTGTTATTTTGGCGGACTTCTTAATTGCGATTCAATGACAATGGTTATTTCTGGTAATGCTTTTTTTTTATTTTAGAGTGGGACTAAATTTGGATTATTTGAAGAGTGGAAAGAGGGGGATTTGTTTAAAGGAAAAGGGTGGATTCAGATTGGGTGTAATAGATACAATTTGTCATACTTATGTTGTAATTTTTGATAACCCCTATCTTTTGCTATTTAATTGGAAGAGATGAGGTTTTCAAGATGGGTTCACAGAAACCTGGGGGAAAGAGGGAACGTATGGAATGAAGAGTTGTTTGATTTTATAGACAGTGCTCTACTTAGGAACAAATTTATTCTGAGTTGCTGTTTGTAAATATGTTTTGTTTGCAAGTCCAAACAAACGTGTGTATGTGCACACTGCAAACTTACATTCTACCAACCTCTGGCACCTTCTGAGTTGAGGTTTCAGACAGGTTTTTTTTTTTTTGTTTACATTTATACCCCGCCCTTCTCCGAAGACTCAGGGCGGCTTACAATGTATAAGGCAATAGTCTCATTCTATTTGTATATTTTTTACAAAGTCAACTTATTGCCCCCCCAACAATCTGGGTCCTCATTTTACCTACCTTATAAACGGTGGAAGGCTGAGTCAACCTTGGGTCGGGCTCGAACCTGCAGTAATTGCAGGCTTTGTGTTCTAATAACAGGCTTCTCTATTGCCTGAGCTATCCCGGCCCCTAAGTTGGTTCATATTGGCAAAAGTTTGTAGCTCAGAAGTTCATAAGTAGTTTAATGCATTTAATTTAGGATGTAGTAATAAGTTTTTAATCTTAACTAAACTTGCTGAGGATGAAGGGGGTTTCCTTTTTCTATATTTCTACTTTCATCTTTTTCTTTTTTTCTGCACCTTTTTATTATTATTTATATAAAAATATTTATTTTTTCTTTAATGTAGTTTCACTTATATAATATAATTGCTAATGAAATTATTGAAAAAATAATAATTTTGAAGTCAAAGATGGTTCATAAAAACAGAAGACTTTTCCACAAAGAAATAAACAAACCTATTTTAATTAAATCCACTTCATAGGTTGATTTGTAGAAAACAAATATTGAGTAGAAGGCCAAATTACAAATACAATAACAGGGTTCTTTTTCAAATATAACTTTCCCTCAAACCTCTTCTTTGTCCAAAATGAATATCTGCCAATAGAAATCAAGAAGTCACATGATCTCAAACAACATCCTAAACTCTGTGCACTTACAGTACATTTTCCACACAATACATTTTATTGTTTTTCAAAATCTACATTTGAATAAGGAAGATGGGTAAAATTAATGAAGATCTTCATATTGTGTAGTGAAGTTTGAGTCCTTGATGTTATATTTCATAACATTAATTACTGAGGTGCTATTCTTAGCTACTGATTTCCTGGGTTTGTGGGGTTGAAATGAACATGAACAACTTGACCATCAACTAGTCAAATTGAAGGAGCAATATACTGTAGATAACAATGTTCAGAAAAGAGTCATGGTGATACTTAATTTTCAATCAATATAATAAAAATTATTACATTATTAGCTCAGCATTCAACACCATCATTCCTGAACAACTCCTCTCTAAACTGACTCAGCTAGCTGTGCCTGACCACATTTGTAGATGGATTATAAACTTTCTAATGATTAGGAAGCAGCAGGTGAAGCTAGGGAAAATCACATGGAACACCCATTCAAATAGCACAGGAGCCTCCCAGGGCTGTCTGCTCTCTCCATTACTGTTCTCTTCTTTGATTGTATCTCAAAGGATCCCTCTGTTAAAGTATTGAGGTATGTAGATGATACAACAGTCATTGGTCTCATTCAAGACAATGATGAGTCTGCATATAGACAGGAGATAGATCAACTGGCCCTGTGGTGCAGCCAGAACAATCAGGTTCGTATGTGCGAGGGGAACCTTTACCTTTAATATTAGAAGCATCATTAAAAAGACACAAAAAAGAATGTTCATCCTGCCTCAACTCAGAAAGCTCAGATTGCCCAAGGATCTGCTGATACAGTTCTACAGAGGAATTATTGAGTCTCTCATTTGTACCACAGTAACTTTCTGGTTCGGCACAGCAACCAAACAGGACAGGAACAGACTTCAATGGATAGTTAGGACTGCAGAAAAAACAGTCACAACCAGCCTGCCTTCCAATGAGGATCTGTATACTGCAAGAACCAGAAAGAAGGCTGAGAAACCTCACATCCTGGACATAATCTATTTCAACTTCTTCCCTCAGGACATCGCTATAGGGCATTGTATGCTGAAACAACCAGACATAAAGATATTTTTCCCCTCGTGCCATCACTCTACTGAACACTTAATTCCCACAGCACTGTATCATTTCTCATATTTTCTCGTCTTTTCATCTTTTTTACTATCTTCTATTGGGGTTTTTTAATGATTTATCCATTGTTGTTTGTAACTTATGATTAATGATTGTAACTATGATTATTACCTTTGACCTATTATTTGCTGTTTATATGTATACTGAGAGCTTATGCACCGGAGACAAATTCCTTGTGTGTCCTATCACACTTGGCCAATGAAGAATTTTATTCTTTTCTATCCTGTCCTGTCCTGTTTGTCCTAGCCTAGCCTAGCCTAGCCTAGCCTAGCCTGCTTATAAAGGGATAAATCAATGCGGATTCTATTGAATTACCAGTTTATCCACACTAGTTTATTTGATGATATAAAGATAGTTTTCCCAGATGGTCCTTGTCCATATGCACGTATTCAGTTTTATTTCATTTTTAACTTTTTGTGGGTTTGCATTTTTTTATGAATCCTTCTTTTTTTTGTAGAAATATACATCTTATAGATGGCTCACTTGAGGCCTTTCCTAATAATTGTACTGTCTCATAGTTTATATTACAGTGATGTTTTCATTTCCAGTAACACAGGTTGCCATCATTGCCTAACTTAATGTGGGTTTTTCTCTCTGTGTCTTAAGAAAAAGAGCCCTGATATAGGAAATACATCAAATGTTTTCATTCAGAAGCCCCATTTATGCTTGGTTTGTTTAATTAAATGACAACATTTTGCAGAAGGGCAGCAATCATACCAGATACTAGGCAACTTCCAAAAAAATCCCCTAATATTTCAATATATATGTAGGAATTCAGGCAATTATAGTCAGAACAGATTTTAAGAACTTTAAGTTATCTATCTCAGATCTAAGTCTAGATGTTCATTTAAGAAGTGTAACACATAGTCAGTTGAAATACTTAAGAGTATTAAGAGACAGAATTATGGACATGAATATACCTGGATTGCCCATATCTTAAAGGCAAATCTGAAATCTGAAGATTGCTTTTAATGGTTGCCTCCCACCGACCCGTGCGCTCTCACAGGGAGGGACTCCTTAGGGTGCCGTCCACCAGGCAGTGCCGACTGGCGACACCCAGGGGAAGGGCCTTCTCTGTGGGGGCTCCCACCCTCTGGAATGAACTTCCCCCAAGACTCCGCCAACTTCCTGACCTTCGAACCTTCCGCCGCGAGCTTAAAACACATCTATTTATCTGTGCAGGACTGGACTAGAATTTTAATTTTAAATTTAATTTTAATGGGGTTTTTATCATTTTAATTGTAATTTTAAATTTTGGCCTATTTAAATAAGTTTTTTAATTTAGTGTTTTATCTTGTATTATATTTGTATTTTTATCGGGCTGTAAACCGCCCTGAGTCCTTCGGGAGATAGGGCGGTATAAAAATTTGATTAAATAAATAAATAAATAAATAAATAAAATGGTTGGTTGAGCAGTGATGAGATAGGTTATCAAATTTGGGCTAATACATTAACTGGGACTTTTCACTAATATAAAAATAGCAGTTTCTTCTGTAAGGAGACAATACATTTTGCATTTAACATACTCTGTGTGATTAAGTGAGGATACTTGGCCAGCACTTGCTGCCAATTGAATGGTACTAGTAATATTATAAATATTATCGTAAGTGCTCATTGCTTTTGAATTTTGTAATTCAAAGTGAAATTTTATTTTGAAATAAAGGATTAAGTATAGATAAGGAAAAAATACACACATGCACACACACGCATGCATGCACACTTGGTATAAAGAAGCTTGTCAAGAATCTTCTACTTAGGTATTTACTGTTTTTGCTGCTGTATAATTTAGTGTGAAATCAAACTGAGTTTAAATTTTACTTCACTGCAAATGTGTCAAGTTACTATTCAAATGATTGGCAAATCATTAATATTTAATATATATATTAATATTCTTTGTTCCCAAATGTTAAATTTCTAGGAACAACAATTTATAGGAAAGTGTAACTCAGCATTCTTATATTCTTTGCATGCAGCCAGAATCATACTGTAGATTCTGCCAGGATTTAATAATCTAACCAGAGTGGAGAACTTTTAAATCTCATAAATTTGGGATTTTAAAAATATAAGCATACATTTATATTGGTTCAATCTCACACTGAAATTAAAACATTTTCCTTTAGCTAGATTGTCTTCTGTTACATAAGAAACGACTTTGAAATTTTGCATTTATTTGTTTGCTTGTTTTTGCTGTGTAGGAACTAAGAATGTTTTTCACATTTTTAATTTTCATCTCTTCCTTAGTGGTGGATAGACTTAAGCTTTATAATTGTTGTAGTTTGATCCTCAAGATAATCTTCATTCCAATGATAAAGTTGAATATTGAATTCCTGACACATCTAGTGAGAATGCAGCTTTTTGATGTACATTATTTTGCTCTCCGTGGCCGGTTCTTTGGTATAAAGTAGCTGTTATTTATCACACTGACAGGTGCAACTACTGCGAAATGCTGGCGATGAAGTTGCCATCACCGTTCAATACCTCAGGGAAGTACCATCATTTCTAAAGCTCCCATTGGGTAAGGGGAAATTAACAGATATCTGTAAAATGTTTTCTGGGGCAACATTTCTTATAACAAATAGACACTTCTTCATACCTAATACATCTTTCATGAGTACTTTATTTAAGGAAAGCTTGTAGATCAAGATTTTGTATTATTTAAAATTTATTGTTGCCCCCTTCATATTTCTTTATTTGTTTATAGCAATTTGTAAACTGCCAACTGACTAGGCTGTGGCTGACATAGCACATCTAAATTGATTCCCTGGATTGATATTTTGTATAGGTAGTTCTCGACTTATGACTCCAATTGAGCCCAAAACTTCTGTTGTTAAGTGAGATGTATTTGTTAAGTGAGTTTTGCCCCATTTTACGACCTTTTTTGGCCACAGTTCTTAAGTGAATCATTGCAGTTGTTAAGTTAGTAATCTGGTTGTTAAATGAATCTGGCTTCCCCATTGACTTTGCTTGTAAGAAGATTGCAAAAAGGTGATCACATGATCCCGGGACACTGCATTTGTCCTAAATATGAACCAGTTGTCAAGTGTCTGAATTTTGATCACATGACCATAGGAATACTGCAAAGGTTGTAACTGTGAAAAATGGTGATAAGTCACTTTTTCAGTGCTGTTGTAACTTCGAACAGTCACTAAATGAACTGTTGTAAGTCAAGAATTACCTGTGTAACCAAAATATACAGACATATTTTGGTTAGTATAGAGGAACCAACATCAACATCTTTTTTTTTCTGGTGGCCAGAACTGAATAGCATTCCAAATGTGGTATCATCATTGCAGCATAAAGCAATACTATCACTTCATGTGATGTTGATGCTATCCCTTTATTGATGCAACCTAGAACTGCATTAGTTTTTTTGGCAGCTGCAGCAAACCGCAGGTTTATACTTAAGTGACAGTCTACTAGGACACCTAGCTCCCTGTCAAAGTTGCTACATTTGAGCCAGGTACCACCTAGTGCATACCTATGAATTTAGTTTTTCTTATTTAGTTTTTCTTGTATTCTATTTCATCAGCAAAAGCTTGCAGTGTTCAAGTTTACCATAACCTAAACTAAGCCAGCTCACTAGTCAATTAGCTCATACTATGAGAATTTTAAGCAAATAGGCAACTCATAGGACATTCCTTATTATGTCTATATAGCATGATTTTTTTTTCTCCTGGATACTTAGCGCACTTCATTTAAGTACTAGGCTGTAGCTGCCCATTTAGAAATTAGACATTCTTGGAAATAACTGGCATTTTGCTTTATCTGTTAGTTTTTTGAAATTAAAATATATATTTTAATATGAGTTCCAGTTGATATTGGTATCTTGGATTCAAGGTCGGCTTGTTAACTAGAAAGCCCCATATGACACACAACTTGGTTACTTGAGGCATTGACTTTCTCCCATAGTAATTGCCAAGTCAATTTCATTTGGCAGCAATGTCGTTTATTGGATCCCTGAAAGCATGCCTTGTCTGTAGCAGTAATTGCCCTCTGAAATGAAGATGGGGGAAATGAATATCCTTGGCCAGGATTTGGAGCTTACTCTATTTTTACATTGTGGAGTATCCACTTTTTTCATTGTGTTATACAGCTTTGTCATGACATGAATATATTGCAGATATGCTCTTGGATTTTTGTATTTTGTCTTAGACCTGATGCTTGAGAAAGAGACAGGTTCAGAAATCATCAGAGAAGAAATATAAAATTCTGACAATTCTAGTGACTAAACAAGTTATTCAGGTGACCTACCAATTTTGATAGTGTGACCTTGTGAATTGGAAGTAGGCCTTTTTTCCCCCAATGGGCAGGGGTTGGTTCTATTTACTTTACTACCGGTTCGCATTGTGCCTGCAAACTGCTGTTAAAATTTGAGTTCTATAGCAAAAGGAATGCATACTATTAAACCTGGTTAAGCATTTCAAACTCTTAATTCCTCAGCTTCAATGCCAGCTTTATATATTTAAGTCATAAATTAATTAAATCATATATTTTCCTTTATTTGTATAAACAAATCAAGTTGTTTACATGCACTGGATTTTTTTCCTAAGTCAACTTATGGTAATTGTTCTCTGATAAGCTCAAACTTAGAAGAAAATACTTTTTAAAATACCCCATTTCAGGTTCCCCTGGGCCATCAAGTGATCACAGTAGTCGTGCTTCTTCCCCACTCTTTGACAGTGGTTTACATTTAAATGGGAACTCAACAAATACAGTAAGTAGATTAATATTATTATTAATAACCTAGCTATGATGGCAGCACGTCACTGACTTTGCCTTATCTAGAAAGCTAAGCAGGATCAGGCCTGGCAAATATGTGGATAGAAATCAATGTTGTAGTCTATATTGGGAAGTGAAAAAAAAATCCTGTAAGAAGGCAGTGGCAAATCCGTTCTGTAACTTGCCAAGAAAATTGCCTGAATGTGTCATTCTAAGTCACCTGAAGTTGAGTTGGACTTTGTTGATCTGCTTCTTAAACAAAATGAAACAACTTGAATTTTACTTTCTATAACTGTATTAGCTTATGATACAGAAAGATAATAAGTATCCTGTGTCTCGAAAAATACTCAAAAAATAGCTTGACAGTAGCAGATCCAGATGTGGCCACAGATCTGTCAGTGAGTGTACATTATGAGAGGATTTTTGTTGTTGTTTAAAATAAATAATAAACTGTTGCTAAAGGCAGTGCAAAATGTTTGGAGTAAGGTACAATCATCATATTGCTTGCACCAATTTTCATTTACATCAATGTCTTGGGACTATTTTTAGGATACGAATCCTAGGAAGGATTTTTTTTTTTTACGATAGCTAGGGATGTTCAGTAAGAAAGGGTGAGTTTACTGAATAGATATGATAAACAGCAAAATACAGAACCTTAGAAATCTCCTCTATCTTATCCAGGCTAGTTTGATCTTTGGATCATTTTATTTTTGTGAGTTGAACTCAATCCAGGAAGACACTAAATTGGGACATGCTGTTTAAGGCTAGATACATGGCCTTGAGTCCTCATTTAGCAATGGTTCCTAAGCAAACCACATGAAAAAGAAAGACACACACTAAGGAGATCACTGGTTGCTTCTGCCTCGTTTAGATAAAACCTGTCCAGAGTCATTCATTTTGTGAGGTAAATGGCTATGTAAATTAGGTAGGTAGGTAGGTAGATTTTTCTTGTGCCACAATGCCAGCCTTCTCTCATTCCCATGTACCGGTATATCTCAGGTGCAGACAGTTGTCTGTAAATGCAAGCATTGAACAAAAATGAATTTTTACATCATTTATTATGATTAATTACCATTATATTTTCCAAATGGTTGCTATCTGAGGTAGGGGCTAAATGAAGACCATCTCATATGTATGTTGTGGTGGTGAAGCATTTTACGTAATGTATTTGCAGTTCTTTAAAAATGTGCTTCTCTACTTTAAATTGTAACATACTGTAAACAGATTTTATCATTGCACTGAGTTTTAAGGCAGAAAGAGAATAGTTGTTCGGGTAGTACATACAAAGGCGAGTGCAATGAAGACCATCAGACTGTACAGACAGATGCCTCTGTTTATCTGATATCACAGCTCAACTTATGGAGACAAATGACTGCTCACTGTGTACATATTTCTGTTTTCCCTGGATGGAACTAGAGAGATTTGGAGCAAAACTGAAGAAAATGGAAGAGAGCAAAAAACATGCTGATTATTTGGAAAAAGCCACTCTTCTTTAGTTCTCTGAAGTTGAATCCTCTGATGTGCTACATCACTTCATACAAGATGCCTTATACTGTAGGTGGGCTACATGGTGCAAGGGACAGGAATGCCAACAAAAGACTTTGTATTTCATCTCACCATGCAAAAAAAGTTATAAGATACTTTTTTTAAGATACAAAAAGTTTCCATCCAGGGAAAATTGAATATTTTTTCAATTCAACGTGTTAGTTACCACCTTTAAAGCACTCCATGGCATAGGACCGGGTTACTTACGGGACTGCCTGCTGCTACCGGCGACCTCCCATCGACCAGTGTGCTCCCATAGGGAGGATCTCCTCAGCGTGCCGTCGGCCACTCAATGTTGGCTGGCGGCGCCCAGGGGGAGGGCCTTCTCTGTGGGGGCACCGACCCTCTGGAACAAGCTACCACCAGGTATCCGCCAACTCCCTGATCTTCGGACCTTTCGATGCGAGCTGAAAACATTTCTGTTCCATCGTGCAGGACTGGCCTAATGGGGTTTTAATAATGGGGTTTTATTGGTTTTAAGTCTTCAACCAACTTTAAATTTTCCTTTTTGATTTTAAAAATTGTACTAATTGTTTTTACTTTGGCTGTAAACCACCCTGAGTCCTTTGGGAGAAGGGCGGTATAGAAATTGAAACAATAAATAAATAAATAATAATTTTTTCAAGAACAAGAAGCCATGATTCAAATACTGGTGGAGAAACACCTTTGTAGCTTATTTGTTGAAAGCATAAATACACAAATTTTCATATTAATTAAAAACAAGTAATAGTAGAAATGGCATCAATTTCAGTTGCACACTGTAGGATATTTTATTTCCTGTGTGTATCTTTTTTTCAAACACTGGCATTTTCAGAGAAAATTCCATTTCCTTCTTTGCTATGGTACTTGCAGAATATTGATACAAGGCATGGACTTAAAGTCTGATAGTTTTTCTTGTTCTGGATCATGTTTATGAGAACGAGGATGTGTGGTTGTTTTTTAATCTGCCTTTTTAAAAAATGAGAAACAGTCTTACTAGAATGCAGTTATTCATCTGTTTTCATCTTTCTCTATATATTGTGATCTTTTTTTCATTCAAAACATGCATTTGTGAAATAAAATCCATAGATAAAGAACAGTAAATAACTAAGGCAGAATATCAGCAAATAGCCCGAGCCTGTAAAGATGAAGTGAGGAAAGCTAAGGCTCACAATGAACAAAGGCTAGCGACAAAAGTAAAAAATAACAAAAAAAGCTTCTTCCAACATGTTAAAACAAGAAAAAGTCAAGGAAACAATTGGCCCATTGCTGGGAGAAAGTGGCAAGAAGATGACAAGCAACAGGGAGAAAGCAGATCTACTTAACTCATATTTTGCATCTGTCTTTACACAAAAGGAAAAAATAATCCAACCTATCAAAAACAGCACTACAAAAAACAGATTAGAAACACAAGTTAAAATAGGGAAGAAAATGGTAAGTGAACACCTGTCTACCCTAGACGAGTTCAAATCACCAGGACCGGATGGATTACACCCCAAGGTTCTGAAGGAACTGGCAGACGTGATCTCAGAACCACTGAACTATATCTTTCAAAGATCCTGGAGCACAGGGGAGCTGCCAGAGGACTGGAAAAGAGCTGATGTAGTTCCCATCTTCAAAAAAGGAAAAAAAACAGATCCAGGAAACTACAGACCTATCAGCCTGACCTCAATACCGGGGAAGATTCTGGAAAAGATAATCAAGCAACGAATCACCGAACACCTAGAAGCAAACAAAGTAATAACCAAAAGCCAACATGGGTTTGTCAAAAACAGATCATGCCAGACTAATCTTATCGCATTCTTTGACAAAATGACAAAATTAGTAGACCAGAGGAATGCTGTCGATATAATTTACTTGGACTTCAGTAAAGCATTTGATAAAGTAGACCATAACCTACTACTAGATAAAGTAGAAAAATGTGGGTTAGACAGCACCACCACCAGATGGATTCGTAACTGGCTGACCAACTGCACTCAACGTGTAGTCCTCAACGGAACTACATCCACATGGAGGGAAGTATGCAGTGGAGTACCCCAAGGCTCTGTTTTAGGCCCAGTACTCTTCAACATCTTCATCAATGACTTGGACGAGGGGATAGATGGGGAACTCATCAAATTTGCAGATGACACCAAGCTGGCAGGAATAGCCAACACTCCAGAAGATAGGCTCAAGTTACAGAAAGATCTTGACAGACTTGAACATTGGGCGCTATCTAACAAAATGAAATTCAACAGTGAAAAAAGTAAGGTTCTACATTTAGGCCAAAAAAACAAAATGCACCGGTACCGTATATGTGGTATCTTATGCTCATTATTCTAAGAGGTCTAAATAACAACATTAAATGTAATTATACAGACCATCTATTACTCCATCTTCTCAGTTTTAATATAGTACATTATTTCAATACAACTATAATATACTTAGATTCTTAATGTTGTTATTTAGACCTCTTAGAATAATGAGTATAAATGAATATTGTATCAATATTCTGTCACTATTAATTACATTTTGGGATATTTATGTTACAAGCAATATGATTATTTAACCTTTTCTTTAAAATTAAATGTAACTTTGGAAATGTATGAAAATAAAGGAAAAGCATATCTCAGGATATTTTTTTTAATAATAAGACTTTTGGTCTCAAGCTAAATTAACTTAATATTAAATTCTCCATCATTTTATTTGTTAGGATCCACCAATTTTTTTTTCTTTTCCAAAAACTCTACACTACTAACCAGAGCATACAAAACATTTGCCAGACCTATTCTTGAATACAGCTCATCCGTCTGGAACCCATACCACATCTCTGACATTAATACAATCGAACACGTCCAGAAATATTTTACTAGAAGAGTTCTTCGCTCCTCCGAAAACAACAAAATACCTTATGCCACCAGACTTGAAATCCTGGGATTAGAAAACTTAGAACTCAGCCGACTCCGACGTGACCTGTGTTTAACACACAGAATCATCTATTGCAATATCCTTCCTGTAAAAGACTACTTCAGCTTCAATTGCAATAATACAAGAGCAAACAATAAATTCAAACTTAATGTCAACCGCTTCAAACTTGATTGCAGAAAATATTACTTCTGTAACAGAGTCGTTAACGCTTGGAACTCATTACCAGACTCTATAGTCTCTACTCATAATCCCAAAATCTTCAACCAAAAACTGTCCACTATTGACCTCACCCCATTCCTTAGAGGACAATAAGGGGCGTGCATAAGAGCACAAATGTGCCTACTGTTCCTGTCCTATTGTTCCCTTTCGTTATATCAAATTAACATAGTTATTGCATACTTTTGCTTATATATATTTTTTTCTTTTATGATGTGTTGTTGCTTTATGTCGATGTTTGTGTATACTGTTGTGACAAAATGAAATAAATAAATAAAAATAAATAAAGCGCACAAAACAAACAGACAATCTAGAAAGCCACCTATCAGCCCCAATACTCAGTATCTATTATTTAGATATTTACTCACAAAAATTGGCAGAATATTTTTCAAAAGGTCAGTCAGTATGATGAAAATTATTTTATAGTACTGCAAAACAATTATTGCATAATCAGTAAGAATGCTGTTATTTAAAGGCATTCTCAAGAACAGTCAGTAATATTGAAGATGGTTTATATCTACAGTACTGTAGTTGGTATGTTTGTATGAAATGTTTATTCACTTACATGATATGCCTCTGCAAATATTTCACCTTTCAAACATGAAATGATTTTTCCTATGAACTATTTAATGATAGTTAACTCCTGGGAGTTACCAACGCTTCTTTGTTTGAGGGTGTTTTCCCCGCCGCTTTGAAAGAGGCGGTGGTGAGGCCCCTCCTCAAGAAGCCCTCCCTGGACCCGGCTGTTTTAGTGAACTACCGTCCAGTCTCCAACCTTCGCTTTCTGCGAAGGTTGTTGAGAGTGTGGTGGCATATCAGCTTCCTCAACACCTGGAGGAAACTGTCTATCTGGACCCGTTCCAGTCCGATTTCAGACCCGGATACAGCACCGAGACGGCTTTGGTCACGTTGGTGGATGACCTCTGGAGAGCCCGGGACAGGGGTTGTTCCTCTGTCCTGGTTCTATTAGATCTCTCGGTGGCTTTTGATACCATCGACCATGGTATCCTGCTGCGACGGTTGGAGGGATTGGGGGTGGGAGGCACCGTTTATCAGTGGTTCTCCTCCTATCTCTCTGATTGTTCACAGACGGTGTTGGCAGGGGGGCAGAGGTCGACCCCAAGGCGCCTCACTTGTGGGGTGCCTCAGGGGTCTGTTCTCTCGCCTCTCCTGTTCAACATCTATATGAAGCCGCTGGGTGAGGTTATCCGTGGTTTCGGGGTGGATTACCATCTGTACGCTGATGATACTCAGCTGTACATTTCCACCCCGAACCACCCCAACGAAGCCGTTGAGGCGATGGGCCGGTGTCTTGAGGCCGTGCGGGTCTGGATGGGGAGGAACAGGCTCCGACTCAACCCTTCCAAGACAGAGTGGCTGTGGGTTCCGGCGTCCCAGTACAGTCAGCTTACACCATCGCTGACTGTGGGGGAGGAAGTACTGACCCCCAGGGAGGGAGTGCGCAACTTAGGCATTCTCCTGGACGATCGGCTGTCCTTAGAGGATCATTTGACAGCCGTCACTAGGGGAGCATTTTATCAGGTTCACCTGATTCGCCAGTTGCGCCCCTTCCTTGACTGGGACGCCTTACGTACGGTCACTCACGCCCTCGTCACTTCCCGCCTGGACTATTGCAATGCTCTCTACAGCACCAGGAGGCTCCAGTTAGTCCAGAATGCGGCCGCGCGGGTGATAGAAGGAGCACCGCGTTGCTCCCATATAACACCCATCCTGCACGGCCTACACTGGCTACCAGTAGCCTTCCGGGTGCAATTCAAGGTTTTGGTTACCATCTTTAAAGTGCTCCATGGCTTAGGACCGGGATACCTTCGAGACCGCCTTCTGCCGCCGATTGCCTCCCAACGACCCATGCGCTCCCACAGAGCGGGCCTCCTCAGGGTGCCGTCGACCAAACAATGTAGGTTGGCGACCCCCAGGGGGAGGACCTTTCTGTGGCGGCACCGGCCCTGTGGAACGAGCTTCCTCCGGGGTTACGACAACTCCCCGACCTCCGGACCTTCAGACTTGAACTGAAGACTTTATTATTTCAGTGAGCTGGACTAGCCTAAGAATAAAATGTTTTAGCTATATTTTAATGGGTTTTTAATGGGTTTTTACCATTTTTAGTGATTTGGCTATGATAATATTTAGTTTTAATTGGGTTTTAATGCTTATTTATTATATTGTCTTATTTTAATATGCCTGTGAACCGCCCTGAGTCCTACGGGAGATGGTGCGGTATAAAAGTATAAAAATAAATAAATAAAATAAATAAATGATAAACAGTTCATAGGAAAAATGGTAGAACCAAAGGATTTTAAAATCATACAAAGAACATACAACCTCTAATTTCTTTTTCAATTTTTGCTAATGTTTTAATATAAATTTAGAGCCCATCAGGTTTTTAAAAAGTGTGTTATTTACTACTGGATGTTATAGATAATTTAAAGTCCAATGTTTAATTACTAAATTTATAAGTAATCAAGATGGAGCATTAAAAAGAACAAAACCTGTAGGCTTTGGCTTAGGTGGTCCTTCACATAACCAAATTATCAGCTGTGTTTCAGGAAGAGAGGAACAATTAATGCAGATTCTTCTATTTTCTTATCAAATAAGTATTATCAGTACAGCAAATAGAAAGTCAGTATAAAAATATAATTGGCTAATTACTGTTCTACTGCAGTATGATCCTTCACATGTCTTAAAAATCCTAGAGATAGTTGTGCACATTCAATTTCCATGTGCCCTATATATCATATTGTGGAAAATAGTGCAAATGTATTCAGTCAAACAAAACTCCCCATTGTTGCAGACATCCCCAGTAAACATAGGGCACTCAGGCATGCAAATGTGTAAGCAGAATTTCTGCAGAAACAGAATTTTTATGCCTATGATTACTTGGTCACCTATATTAATATATACATAGTTTCATTCATCTGTCCCTGCTGGACAGTCCTCAGCTGTCCATTATGATGAGGCCAGTGACCAGAACGATACCTCCGATGAGGAGGGTGATGTTAGTCGGCTTAAGTCAAATCCTGGTAGACGAGGGGTCACTGAGAAAAAATATATTCCTCAAACACCCTGGAGTGATTGTGGGGGAAATCACCCCAGGGCAAACTGCAAGTTCAAAGCAGCCTATTGCCGCCGCTGTGGAAAAAAGGGTCACTTGGCTAAAGTATGCCATTCTTCACTACCATCAACCGACCAAAAACCACGTTGGGATAGGTTTTCTGACCAATCTTACAACAAACGCTTCAACAGAAAATTGCCTATGTTTGAACAAGACTGTTTCACTGTTGTTCACAATCAAGAATATGCGGAGGAAGCTGTCAGCCATGCAACTATGGGCTATCCCAACAAGCTGTACCTCATGGTTAAAATAGAGGGCAAACCTTGCAAGATGGAAATTGACACTGGGTCATCAAATTCCATCATTTCCTGGTGCACACTCAACAAGTTGGTTCCCAACATATCTAAACGCAGTTTAAGCCGTTGCTCCATCCGACTTCGACATTATCAAGGCAACGCGATTCCTGTTCTAGGAAAAGGGGAATTCCAGGTTGAGAGTCTGAATTTCACTGGCAAGCTGCCTATCATTATCATAAAAGGAACCCTACCAAACCTGGTTCCGGTCTTTGGGCCTCAGTGTTTCTGGCATCCATTCCACCTCTTACAATGATTTCAGCGAATTGATCGCAGAGTTTCCTGATGTTTTTGATGGCTCATTGGGTAAATATGTGGGCAGCCCCATTTCTACAGTGACACACAGGGGGGCTTTTAAATGCAACTGCCTTCAATTCGGGATGAGCATAGCCCCAACATATTTCAAAATCTAATGGAGCGATTACTCCATGGGATTCCAGGCGTTGTCCCATATTTCGACGATGTCCCGGTATCCGCAAAAAATAGACTCGATCTCAAAGGAAAATTACGTGCAGTTTTGTCCCGATTTCAACAAGCAGGGTTGAAATTAAATCGTAACAAGCGCTGGCTGGGCGTAGATAAGATAGAATTCTTAGGATTCCTAATTGATTCAAAAGGCATTCACCCGACATCATCCAAGGTGGATGCCATTAAGAAGGCGCCTGCCCCTACAAATAAAGTGTAGCTGCAAGCATTCCTCTTTTCCCACTTTCTAACCAAAATATTATTATTTCCCCTGCTAGGAAACAATTATCTCTTCCTCTCTCTCGGTTTCGTGGGTGTGGGTGTGTAAAAAAGTGTTACTCACATGATTTCATTTGTTCAGTACGGGAAGGGCATTTATATAGGGAAGTGGCATTGTCTATTGAACAGTATGAGGTGCAAGATTGGCTCAACAGTTAGACCAAGTGAAGCAGCTGCCTCTCATATGTAAATTAGTTTGTAATAAAAGAGCAGCAAATGTTATATGACTCTTCTAGTTATTGTGAGGTTATGTTGCCAGGGACTAGTAATTACCAATGGAAAAGTGCAGCTTTTACTGTTTGATCGCAGACTGTAAGGTAATCTTCCGGTTACGACCATAATGGAGCCTGCCCATCAGGGTCATAAGTTAAAATAATGTTAAATGAAACTGCTTCACGAAAAAGACTAGACATCCCTGTCCATGCCAGCGAATTGTTAAGGGTCATTAGATGGGGAGTTTCTGGGAGGCCTAAGGCAAGCACTAGCCCACCTGTCCCACTGCGAGATATGCCATGCTTCCTACTTTCTGAATGTTGAAAGCCAGCCTTGGCACAGCTTGATTGTCTTGCCTAATTTTGTGCGCCTATCAGCTGGCCAGTGGGAGGCTGCAAAGCTCTCCTGCCTCTCTAGGTTTTGAGAAGACACCCTTTACATAAAAGGCAGCTTCACGACCAAGCTTCCCCAAAACTTTCCCTTGCTGAATCTTTTCCCTCCCCCACCCCCACAAGCCACATTTCTCCAATTAAAAAAACATTGTAGAACTTCCCTCCCCGCTAACCCTAATTACCGGTAGTTTCTAAAACTAAACTCTCCCTTTGCTCTTCAACCAATTGTCCCTTTTAAAAACCTTACCTTGACTCCAGGCTGAAGACTAAAGGAAGAAGTAAGCAAGGAGAGAAAATCTTTCCTCAGCCCCCTGAAGTTAAAAAATAAATCATATCTACAAATCGGGCCAGAAAATGGAGGAGGTGGAGACTTTGCAGGGTTTTGCTGTGTTTTTGACTGTCTGTAGAGGGCAGTCTACAGTCTAGCCTTTAAATCCTAACTGGCCTCTATCTAAGAAGGTCCAGAGTCCTCCATTTTCTGGCCTAACCTTTAGGGATTTTTTTTTCTTTACTTCATGGGGAAAAAACTGCAGAAAGATTTTTCTCTCCTTGCTCACTTGGTTCCTCTTCTTTTCAGCCTGGAATCAAGAAAAGGTTTTTAAAAGAGATATTGGTTGGAGGACAGGGGGCAAATTTAGCTTTAGCACCTAATAGGGGCTGAAGTGGGGGGGAGATCAACAGGTTCTTCCCTCTCAGCTTTTTTTGTTTTCATTTTTATTGAAGAAATGTGCCTGGAGGAGGGAGGAGATTAAACCACAGAAAGGTTTTGGGAAGCTGGTCATGAAGCTGCCTTTTATCCAAAGGCCAGCTTCCCCAAAGCCTACAGAGGTGTAGGAGAGCTTTGCAGCCTCCTGCTTGGGGCCAGCTGATAAGTGCAGAACAGTGGTGAAGTCCAAAATTTTTTTACTACTGGTTCTGTGGGTGTGGCTTGGTGGGCATGATGGGCGTGGCTTGGTGGGCGTGGCAGGGGAAGGATCCTGTAAAATCTCCATTCCCTCCCCACTCTGGGGCCAGCCAGAGGTGGTATTTGCCGGTTCTCCAAACTACTCAAAATTATTGGTTCTCCAGAACCTGCTGGATTTCACCTCTGGTGCAGAAAGCAGCTGCTGTTTTAGGGTTCCTGGAAGGTATTGGGGGGGAAAGGCCTAAATGCTGCAGGGGGCTAAGGGGAGAAGGCAGGCACAGCAGCATCCCCATGGTCTGTCATAAATGTGAACAACCCCAGGAGCGCTAAATCTGTAATAACTTTGAAACAGGTTTGTATGTAGTTTTGGGGTGTCAATTGTTGCTTTGAACAGTCATTAAATGGCCTGCCGTTTCTCAAGAATTACCTGAATGTCTTATCCTCATTCTGAATTGAGTTTATTTAGGATGGCACCACATGTCTTGATATATCTGAGACAGAGGTTTATATCCATAGTGAACATATACAGTAGGCCTTTGGCTTAGTGTTGAAATGCATCATAGAAAGTTGCTCTTTCCATTTATATAATGAGAAGGTAGTAATGGAATATGAAGAAGGTTGGAGTCAAAGAGGGTAAGCATTATTAAATAACATTTAAGATTTATGGTTGTAGTCCAAGAATAAAAGAATAGAAGATGATTAGGTTAATACAATTAATTTTGTACAGGGTGCTAGTTATTAGTACTCTTATACTTAGTACAGACCAAGTTATACTGATAGCATTTTGGAAAGCAGGGGACTCAAGAAGAAAATTGTTATAACAGTGGAAAGGATAGTATACATTTGTTGTATGGTATTGAAGGCCTAGTTCTAAAGGAGTACTTCCAAGTACAAAGAGTACAACACTGGGTAACACAAAACAGTGTGAAAAGAGACATGATAGAACAAAGAAAAGGAGAAAGTTGGAAACACGGTTTTGATCTGTTTCAGAAGAAAGGAGGTTTGATGGTGGATAAACCAGGATTTTGTTCAGCTAAGCATATTTTTTTTCTCTGTATCCTATTAAAGATGTCATTTCCCAGACCCAGTAAGTCATAATTGTGCACTATTATAGTCTATCACAGTTTTGTTTGAAACATCAAAGATCTTATCTGACATGCCTTCATTTTTCATGTTCTGTAATGAAAGACTGCAACTCAATCCTTTAATTTTAATATTGGTATGATTGATTATTAAGGTAGTGTTTTTCATACATTTATGAAGCTGGGCCAAAGCCTGCCTTTTGGTTTCTTCTCTTTAGGGCTTTGAAAATCCCTAGCCAAAATCATTTCTTATTTTTACTGCGTACCTTGTTGATTCTTCAGTGGCTAATAAGAGAACTTCTTAAATTAACCACTCTTTCTTAGATGGCTGTTTTTTTTAAAAAAAAAAATCCTTGCGATCCTTCATAGCTTCAGGGAAAAAGAAGAGCAGAGTACAGCTTTTCAAACTGGTCTCAGTTATAAAAGAAATATATTCATTACTATGTCATGAGAGACAACAGTTAAAAAAACAAGAATCGTTCATTGAAAAGGGTAATTTTCTGCAAATTTTCCAAAGTATGTACATTCATTTGTTGTGAAGAAAATGAAGCAAGTCTTAGCACTGAAATTCTAATGCTGCATCGTGTTCCTTACTCTACCTTCCCATCAACTCCAAAAGAAAACCAAATAGAGGGAGAAATATTTAGAATATATATGGAATAACTGTATATTCAACTACTGGTGATTACCTGGATATATCTATATTATTTTATTGGCAAAAACATGAACACAGTTTGCCATTGTTCTCTTCTTTTTTCAACTTCCCAATCTAGACTACAGCTGTGGGATTTCCAGGTCTCCAACCAGCCACTAACCAAACTGGAATCTGCTTAACTTTTTCAAGATCAACTGTATCTAAATATGTTAAACACATTGTTGTTCTATTTTTGCAAATATTGAAAAAAGCAAGTTAAAATTTTGCAATCATTGTCATGCTAATGAAACAAATAAGATATTGAGAAGAAAATGTTGTCAAACTAGCTTTCCAATTAGGTATGTGGTTTATATATTTAACAAAATAATATTGTGCATCAAATAGAGAGAAATGACCCACCAATATTTCATGGTCAAATATATTGTTATTTCTTCTATGCAGTCTAAAATTTCTAAACAGTGTTATTACTTGTGTTCTATTCACCCAGAAAAATAGCATATCCACATACAAATATGTATGTTTTTTACATAATGAGGTCTGTATTTACTGTTATTTTTTATTTATTCTGGTCAGGCACCATCATCACCTTCTTCACCCACAGCTAATGAACCAAAATATGAGAAGCGTTGGCTGGATACCTTATCAGTTCCTCTATCAATGGCTCGAATTTCAAGATACAAAGCTGGAACAAATAAATTAAGGTTTGTAATATGAAAGTGAAAAAGTTAGATTACCTAACCTGCATGTGTTATTTATTTGGAGATAGTGGATCTTTGTAAATATTTTAACAAGGTGTAGGCTTTCTCAAAAGCTGTGTAATGAGCATCAATAATATCTATCAAACATATAAAGAAATTATTGGGCGTTATATGAAAAAATGGCTAGTTTGTTTAGGCATCATAAGTAAAAAAGGTAAAAAATAAGTTGCTTCCATACAAGCTATGGAGATTTTTGTTTGTTTAATGTAGTGATCTACTGAGATATGAAGTGTTATAAAGATTTTTGTTACAAAGATTTTAATCTATCAATGCAACTGAAATAATGATTATCTTGGAAAATGGAATGAAAACTGATAGAAGTTGGTTAGCATAAATTAGAAATTCCCCAGCTTGAAGCTTCACTTCTATGTACTCTCGTTGGAGATGCATCCCATTAATTGTAGAAATCCAGACAGATCACAAGGGCGTGAATGACATTGAACAAGGATTCTCAGTTCAGGAATGACTGCTACTGGCATATAACCTGAAAGTCACAACTGCCACCTTCTCTTCCAGCAGGAACTGTGAGTCCAAGAGGACCTCCAGATTGTGCATTTTAGCATGTAGATTTTAAATAGGAAGGAAGAGAAGATCAAGCTTCAGCTCTCATCAAAAGTCTTCCACACTTTGTCATACTCTGGCCCTCTACTAGTTCTGCCCTTTGGTCTTGCCTTTATTTCCTGGTTTAAATCTTCAACATCAGAGTCAGGAATAATGAAATCTTCCTCTGATTTTCCAGCAGGGCTTTGGCTTAGCATCTGAGACCCCAAATTCCTCACCCTTCAGGTTGTCTTCTGAAGGAAAATAATATGTGCAAGTGGGCCCTAACAGTAGTCCATCTTTTTTTCTTTCTCTCTTTCATGCACCCATGTACATTTATTAATGTGCATCAAGCTGATGTCAGCTTTTTGTAACCTTATGGGAAGTTTTCGTTTGATCTCTTCCTAAACTGCTCTTTCCAGTCTTGTAATAGTGCACCCATTAGCACCATAACAACAATCCATGCTGTTGGTGGTCATCTTCTCTTTCCTTCCACCTTTCCCAGCATTAGAGCCTGGGAAGAGAGAAAGAGAGTTGGGTCTTTCAATTATGTACACATACACACCCCAATTTGCCCTGGATATTTTTGCCTATGTGTTAAATCACACAGCCATTCTTTTAAACTAACATTCTGTAATAAATGTGTCTTTAATGGTTGGAAATGGAATAAATCAGAAGTGTGGGACTTTAGATTTAATTTGAAATGGAACCCTGTAGCTAACATGAGTCATACTGTTGTCAGACTAGAAATAGTAACTAAAAAAAAATACAGTACTGTAAAGTGGGAAAATTGTATAAAAGGACAATCAAAATGAGGGTGGTGAATTAAAATAATGTTCTTTTGAAGGAAGGCTACAACAATTGGTAATTTTCAGGATATAAAAAAGGAAGTGGTAAGAGAAACATCACAGGAGTGTATAAAAGTATAACACAAAATATGTACTGCATATATTTGTAATTCATATTTCTAAAGCCATCCAACCTCTCAACAACTCTGCATGGTACACAGATTTCAAAGCAAAGAAATGAAACAACCCTGGATAGAAAAACAGAACAAAAGATAAATGGTCATCCCAGACCTTTCAAAAACTATACCCAAGAATTTAAAAATTTTAACTTGCTTTATTGTTTGACCATTTAACATGTAGGCATATATTCTAGGTCGCTTTGCAAAAATTAGGATTTATTTTGAGTGTAATTATTCTCAAGTGCTTCCTAAAAACAGTAAATATCTAATGTTCTTAATGTTCATATTAATTCAATTGGCATTTGCAATAGGAGTATTGCATCATTATCTGTAGACAGTAAGGTTGCAATATGCATATTGATTAACTTTGTGGATGATGCTCTGAATTACTTATTTGGTAACAACAGAGTTGATTTGCAAAAAGAACATCAGGGAAGCCAAGATGCATTCTTATCTTATCCCTTTTTCAATTGGGAATTTCTTTCGGGCAGTGGCCTTGCACACCACTTGTATTCTAGAATGGATTTTGTACATTAGCAGAAGTAACCATTTGTCTATTTTAGCTTTTTTTTAATTTGCTTAATGGCTTTGTTCTAGAGACAATGCAGACTTGAAATCAATAAATGCAGCATATAATGCAGAATATGGCTCTCCTTCCGTAAGTAGCTTAGCATTTGCATAGAATGACATTATTATTATTATTTATTTATTATTATTCAAATTTATATACCGCCCTATCTCCCAAAGGACTCAGGGCGGTTTACAGGCATATAAAACATCAATATCAATATACAAATTAAAATAATCCTTAAAAAACTTATTCTAGCGCCCGAATTATTAAAAATAGAAATATAAATATCAAATATAAATATTAAAATCAATTTAAAACCCCTCTAAATTTAAAAATCTAAGCCAGTCCTGCACAGATGAATAAATGTGTCTTGAGCTCGCGACGGAAGGTTCGAAGGTCAGGAAGTTGACGGAGTCCTGGGGGGAGTTCGTTCCAGAGGGTGGGAGCCCCCACAGAGAAGGCCCTTCCCCTGGGCGCCGCCAACCGACACTGCCTAGCTGACGGCACCCTGAGGAGTCCCTCTCTGTGTGGGCGCACGGTCGGTGAGAGGTATCTGGTCGCAGTAGGCGGTCCCGTAGATAACCCGGCCCTGTGCCATGGAGCGCTTTAAAGGTGGTCACCAAAACCTTGAAGCCCACCCTGAAGGCCACAGGTAGCCAGTGCAGCCTGCGCAGGATGGGTGTTATGCGGGAGCCACGAGGGCTCCCTCTATCACCCGCGCAGCCGCATTCTGAACTAACTGCAGCCTCCGGATGCCCTTCAAGGGAAGCCCCATGTAGAGAGCGTTGCAGTAATCCAGGCGAGACGTCACAAGGGCGTGAGTGACCGTGCAAAGGGCCTCCCGGTCCAGAAAGGGGCGCAACTGGCGCACCAGGCGAACCTGGTAGAACGCTCTCCTGGAGACGGCCGTCAAATGATCTTCTAGAGACAGCCGTTCATCCAGGAGGACGCCTAAGTTGCGCACCCTCTCCATCGGGGCCAATGACTCGCCCCCGATGGTCAGCCGCGGATTTAGCTGACTGTACCGGGATGCCGGCATCCACAGCCACTCTGTCTTGGAGGGATTGAGCTTGAGCCTGTTTCTCCCCATCCAGACCCGTACGGCCTCCAGGCACCGGGACAGCACTTCGATAGCTTCGCTGGGGTGGTGCGTGTGGAAAAGTACAGCTGGGTGTCATCCGCGTACAGCTGGTACCTCACACCGAACCCACTGATGATCTCACCCAGCGGCTTCATGTAGATGTTGAACAGAAGGGGCGAGAGGATCGATCCCCGCGGCACCCCACAAGTGAGGGGCCTCGGGGCCGACCTCTGCCCCCCTGTCAACACCGACTGCGACCGGTCGGAGAGATAGGAGGAGAACCACCGATAAACGGTGCCTCCCACTCCCAATCCCTCCAACCGGCGCAGCAGGATACCATGGTCGATGGTATCGAAAGCCGCTGAGAGGTCTAATAGGACCAGGGCAGAGGAACAACCCCTATCCCTGGCCCTCCAGAGATCATCCACCAACGCGACCAAAGCCGTCTCCGTGCTGTAACCGGGCCGGAAACCGGACTGGAACGGGTCTAGATAGACAGTTTCATCCAGGTGTAAGGGAAACTGATATGCCACCATACTCTCAACAACCTTCGCCGCGAAGCGAAGGTTGGAGACCGGACGATAATTACCTAAAACAGCCGGGTCCAGGGAAGGCTTCTTGAGGAGGGGCCTCACCACCGCCTCTTTCAAGGCGGCCGGAAAGACACCCTCCACCAAAGAAGCGCCCGGAATCGCCTGGAGCCAGCCTCGGGTCACCTCCTGCGTGGCCAGCACCAACCAGGAGGGGCACGGGTCCAGTAAACATGTGGTGGCATTCAGCCTCCCCAACAACCTGTCCATGTCCTCGGGAGCAACAGGGTCAAACTCATCCCATAAAATGTCACCAAGACCACCCTCAGCCGTCTCACCCGTATCACCGCAATCTTGGTCCAAACCATCCCGAAGCTGAACGATTTTATCGTATAGATAACCGTTAAACCCCTCAGCACGCCCCTGCACCGGGCCATCCCGCTCCCCCTGGTGTAGGAGGGAGCGGGTCACCCGAAACAGGGCGGCTGGGCGGTTATCTGCCGATGCAATGAGGGAGGAGGCGTAGCTACGCCTCGCTTCCCTCAATGCCACTAGGTAAGTCCTAGTATAGGACTTCACTAGTGTCCGATCAGCTTCTGAACGGCTAGACCTCCAGGAGCTCTCTAGGCGCCTTCTCCGCGCTTCATCCTCTCAGCCTCGGAGAACCAAGGAGCCGGTTGGGACCCGCGCCGGGTCAGAGGTCGCAAAGGCACGACACGGTCTAAGGCCCCGCCGCGCCCGCTCCCAGGCCGCAACAAGTTCCTCAACCGAGCCGTGAGCCAGACCTCAGGAAATGGCCCAAGCTCCGTCCGAACCCATCCGGGTCCATCAGGCGCCTGGGACGGAACCAACGATCGGCTCCGCCTCCCTGCGGTGGTGAATGGCGGTCAGAAAGTCCAGGCGAAGAAGAGCGTGATCTGACCATGACAAAGGTTCAATGACTATTTCCTTTAAGTCCAGATCTCTCAACCACTGACCAGAGACAAAAATCAGGTCCAGAGTGCCACCCCCAATGTGAGTAGGGCCATCAACTACTTGGGTCAGGTCCAAGGCCGTCATGGAAGCCATGGACTCCCGAGCTGCCGTCCTTCACGAGCCGGGAGATGGCAGTTAAAGTCCCCATGACTAAAAGTCTGGGGTCTCAACTGCCACCCCAGCCAGCACCTCCAGGAGCTCGGGCAGGCGGCTGTCACGCAGCAAGGAGCCAGGTACGTGACCAGCAAGCCCATCTGACACCTATGACCCCACCTCACAAAGAGGGATTCACACCCGGCAATCTGAGGTACAGTGGTCTCCCTCGGCTCTAGACTCTCTTTAATAACAACCGCCACCCCACCACCCCTACCCTGGGCCCTCGGCTGATGGAATGCACGGAAACCCGGTGGGCACATCTCGACCAGGGGCACGCCCCCTTCAGTGCCCAACCAGGTCTCCGTAACGCCTATAATATCCGCAGCACCCCCCTGAATCTGATCATGTATTAGGGGGGCCTTATTGGCCACGGACCGTGCGTTGCATAACATCAGACGAAGGCCCAGGCTCTGAGGGTCTTGACCATCCGGGGGACGGGAGAAGGGAGGGGGATCGGGGCGCGCGATCGCCTGCAGACATCGAGCGCGCGCCCCCCCAAAACGATGCGGTCCCCCCCTTCCGCCATATCTGCCCCTCCCACTTACCGTGCAAATGGAACCACCTCACCAAAAGGAACGTAATCCCCCTATAACCTCCGAACCCATTACTAAACCGCCACGAGCTGCAAGGACTGGCTCCCCACCCGGCGGGCTACTCCCAATACCCGCCCTAACCCTCCCACTCCCCCTCCCCTACGGGTTCTCTCCCCTACCCGTCGAATCCCTCCCCCCCCTCCCAACCCTTAAAATCCCCATTAAAACTCCCCTTAAAAAATTTCTTAAAACAACTAATTAAAAAGCCCCTAAGCCTCCTATTTTTAGCATGCCACCTCTCGGGGCTCCAAAGCCCGTCCTCAAGGTGGGCCCTCGATAGTATGGAGGGCCAAACCCGCGAGAGAGGGGCGTCTCGCAGGGCAAGAAGGTCAGCCGCCGTAAACGTTCGCATCACCAAGAAAGTCCGGCAGGAGGCCCATCCTGGGCCGGTCAAGATGGTAACAGATGATACAGTGACCACAACCGGTCTGTCAGTCAGTCCTGATGGGAAGCAGTCAATAGTGATCCTCGTGGGGTAGAAAACAAAACCACTCATTCAGTCAATTGATCCAAACAGTGCAGTTGATCCAAACAGTGCAGAAATCAAAATGATTAGGGTTTATAACATTTTAAATACTGTTTTTATTCATAAATCCTATGCTTCCTATGCCTATTATCTGACCCTCAGCAGAGCCTGTCCCAACTGTGGTTACTAAATGAAAACTACCTGTATGTACATAACCATCTTATTAAAATGACCATAACATAGAGTTCTTTGTGCTCCCTGAGCTTGATTGTTTGTTTCCAGATGTTTCATTGCCTAACGAGGTAATGAGTAATGAAACATCTGCAAGCAAACAACCAGAAAGGCCACAGTTCTGTAGCCTGAGCTACAGTTAGTTTCTTCCATTGTGACCATAATAACATTTGTTTATTTACTTACAGCCAACTCTGCAAAAGTAAATTAGTTTTAGTTCCCATTCTAAAGGCAGCTTCCTAGCCTCCCAAAAAGGAGGTAGCTTCAAGATAAATATTTACGCCTCTGCTTCCTTTGATTTAATTCATAGCATAATGGCATAGGGTATATAATCACTTGGTTTGCTACAGCCATATAATATTAAGTTATATAATTAATTTCATCAAACCATCTAATCAATATGTTTCCAAAACATTGTTATTTGCATTAATAGATTCTCTATAAATTCTCTTTCTCTTTATATTACACTATATTTAAATTGTTAGAGTAATATAAATATTTATTTAATTAAATTTGAAATTTAACTGACATAGTACAAGTCTGTTTTAAAACTTCTACCAGATTTCATTTTACCGACAGGGCAAAAAACTACCGAAACCAGTTTTCATTAACAAATAATATTCACATGCAGTTGACCTTATGACTTCTTAATTATTACAATTTGATTTAGAATGGTCTAAATCTTTGCTACCCTTCTTATTCACGATATTTTTCATTAACTAAACTCCATTAGTGAAAAAGGTTTCGTATCTCCTACAGAAGATACAAGAAGATACATTTTACAACTCGGTCAAGTTTGAAATGTCACTCAAGTTGTAAAATATTCTAAGCCAAATATACTCAACCAAACAGGTGTACCGGTAGTATTTATGAGGAAATGTGTTTTTTAAAGCACAATATCCAGAGTTACAGGAGGTAAATATTTAAGCTAAATAAGAAATCTTGTACAAATCTATTAAAATAAACTGTACTATGACAAATCCTTATATGAAATACTAATTTTATGCCTGTATAGAAATTATTTTATCCTCAGAGTAATGAGAGCTGGAACCCAGAGTACTGGGAAGAGTAGGAAGAAGAAGTGCATCTTGTATCTAATTTATTCATCTATTGCTGTCATGTTTCAGATCTTTCCAAATGGAAAGTAAAGCTACAAACATATAAATAAGTTCATAAAAACCTGTCAACGAGCAATTAAAAAAATGATTGATCCTTGAAAATGTATAATCTGCAGAGTCATCCAGTTTTAGGAGAGTTTCATTCTTTCATCATAGATTAGGTCCTTCAAATTGTTCAAACATTAAACAAAACTCTTGTAACTTCACAAGAGTGCCAAATCTTAAGGGTATTAGCCTAAAATATACACCATATAAATGGATTTAATTTAAATAGATACATGACTAGTTCCACAATTGATCTGGTATTTATCTTTTACTCTTTATTTGTATTTGCTTCGACCTAATGTGCTGGAGTAATGATTGCCTTCATCTCCCTTACTGTAAAAACTGTAAAATAGTAAAATACTGTTTTAACTCTTACACTCAATAAATAAGCAGATACCCCTCACCTGAAGTCTGGAGAATTGAGCAGTCCTGGGTTCCTTCTAATTTTTCTTTCTCAGTCATTTTAAGAGCTTTGAGCCTAAATTAAATTAAATTTGTTGACTGTCATAACCTCTTTCTCCCCAGTCAGCAATATCATTCTACATCTTTTATTAGAAGCATATGAATAATTAGTGGTGACACTCTTGACAGCTGAAATCCTTTCTGGTTTTCAAATCATCTCCACATCAACTATAAGCAAGAATAAAATTTGAGATAGAAATTGGGATGGAATGGAAGAGTTGGAATGAATCTTCAAGATCTTCTACTCCAATCCCATGCTCAAGCAGAAGTCTCTATACCATTTTAGACAAATGGTTGTCCAATTTCTTCTACTACCAGTCGTCTACTGGAAAAAGCAGAGTGGGGGAAGTGGGGGACAAATGATGAAAGTGGGTCAGATGGATACCTCTGATTGGGAACATTTAATAGGACAACTATTGCATTGTTGTGTGTGCCTATTAAAAAGGTAAAAAAGGACAAAGCTTATTATTACTTGGAAAGGAAATTCCAGGAGAGAAGTCTAGACTGGAAAGTTGAAAAAAATCAATCTGAAGGAAGACAGTAATGAACCTCTTATATCTGTTTGCCAAGAGAACTAAATGGCATGTCCATGGAGCCAACATGAGTTGAGTTCAGTCCAAGAAAATCATTATCTTTTTCTATGTAAACTATTTTTTAAAAAACCTGGCAGAACAAAATAATAATGTAATATTGTAACTGTAACAATTTCAACCAATTCTACATGGGACAAACATCATGTCAATTAAAAACCAGGCTCCACAAACACCACAATCCCAAATCCTTAACTCTCTACCCACACCAACACCAAACAGCACCAGTTTGATTGGAGCCACACAAAAATCATCAGCCTATGAACCCCTCAGAATCCAAATGAACCGCATAGCCAACCAGAGATAGCACCGATCCTCAACCAACCTACAGAAGCCTCTCCCAACCAGCACTTCACCTCCCAATGACCCTCACTTGATGTAACCTTCCGTTCACTTGACCCATCAGAAGACCTTCACTTGACACACTCACACCTGACCCATTGCAAGACCTAGTGACCACACAAAGTCCTTATAAACAGAAGAACATTGACACTGACAACCCCTAAACTCTGATGAAGTTGTTACCTTGCCTGGTAACAAAACGTTTGGAAACAAATCTACAAGCTCAGAGAACGAACCTTTACTCTCATAATTGAATATATTGCATATCATACCCACTGATTTGTGCCTATCATGGCATAGTTAGTCAACATGTGAGCCTGCAGTGCCTAAAAGATTACTACCATCAGTGCAAGGGTGGTATACTATTACTTTTATTATTTTATTTTATTTATTATTTATACAATTACCTCATTTCAGCAAAGTGTGTCAGGAATCAAGTTTGCTACTTCAAGGCATGGGCCATGCAATGAGAAAGTATCATGTTTGCTCAGTGTCAATGAAAAAGAAAATAAATTGCTAAAATTAGTCCAAGCTTGAATTACAATAAATGCTTGAGTTGATAAGCAGAATAAAAAGTATCAAACTTTAAAGCTGTCAACTGCTTAAAAAGATATTAACTATGAGTTAATCATTTAAATTTTCACTAGTGTACATACATGTCAAGCAGTGGATACCAAGTTGTGTCATATTTAGCCTCTCTTCTTTGGAAAAAGATGGAATTTTCCCCATCAAAATGGTTTTGTTTACAATTTATTTATGGCATTTTTGGGAATCCTGATACCTGTAAAAGCTTCTTTGGAAATTCTGCCATTTCTTTTTCCATAAAGATCCATAATCAAGTGCAGTGTGTGTGTGTGTGTATGTGGAGATTGTACTACAATGGGAAAGAAGTCTGAAAAATCATTTAGTGTAGATTTTGGACTGGGGGAATAAACCACAGAGAGAAGGGAAATTCGTATTTTACCAATAGAGTCTTGCACACAGTGGGAAGCAGATGCATAAATGTATTTGGATAGTGCATAAATATATGTGGCATTATTTATAATTATATTAATTAATGTAAATAGCATTCATGCAAGCAAATAGCATGGGGAAAGAAGCTTTTGGCAGGTAATTGACCATTTATATTTTAGTTATGAAAAGCAGGAGACATACTTTTCAGTGAAGCACTTTAATACCAGGGTCCTTTGGGAAATGGGGTTCAGAATTAATCTGCAGTAAAATGGCTGAGCAATCTGGTAATTTTGAAATGAATCTAGATTTGGTTAGTAATTTTATGGCTGAGGAAAGACTAAGAGACAGATGTTGGATCTTCATGCTGAATACATTGACCTATCAAGCTGGCGAGAAAGCTAAGATAAATGAGCAACACATTAAATAAGTGGCATTAGGGGAATTTTTTCGTCCTTATTCTTAAGGAAGCCATTATTAAAAAAATTAAATCATTTTTTTATTGCGGTCAATAGTCAAAGAATTTCTAAATAAATATATCTTAAGCTGACATCTTCACCCCCTTTGCTGAATATTTTCTGTTTTTCTTTTGTAAGATTTGATGTTTTGATTTTAAGACTTTAAGCTTTGATGTTTTAGCCTAATAACTGTAATTAGTATGCCCACCAACTGATTGTTCTTTCTCCTGTTAGAAACATACTTATCTTTGTAACTCATGTATCCGAATCCGATCCTTAAAAGCAGTTTCACAGTTCAGTGAGATTTGATCAAACTATTTGGTCACCTTTATTTTTCTGTGGTCTAAATATTCTATCCATTGCAGGTAAGAGCTAAGTTGCCTTTTTTAATGTATTGGCAATTTGCTGAATTGACATTTTTACCAGATATATTTAAAGTTCTTACGGAAGAAAAATATTTCATTCATTTAATTCATATCAGTTTCATATTCATTTAATTCATATCAGTTTCATTCCTGCTGTTTATAATGGATTGAAATAGATCCAGATACAATTTATTGGGGTGGGGGAGGGCAGTATGAGGCATTTAGAAGGCATGAAACATTAATTAAAGCAACTTCTTACAGATTGACTGTGTTGTCTTGTTCTAAGAATTATTGCCTTTCACTATGATGCAGGCAGAAGAGGAATACTTATCTGATTACTGAAGTGTATGAGCATAAATGGATGCTTTGGATACCAAAACAAAGGAATTGTGTGAAAAATATAATGCAGCTGCAGTAAACATTGGGAAGCAATGAGCAGAGAGACTTGGCATCCATAATGTCTGTGAGGATGCATGGGGAAGAAAAGAGTTCTTGATTCACATATTATGACTTGACCTGAAAGCTCAATATAATTTATCATAATTTTAAAGGCTTAATGAGAGAAAAGAGTGATATATATATTGAATCGCAAATCTATTCCTGGGACATTTTATTGGGAGAAATGAGAAGGCAGAATGATATATGGCAGATGGCAATCCCAGGGAAGAAGAAGAAAAAAAGAAGGCAGCAAAATTATATCAAGATAACAATGAAATAAAATCACCAAAAATTGAAACATTAGGCATCAAGCATCCAAATCTAGAAAACAGCATTTCGAGACGACTTCCGGTATCCAGCGGCAACGGACGTCTGGAAGGCTTCTCCTGCCTCCAGCGCCCGAATCCGGCCGCCGCCGAGGCCCTCAGGGGCCAGGTGTTCCGAAAAGGACACCTGCCGCACGGACGGCTCGCCAGGGGTCTCCCAGCCGACATACAGGACTGTGGGGACCGATGCTGGCGCGTCCTAGGCTCGGCGGGGTTTGGAGGCCACAGGCCGCGGCCATTATTTTGGTCGTCGCCTGGGCCGCTGTGCCCAGTGACACCGGGGCATTGGATTTATAACTGCAGCAGCCTGGTGGTGAACAGGGCACGGAGAAGAATTGAGGAGGAGAAGGAAGGAATATCGGTAAATGTGAGTGGAGTGCTCCGGAGTGCGGGGTTTTCTCCCCTGCGGTTGGAAGGAGCACGAGTTATTCTGGAGAGAGGAGAACTTAAAATAAGAAGATTACCGGTTTTGTGGAGCTCTGGAGAGAAGAGGTGATGGAGAAATTTAGGAGGGAAGGTTTGAGGCCCCTCCTTCTGGGGAACAGTGGTGGCGCCCAGCTCCGCCTTCACTATGAGAATTTTGATGACATCACTTCCCTTCGGCTTCCTGGTTGACTAACTGTACTCTGGACTCGTTGCTCCTGTGAGTGCCCCCTGGTGGATCCGGAGGAAATTACAAGGATACTGTGCCTGCCTGAGGATTTTGTATTTTTTTTCCTTAATGGCAAAAGGTCAGAGACCAACTGCTGGAGAGATGGAGAGAATTTTGGAAAAGTTATCTAATATGGACAAGAAATTGGATGAAATAAGAGCAGAAATTGTGACTATCCAAAAGGATTTAAAGGATACTCAACAAGTTTCAGCAGAAAACAAGCAGAAAGTGGAAGGTTTGGAGGGCGAGATGCGGGCAGTGCAGAAAAGAGAGGAGACGACAGGCAATGCTGTGCTTGGACTACAGATGGATAAAATGTCTTATTTCCTTAGGTTTCAAAATTTGGAAGAAGTGGACCAAGAAGACTTGAGAGATGTTGTGACTAAATTGTTGGGAGAATTTCTTGGGAGAGGTGTTGATTTCATGAATTGGGATGTGGATCGAGTTTATAGAGTTAATTCGCAATATGCACGCACGCATGCAGTTCCCAGAGAGGTTCATGTCAAATTTGTGAGAAGAGAGACGAGAGATGAAATTCTTAGAAAACATAGGAGTGGGGCACTGATTTACAGGGGCAGGGAGATAGCCATTCTGAGGCAGATTCCCAGACAGGTACGTGAAAAAAGAAAGAAATATTATTTTTTGTCAAGCAAATTGTACCAGAAGGAGTGGGCTTCAGATGGCTGATGCCAGAGGGATTGATGATTTTCCGGGAGGGCATTACGAAAAAATCAGTACAATTATGGAGGCTACGGCCTATGTGGAGGAACACAAAGCCTCCTGGAATCAGATGACCCAGGAATTGAAGAAGGGAGGTTATAGATCATGGGAGGAGCGGCTGCCGCTGTTGCGGCCCTGGAGTTGGGTCAGGCTGAACCCAGAGTTCTGAGATCTAAAACTAGGAAGTGATAAAGATATTTGGGATTGTGTTGGTTTTCCTTACTCTCTTTTGTACGATATTCTGTTTATTCTTGACTCCTCTTTATTATGTATTTAAAATTTGTAAACTTAGCTACTTCGTGTCACCTGCTTGCCATATGGCTGTTGTATGTGTTAAAAAATTTGAGTAAAATTCTTATTTTAGATAAGAAAAATGAAAATTTACCATACCTGAAATGTATTTGTATAAACCTTTTTTGACTAATAAAAACTTTTTGAATATAGAAAACAGCATTTCGTTAAAATTAGAAAAGCTGTGGATGATCCTATTTGGCTCCTTAGCTATGCCATATAAATTCAGTATAAAACTACCCTGTTTCCCCCAAAATAAGACATCCCCTGATAATAAGCCCAATCGGGCTTTTGAGCACATGGCAATAAGGCCAAGCACTTACTTTAGGGTTCAATATATTTCTCTACTACCATTGGCATCCTTCAGTCTCAAAAGACTATGGTATTGTGCTCTGGAAAGAGATCCTAAAACAGCATCTAGTGTGGCTAAAAAGGCCAATTTGAGAGTGGCAATTGCTTCCACACTGAGGGCAGATACATTCTGTCCCCTGCCCAGCCCCCCCAGATTTCACTGGTTCCGGGACTGCCACTATATTAGTTGTATCAGGAATTAAATCCAATCAGCCTCCTTATTTTTATAAAAATAAATATTGCAGGGATAAACCTCTGTTTTCAAGGCTGGGTTTTGGAGTGGTTGGTCACCTTAGGGAATGAGCCACATTGAAAACTGGTGGGAGAAAAGCATTCCTTTTGTTTCTGCTTAGCTTTTCAATATTTTTTTGCTCTTAGATATAATTGAGCGTGACTTTGTTTCAGGCTTTCCAAGCTGAAGATTTAGGGATGCTGTTTTGAGATAGTCTGAGGGGCAGTTGATGACAGAGAGATTGCTAGTTGAGCCTTTTGCTTTCAAGTTATAGGAGCTCTTTGAGTGCCTATTACCTTCCATGTTTTTAACCAATACTGTATATGAAACCTTTTGGGAGTATTCCAGGTGATGTCATTTTATGGATAATACCTATCGATATTCTTATCAGTTGAGATAAACCAGTAAGATGAGCCAGAAGTGGATTGGATGTGGGCCACTTTTCTGAAGCTTATTCTAGCCAACATAAGAATGCTGTTAGCAAAACTGAAACAGAGAAAAGGTAACCTCTTCTGGATAGGATTTCAGTTTTCTTGAAAAACCAAAAAATTTGGAAATATTTCTAGACCTGACTTTGCTTCTAAATGCCCAGATGTATTTGTGCAGAGTGTTGGCTTGCAATGAGCATTACCCCAAAATCTGTCTTCTGATCTGGCTTCTGTTGACTGTAATGCACTGCTTGAAAAGTATTTCCAAGCTACTCCAAATGCAATGTTCAGTAAGCAGGATGTTTTTTTTTTCCAATCTCACATCACTCCAGTAAAGTTTAGTAAGCCCTGGATTCTGGCTTGTTTCTGCAGTGTAGTTCAATGTGCTGATTGTTATCTAAATGATATGGAATGAAATTGAATGAAAAGGTTCAATATGATTCTTATTTCAGCATCAAATCACCTTGTATCATATTTCTCTTATTGATTCCTGCTTTACATGCAGTAATGCACAAATCTCATCATATGGCAATTTCTTGTCACTTAGCTATTTGACATAGAAATCCATTCAGTCATAATGTTTCACTTTTATATGACACTAAACGTTCTGCAAATAATTGTTTTGTTTTCCTTTTTATTGATAAGAGGTTTTTTTTTATTTCTACTCAGCATCCATAATATAAATGGGAAATAAGAGAAAGGCAGTAAACTAAGATTGCAAAACATTCAGATTCCCTCAAAACCTTAACTGTACCCTTCAGAGTCTCCTCAAAGTTGCCACCAAATATTTTTGGTGCTGTAATGCTTGAGGTTTCAATTTGAAGAGATTCTTCAGAACAGAAGGGAGCCCAACTGTAGCATCTTTCTCTGTGACTTATTAAAGCAACCTTGTCTTTTACAGTTTTCCTAACTGCTGTGAGGTGGCTTTCACTGTAGCCATGAAGTTCTTCCGATACATCTTCCATAACTGTTGTATTTGTGCTCCTGTGTATTCCAGTTTGTGAAGCTTTCCATAATATACCAATGAAAAGGTTGTTGTGCATAGGGAATGATTATTAATAGATCAATAGGTTCAAATGAAAGCCAAATCCGGGAAGTGAGATCTGGAACAGCTGAACACAAAATATATTTGCAAAGATCCCTGCTAAATGAGCTTGTATGATCCTATGTGATATTCCTGACCCATGTAGGACTTTTTAAAAACTACTGTACACCATTCTGAAATCTGAAAACAAGAATAAATAACTAAAAATAATCTTCCATAACACTAAGGTAGAAACCACATGCAGAACCTACATAACTTGACTGTGTGGCTCTATAGTGGCTCTATATTCCCATTTCTCTGGAATTATAGTGCTAGTTTGTAGGTGAAGACTAAGAATTGCTGATATAGCTTCTTTGATGGTATACACACACATATATATATTTCTTCTTGCTGCAGATCTAATGCATTTGAAGTACTGGCACTCGATGGAATTAGCACTGGGATACTTCAGTTTTGTTCAGCGCAGGAGAGTGCTGACTGGCTGCGAGCATTATCAACTAACATCAGTGATTTGACACTACAAAATGTACGTTGTTTTCTAGATACGTATATAATGTGTATAGTCTAGGTTCTGTTGTGTTTATTTCACATGTAAATATTATTCAAAATAACATCTGAAGACTTCTCTCTCTTTCATACACTTCATTATTTATTTATATTCATAGACATTATTTCATATACAGAGCCACCCTACATATATCAGACTAATTTTTTTATAAGCCAGCTGCTTTAATTTTGAAGGAAACAGTCTTCTGAATTGTCACTTCTTTGTATATGGATCTTACGCTGGTTTCGTTCTGAGACTGTCCCTCCCTGGCTTCTTAAGAGGCAATTTTCATCAGAAAACTATCATAGAATCCAATCCACTGGGAACATGTTCTAAATCAGGACATATGATTCGTGACTCATAAATACATACAGACAATCAATTTTATCAGCGCTGTGAAAATTTTACCTGACCTCTCCTGTGCCTAAGTCCTTACCAAGAGCACACAGTCTGTCTGTCAGGCTACGGATGATTAACTTCAATGCATAACTTAATTTTAGCACACAAATTTTACTTCACTCTGAAGACTCTCCTAACCTGAGTAAAATGAATCAGAATGTGATCAAGAAATCAGAACTATTTTGTCATTATTCAGTTGTTCTTGTCCATTATGATTGGGAGAAACATTGTACAGAGAAGACAAGTTTTTTTTCTTGAAAACCAGATCATACTGTAGTACTCTGATCATTTGTATATGAACAGTTTAATTAAATTGTGAGTGCTTTATTGAATAGGGTATGTTTAGGAGTGAAATAAATAGTTTGGGTGTATATGAAAGATACATTGCACTGCTTACTCTCTACAGGTAGCCCTTGATCTACTACAACCATTCATTTAGAAATCATTTGAAGCTACAACGGCAGTGAACGAATGGTAGTTATGACCAGTCCTCAGAGTTCCAACCATCCCAGCACTCCACGGTCATATGATCGTTATCTGGGCTCTTTGCCACCAGTTTGCACTTGCAAATGGTTGCAGGATTCTGCAATCACATTATTGTCATTTGCTACATTCCCTGCTGGCTTCCCCACCTGCTCACCTTCTCTCAGTCCCTCTGCGCTTATGGCACACCAGCTATTTGTGCACACCCGTCTACTCTTCCTGACCCACACTGTACCCCAACAACCCCTCTTTGAAGACCCATGCTGCATCCTTGCACACCCTTCCCAACCCACCCTATACTCTGGCACACCCTCCCAACCTGCATTGCATTCTTTCTTACCTCCGCCGGGGCTCTTGCACACACATGCGCTCTCATCAACCTGCACAGCTGTCCTTTGCACCCTCATTGATCCTGACCACATCTCTCATGTACCCCCTCCCCCTCCCCCACACGCACACACCTTCACACATTTTGCCTGATTTATAACATGGTTATATAAACTGGTAGTAAGTTTTCTTCACTTTTTATTGAAAAGAGTTGATAATGAAGTAGAATAAAATTTCCATAAATAAAACTCATTGTATAGTCCTTCAGCATTACAGAGATTACTTTTTCTATTTCAAATGTATTTATACTGAATTTATTCCAGGTTTGTACATTCCTTTCCTACCATTCCTATAACCAGTAGACAAATATCCACCATCCAGAATATGATTGTATCCGAATTACATACTCAGGATAGTAGAGTTCAAAGGGGGTTTTCCTCCCCCCCAAAAAACACTTAATCTATCCAGTTTATTTTGCCTTCCTGCCGATTGGGAGAGGCCATTTTTTATTCAAATAATTAGCTACCGTGATTCATCCCGTATTTTCTGTTTGTAAGATTTGTACTTGGAATGTAAGTATTTACATTAGTAATGCCAGCCCTCCTGCAGACTGCAGATTGCTTGAGTTTTGTTTAGAGCGTGTCATACACAGCTTAGTTGAATACATTGGGAGTAAGGCTCTTTAGCCATTGACTAAAATGTGATTAATAAATAATCCCACACCCTCTCTAAAGAAGGAGCAGCTGGTCTAGCGGTGGGACTGAATAGCTGCATCTTGTAGAATGGCTAGCACAATGGGGTTCCTGGGGGAATACTATGTGACAATTTTGTAATACTGGATTTTCAGAGTGGGAAGGAGCATATGGTGTATCCCTGGCTGCCTGCCAAACTGTCAGCACTGCTAGCAAAATGTTCTCCTTTCTTATTCCAAGTAAAATTCGCTTAATTCTTTAGACTGCAATAGGAACAAGGGCATACCTATGTCCTAATTATGCATGCGTAGGTAAGGCTGAATGAGATGGCATAGATGGTGAAAAAGCCTACAAAAATTGAGGATCTATTTCATCATCGTTTAGTGATGAACTGAAGGAGCAGCAGCTCCTCTCAAAGAATCTGGTGAGAACAATTAAACCATGTGGACAAAACCAGGGTTGCTCTTTTTAGCACAGGCGGCAGCTCCATGTACACGTAGCCTTTTTCTCTCCAAGAGCCTGTAAGTTTCAAGAACAGCATATCAGTCATTTTGGATTCTTTTGGACTTTGCACTTCTGGCAAAGAAACACTTTTTCCAGTGAAAAGTAAAACATATGAGCAAAAGACTGTAGTTTGCCAGACTGTTTAGAACGAAACAGTTTCTAATTGAAAGCCCATGCTTTTCTGTTTCACAGATGGTGGGAATTTCCACAAATCTGGCTTAAGGGCTGGTCTGTCTACACCCTCAGCTGTGTGACCATAGAAAACAGAATTGCATTTGTTCTGAGTTCTCTTTCGTAGCAACATAATTTTCCATTGGAGAGTATGACTGGTTCTTTTGGGACACAATCAAATCAGATTGTATTTATTTTTCATTATCATGTGATTCTAGTTTGAACAAGAGCAGATCCCATTGATTCCAATGCAATTTGTTGTCAAATGCCGTTATGTGTTTTCAGTGCTATTATTTTCTTTTAAAGAAAGGATTTTCATGACTTGGGTCATCAGTTATTTACATATGACCTTATTCACTGAGAAGTATTAGAACACCCTTAATATATTTCTAAAAATACACTTGATGCTTAAGGCTTGTGGTTTTTGAAAAGATTTCATTTCCAAATGCATTTGGGGCAATTTTTATTCTGATTGTGCCATTGTGAACTGGGAACCTCTCAAATATTGCTCTGTTGTAACTAGATTGCTCTGACTATCTTTGTGTTAAAAAAAGTAGCTGAATAAGAAAGATAGAATAGTGATGCATGAGAAATACTATATATAGTAAAAATCAGTCAGTAGGGAATCCTTTTTAATGAGCCACATCAACTTGAATTCCTGCCCAGTTTGAGCTAAAAACTTTTTCTTTGAGAGAAATTGCCCAGCAGATTAATATGAATGCAGCATTCTGGTGTAGTTCATTATTTATAAAGGAGCTACTACTCCAAGCTTCTCTACTTGTCAGTACTACTTACCAGTAACTTCACAACATTTCTTTTTTGGGGGAAATGAAGGGGTTTTTTTAGGCAGGGGGCAGTTGACTAAATTTAAGAGTTGGGAACAATAATATTTTTTAAAAAAATATCCAGAAGAATTTTAGAAAACCTAGAATCTTCCTTCATCATTTAAATACTCTTTCAATGAGCTTCCTATTTTCATCAAAAAGATGAAAGTAGCACAGTGCAGTAAGATCTGCCCCTTTTGGGTGTGCGGTGATGTTATAACATATGTACAAAAGAGATAAGGCTTGTGTCACAACCACATAATGCTTCTTTTGTCATTAACCCCCACTGAAACCCCCTGCTCGGCATGGCCGAGCTAGGTTACAATTATTATTTCTATCTTATTCCACAAATGAGGAGGTGTCGAAAGGGTTTAAGGTAATAATGATGATATGATTTGAATATTCTACGTTTCTAGGTTGTTAAAATAATGTCAGGCAATGAAATTGAGAGAAAATGGTGTGTTTAAGAGTAAGACCAGCTAGTGCAGGGGTCTGCAAACTTGGCTCTTTTAAGACTTGTGGATTTCAACTCCCGGAGTTCCTCAGCCAGGTTTGCTGGCTGAGGATCTCTGGGAGTTGAAGTCCACAAGTCTTAAAAGAGCCAAGTTTGCAGACCCCTGAGCTAGTGAATTGCCAAAATGCATTTCTTTATTGACTGTTTAGATATCCTGATCCATCACACCAGCACTGGAAATTGAAGTTGAAGTGGGCTTCAACCTCCAGAATTTCTGAGCCAGACATGCTTTTATTTTATTTATTTATTTATTTTGTCACACAGTATATATAAGCATAAGCATGAAATAACTATACAATATATAAGCATATGCTTAGGGCCTGGGTACTTACGGGACCGCATGCTGTTACCACATGCCTCCCACCGACCCGTATGCTCACACAGAGAGGGACTTCTCAGGGTGCCGTCCGCCAAGCAATGTCGGCTGGCGCACCCAGGGGAAGAGCCTTCTCTGTGGGGGCTCCTACTCTCTGGAACGAATTTCTCCCTGGCTTGTGCCAATTGCCCGACCTTCGGACCTTTCGCTGTGAGCTGAAGACGTATTTATTTACTCGCGCGGGGTTGGCTTAAATTTTAAATTCTAAATTTTAAATTTTTTGGATGTATTTTAATGGGTTTTAAATTTTAATATGTTTTAAATTTTGGCCAATTTTATAAGTTTTTTAATTGTTTATTTTAATTGTATTTGTTACTGTTTTTATTTTTGGCTGTACACCGCCCTGAGTCCTTCGGGAGAAGGGCGGTATAAAAATCTAATCATTATTATTATTATTATTATTATTATTATTGTGTGTGTGTGTAATAATAATAATAATAATAATAATAATAATAATAATAATAATAATGATTAGATTTTATACCGCCCTTCTCCCGAAGGACTCAGGGCGGTGTACAGCCAAAAATAAAATAATAATAATAATAATAATAATAATAATAATAATAATAATAATAATAATAATAATAATAATAATAATAATATATAAGCATAAGTATGTAATAACTATATTAATTGGATATAATGAAAGGAAACAATAGGACAGCTATACTAAAGCTGGCTTAAGAATTCTGGGAGTTGAACCTCCACAAGTCCTAAAAGGGCCATTGTTCCCCACCTCTGTCCTAGACACAGAAGTTGGCTGGATGATTCTGGGTTACTCATTCTCTCTCAGATCCAGACTTGGAAGTTGAAAAACCTCTATGTATCAATCCACGTTGGACCAGTATCCTGGAGTTCATAATCTTCTATAGAGTCTTTCATCCTGCAGCGAATTGTTCAGGCTGATGGTCATAATAATAAATACACACACACTAACACAGACCATTGACAACTAACAGACAGCATACAATTTGGACAAGAAGGGTAGCATGGGACTTGGCAGCAGAATCCTCCTACTTCTTGTAATTATCACCTGAGAACAAAAGCTCAGTTGAATCAAAACTCAGGCAGAGTTTTGTCCTGAGGTGTGTCTTGTTCCAGTTTTAATGTTCTTCATCGGTTCCTCTTCTACATTTTGATGTCAGGGTGGCGAAAATTCAATGTCTAATACATCGTTTACCTACAGTATAGAAAATCTGACTCCCAAACAAAATAAAACAGACATTGTCTGAAGTATCAACAGTACCCACAGAGAATCAATATAATATTTATATTATGTAATAATTATATTCAATAAAATATAATATTTATTATATTTAAATAAATAATTTTCCTCCCAAGCCAAATGTGACTTGTTAAGAGGAAGATTTATCCTCATTAGAGATGTGGTAGGACACCCTCCTTCACTCCTATCTTCAGTGCACTCCTATCTGCACTGAAAGTGCAGCTTTCAGTGAAGTTTATAGAGCATAAATCAGTTAGGATGGTAATGTACATTTGACAATGACAGAAGAATGTATGTTCCACTTTTTTATTTGCTATGAAAAAAGCAGTTCTTAATCTAAGTTTTTAAATTAACATGTTAATCATTGTCATAATATACAATTGTAAGACAAAGGCAACATCTTTTACGATGGTGGCTTGTTTGAACTGTGGGATTTACTTCCAAATATATCCATGTAAGATTATACCATTATACTTTATTTGCTATCTTGTTCTCTGTTTTTTTACTTGTTCCTTATTTATCTTGAATTTTTTTTAAAAAACTATATTGTCATTCTGGGCAGCTCCTAAACCTATTGCTTCTGCTGCTGCTACTACTACCACTACTACTCAGAATTAAGTTCTGTTTGCTCTTTTTTGTATTTTTATATATAGCCTGTGAGAATATCTTACATTGTTTCTTTTGATACTTTATGGTTAACAACCCAGAGAATTGTGAAGTCAGTAATTTCATATGCAGTGTAGATTTTACTTTTATATGATGATATTTTCAGCAAGGATTGCTCTGAAACACTTGTTAAAACATTTTTATTGTAGAGTTCTGTGTTGTAGTCCATTTTGTCTAGATATTATGATTATATTATTGTACTGCTTCGGCTTGCATGCCACTAAGAGAACTCTTTGGTGAACTGATTTCTCAAACAAATAATTAAATAATTCTGAAATTAGTTAGCCAAAATAAAATTACTATATAAGATACATTTATCAATGGTAGTACATAGCAACCCTTTTTATTTATTAGAATTATATCCTGCTTTTCTTTCAGAGCCTAATTTATTAGCTCATACAATATATAGTAGCTCTGGGGGAACAAAGGCAGTGAAATGTCTTCTGTTGGCGAATTTCATGGATATGCATTTTAGATTAGCTGATCTAAGATGGATTTCCTGGACTATTGTGTAAATCAAAACAAGGGTTTCTCTTCGGATTCCATACTTTTTTCCAGATCTTACAGTATGGTTTTTGGCTCAGATGTTGCACATCAGAAGGATTGCACTAATTAAAAATAAGTTTCTTGCATTTAAAAATATTAGTTTTATTTAAATATTTAATGAATAGAGTTACACTCAAGCATAGACACAGTTAAAACAATCCAGATATACAGTAGATTAATGTATCCTTTTAAGGATGGTCAAGTTATTAAGGTTAATTTTGTTTGCATGATATTAAGAGCCATAATAAATCATAGATCATATAGCTGATCTATAGAAAGATCAATACAAATAAATGCTAAGAAATACGGTTACTGCCTGTACTAAATTATGAAGTGTTTTTCCACTTATCACTTGTATGAAGGGATATAGTAAAAGATAAATATTGTGTCCACAGAGCATAGAACCAAGACAATGTATGAAACTCATGGGCTTTGTTGGAATTTTTTAAACAGCCACATTGATATGAGCATGGCAGGTTTCTAGGGATACTGAATGAAATGATTTATATGGCATCTTGCACAGGTCAATCTACTTTTAAAATCTTTCCTAAGTAGGGATACTTATTAGCTTATTTACTACAGCCTGCCAATCATTACAAAATCACTGTGGTTACTGATGGGGTTGATGCTGCTTGCTTGCTTATTTGGTGTACTGTACTTTTCTTTTGAAAATTGCATCCTATTTTGATTCAAAGAAGTTCCATTTCAAATATGATTGGCAGGAGCTCCTCTCAGTCCAATGGAGGAGAGTATCCACAACAACAGTGAAACATTGAAGGGGTCAATCTACTCCCTAGTTATTTGATTGCTCTCAGTTGTTTCAGTTAAAATAGTGCATAAGAGATAGAGCTTTGGAGTTGCTTAGGAACTGCATTCTGCCATCCAGATGCAGCATCCTGATTTTCCTCAAAGCCAGAGAGCCATTGCACTAGTCCACTACTTAAATAATGCTGCATTGCATTATTTAAGTAGTGGACTAGGATCTCAGACACTCAAATTCACCCTCTGTTGTGAAAGCTTAGTGGGGATTTAGGGCCGGTCAATCTCAGCCCAGCCCATCTCATAGTGTTACTTCTGAGGTACAGGGGGAATGCAGGATGTTATGTTAAATGTGCCTCCCTGAACTTCTGTGGAAAAAGTAGACTATGAATCTACTACTTACCCTGGCTGTGGCACATTTCAAGTTAGGAAGTAACAACAGGTTATGATGAATGTGCTGCATCCTGTTGGTGCCTCCTCAGTTCAATCTCATATTTTCCTGGGACCACGTGATTATCATGAGAGCCATGCAATTATGAATAAAACTTGTAAATGACAATATAATTGCCGTTATTTTGTACTATTACCTTTTTCTATTCTTTTTTTTACAGATGAAGATGGCAAACAAATGCTGTTCTGCCTCAGACCAGGTAGGATGTTCATTGTGTTATTCCTAAATATATGTGATTTCACATTTCTTTTTCAGTAGTTGAGAGAGAGAGAGGGGGGGGGAAGGGAGGGAGGGAGGGAGAGAAAGAGAGAGAGAGAGAGAGAGAGGGAGGGAGGGAGAGGAAGAGAGAGAGAGAGAGAGAGAGAGAAACCCTTAATTATCCTAACTGTATGTTGCGTTTTGTAGATTAAGCAGGTAGGAAAAGTATATTTTAATGCCTGAAATAAGCCAGTTTATGAAGCAAAATTTCAGGAAACAGAAATGGAATTTGAATGGCCTCAGAATAAATAAGTTATGATGACAAGAAAACAAGGGAAGGATTAGATATTTAGTTTGTATACTTACTTTGAAAATATAGTGCTTTTGAAAGATCTTACTTTTTTATTATTTACTTTATTCTTAATTGTTTACCAATCATTCACCTTCATTTATCAAACATATCTTATTTCCCTTTGCATGTAAAAGCAGATCACAGAGATTCAACATGCCCTAACCCAATGGTTCTCAACCTTTTCTTCACCACGGACTTCCTTTAAATACCTTTTGTGGCCACAGACCCCCAAGACTTAACTCAAAATTTAATTTATTTTTTTTTTGTTTTGTTTACATTTATACCCCGCCCTTCTCCGAAGACTCAGGGCGGCTTACAATGTATAAGGCAATAGTCTCATTCTATTTGTATATTTTTTTACAAAGTCAACTTATTGCCCCCCCAACAATCTGGGTCCTCATTTTACCTACCTTATAAAGGGTGGAAGGCTGAGTCAACCTTGGGCCGGGCTCGAACCTGCAGTAATTGCAGGCTCTGTGTTTTTAATAACAGGCTTCTCTATTGCCTGAGCTATCCCGGCCCCTGGGAGAAGAATCATAACATTTCTTCAAGCCTTCATGGATCCCCTGTGACAACCTCACAGCACGCACGCACACACACACACACACACACACACACACACACACACACACACACAGGGGTCTGCAGACCACAGGCTGAGAACCACTGCACTAGACATTAAAAAGTCAGCAAGCAAAGAGAAACAGAAAAGGGGAAAAAACCAGCTTATTTATCCTCTCTTCTACTTATCATTAGTCTTTGATTATAAGGCTCTGTACTCTTCCTTTTAATACACCCAACACTGTTGCGATAAGATTTATACCAGGGCTGTTAAACTCGCCGCCCGCGGGCCAGATGTGTCATGAGCTGGCCACACCCACACCCAGTTTAGCAAAGGGGAAGGAATCACAATATGTCACGTGACAACGCTGTGACAACATGAGTTTGACACCCCTGATTTACATAGTAATTACTTGCAAGGAAATAGAGAAGGTAGCATGTTAAGCTATTTCTGCCCAGTTCCTTAGGAAAAAAATGTTTTGGCTGCTGAAGTCATAAGATCCTCTCCTCTGAGGAATGGGATATAGAACTCATAGCTCCTACCAGCACCTGGTGAGGCACTAGACTGAGGACAAGCTAAAGCTCCCGTTCATTCTAGCTCTTTTCCCAGTACCAACCCTGAGAGTTACATGCCTGAAAGAATTTTGACTACTTGTCGAATGCAAGAAGGAAGACTTGTAGTCTGTATACCTGTAATTAGCATCTGGAAGAAAGTTTGCATATTTCTTTCATTCTCATAGCTTAAGGATGTGTGCATTCTCTTAGCACAAACAAGGATGTGTATATGTTCCTGCTTTGGAAATTTGCACATGGAAATACCAAAGGCATGATTTAACCTTTTTGTGTTTGATTCATATACATTCAGCCATACTTCAGTAGATACAAAGTATATGTTCTTATATAAATAACCCCAAATTCAGTTCCTGACATCTACAAGTAAAAACGGGCTTGTAGGCTGAGCCATTAGCATCCTCTTTTGACCCCAGTTAAATAGAAGAATGAGTGAGTTTCTTATTTTCTTATTTTTCTTTTTTTCTTTTTGTTTACATTTCTCCGAAGACTCAGGGCGGCTTACAGTGTATAAGGCAATAGTCTCATTCTATTTGTATATTTTTACAAAGTCAACTTATTGCCCCCCCAACAATCTGGGTCCTCATTTTACCTACCTTATAAAGGATGGAAGGCTGAGTCAACCTTGGGCCGGGCTTGAACCTGCAGTAATTGCAGGCTTTGTGTTCTTAATAACAGGCTTTACCAGCCTGAGCTATTCCGGCCCAATATTTTCTTCATATTTGTATTAGAAATTACATCTGGAATTATCTTTGCAATGTTTGCTTCTTATTATTTACCCTTGCTGTAAATCCATTCCCTGAATTTGTAGCAGAACAAAATCAGATCTAAGACAAATGGGATCACTTATTTACAAAAGCAGAATTTGTTATCCTAATTGCTTTAAATTTCAGTATCAGCTATTTTTCTTGAATCTATTGCATTTCTCAAATCTCTTGCAAGTCTATGAGATTTTTGTGGTTTTTGTTGTTTTAAGACTCATACAGTATATTTGCCTCAGCATAGAAATGAAATGTCAAAACAGTAGCTTAAACCAGTATATCATCTTTTTGGAACTTGCCAAATGTTTATCATTCTTGCTCTGCAAATATGAACACTTCTTGAGTCTGCTTTGTATGCTTAATCATAATGTTCAGAAAATTGAAAGTACTTATTTCTCTGTTATTTTAGGAGACAGCTAGATTTGTGACTCAATTTCTAAAGCACACATCACTGGGCCACATTTTCTTGGCAAAATTTTGAATTAGGTTATGCTATGAATGGAATCCATACAACTTGATTTTGAGTTCTATTCATAGCTTTATTTTACTTGAGATCTAAATCTAATAATTTTGTTTCAAGTTAACTGGAATTACTAACAACTCATACAGTACTGCAGTGCATTTAGAAATTGTAATTTCTGTTATTTCCTAATGCAGGCATGCTTATATGCATGTGTGTGTGTGTGTGTGTGTGTGTGTATGTGTACATTTGTATATGTATGTGTATAATATGTGTGTGTGTGTAATTGCTTCTAGCAGATTTTTTTGCCTTAAAAGAAATAGTTGAGGCCCCAACAGCAGTGCCAATGGGACCAGATTTTTGCTGCCTTAAGGGAAGGCAATAAGAGATGGGAAATATTCTTGAAATATTAAGTTCAAGGACCAGTCAGAAAACACTAGTATAGGTGAACAATAACCACATAATCTCTATAGGTATTCCTCGTCTTATGACCATAATAGAGCCTATCCATTACAGTTGTAACTATGACAATTATAAAGTGGATCGTCACATGACTGACTCAGTTTTACAACTGCTTTCTGGGGCAAAGCACCATGATAGTTAAGGGAATCCACGGTCATTCAGTAAACCCACTGTTTCGATATGTGTTTTTTGCCAAATAGCAATAGCACTTAGACTTATATACCACTTCACAGTACTTCACAGCCTTCTCTAAGTGGTTTACAGAGTTCGCCTATTGCCCCCAACAATCTGGGCCCTCATTTTACCAACCTCGGAAGGGATGGAAGGCTGAGTCAACCTTGAGCCAGTCAGGATCAAACTCATGGCAGTAGGCAGCGAGTTAGCCCTGCAGTATTGCATTCTAACCACTGAAGTAAACCAGTGGTGGTTTGCCCCCGGTTCGGACTGGTTCGCAAGAACCGATAGTGAAACCAGCGGGAGGCTCCACCCACCGATCTGGACGTCATCAGGAAGCTTCTGTGCATGCGCAGAACCACGTGCACTGGGCCCCGTTGCGAACTAGTAGTAAAGTTAAATAGAATCCACCCCTGAAGTAGACACTGGTTTTCTGCAAAAACACTGTAAATCATGGTCATGGAACTGCAGAATGCGGAGGTATAAATGTGAACTACTTGGCGAGCACCCAAAATGTGGTCATATGGCCATGGAAGGGCAGCCATGAGAACTTTGGAGCTGGGTCATAAGTATCTTTTGGGAGAGAGGGTGTTCCATCATAACTTGGAATGTTTGCTAAGGAACTGATAGTAAGATGTACTATATCATAAAAATATAATAAAATGCAAATAAAAATAATAAAATGCAGTCTCATAAAAACTCCAACCTACATTACAGACCATCCATCATGAACTACCAAATGCTTGCTGGAATAGGTTGGTTCTTCAGAAAAACCAACCAACTGGTTTTCAGAAACCAGTTTGGGGGCACTGCATATCTCGGGATATGCTGTTCCCTAGTGAAGGGCAACTTTTAAGAAAGATTGCCTCTGTTTTCTAATTCCTCTGTATTACATGGGATGAAGACCCCCAGCTTCCCCTTTTGGTAAGAGCAGACAGGATTATATGCATGATCCTGGAACTACATGGGGCAAATCATGTAAGAATAAAACCTCATTGATTACCAACAACAGTGTCTCTTGTTTTGCTGGGTTTCAGTGTAAGTTTGCTTTCCTTCATCCAGCCATCATTTCAGGACATTCATAACAACCCCAGCGGTATGATGTTCTACCAATTGTCAAAATAGTGTCAAAATAGAGAATTCATTTTCTAAAACTTGTTGCAAATGCAATAAACAGATTAGATCTTTATTTCGCACTTGGCAATACTGCAAGATCCAGTCATTCTGGAAAAAGATTTATAATAATATAAAACAGGTTTTAAAGATGGGCTTTCCTTTTCAGCCTGTTATCCTTTACAGTATTAAATATTGATGATGATAACTACATGCCATACAGTCATTGTTGACTTTTAGCAACCATTACATATCAAACTGACTTTTCTTGTAATCAATACATATCAAACTGACTTTTCTTGTAATAACTGGTTGGGTACTCTAATCATCCTATTGGAAAACACTAATAATCTTTTCTGAAGAAAAATTGAAAATTCAGATATGAAAATACGTATTAATCATGGAATCATAGAATTAATGTATTAATTAAATTAAAAATTAACTTCATATTTTTTTAAAAATTGATACAGCATGTAACTTAATGTGATTATGTGCCATCAAGTTGTTTTCAACTCCTAGTGATCACATCAGTAGATTTTCTCCGTGATAACCTGATTCTACACTAGTCTTTCAGGTTGTTCTAATGGTTAATTTAATATGAAAATCATTTTGGTTTATAATGTTACAAGTACAGTTAGTCCTTGACTTAGCAACCACTCAAAGTTATAATCGACTGTCCCAGGGATACTTAGACCCAGTTCCAAAATTTCAATGCCATAGTCATGTGACCACATTTTAAGTGCTCAGTAACTGGACTGCATTTATGGTCAGTGACTCATGGTCATGTAGCCCCATTTTACTTTTCTATTTAAAAAAAGTAGTTTTTAGACTTATATTTCTTGGTCCGGTCTGCCTTGTAGGGCTGACAGCACAATAAGTGATATTTGCATCCCCTTTCTATCTCATTTCCCAATACGTGAGGATCCTTAGTAGGTCCAAACCGTTAATACGTCCTGAGTATGTAGAACTTGCAAACACATAGTAGGGCACCCAGCACTTAGAATTGCACTCAGAAACAAACCAGCATCATCATCATCATATCTCATCCAAAACTGAGAGGCAATTGAGAGGCAGTTTTATGTAGATGCTGAATAATACACCGACTCAGAAACTAGAACAGGTTACCCAAAGAGGGGAACTTTTGGAGACAAGTGGTTGATAGAATTACTCGTTGATACAATTACTGACCTTGGCTCCCACTTGGACACGTTGTAAGAGGAGAGCCATGTTAGTTTATATAGTAAAACAAAATTAAAATCAGATGGAATCTGATAGTATCTTTTCTGCCTAATGAACTCTATTAAAAGGCTTGAATTCTACTCATCTGATGAAGTGAACTGCATCTCATGAAAATAAGCCTTTTAATCGAATGCATTAGTCAGAAAAAGTGTTCCTGGACACCTTCCAGTTTTTGCTAACCTTTAGAAGATACAGGAAGCATGATCCTATAGAAATTTCTGTTTGGTTCTCAACCAGCTTACAAAATTAAGTACAAACTCTGGAACCATGAAGTACCTAAGTCCTAGTTTACAGAATTAAGTAATTACTATTCTTTCTAATTCTTTCAGGAATGAAATTAATATTCTTTCTGATTACAGATACAACCCAAGATAATGGCAAAAAAAAATCAGCTCAGCCACATATCTCTTAATAGCAATATAGATGAATGCTTAGTCATAAAGACACAATAATTCTCTGGGGGCTTTGTGAAAGTAAATTAAGCATTGCTGGAAATGACTAGACAACCTTTGACCCACTAGATCATTCTTTCAGATATATTTCCTTACCATTCACTCACCCCTGTACACAGTCCCTTTCGTTCCTTTGCCTCCCTCACATCTACTCACAACCTTTGCCCTCTGTGCACATTCCCCGATCTGCACCACTCCTCCGCACAACTTCCTTGACCCATGGCAACACATTTTGCACCCTTTACCCAAACTGCATGGCATCTCTAACACCCTCAGACCTGTGCTGCACTTTCATGCACTTCCTCACACCCTTGTTCACCCTCCCCAATCTGCATAACGTCTCTTGTACACCCCATGCACCCTCCCTGACCCACCCAGTGCCTCCCTTGAATCCCCATAACCCCCTCTCACACTCCCCCACTTACCTATGGTGAGTGGCAGTAGCCACTTACCTATGGTGATTGCTCTATGATGCACCATGTAACACTTGAAGGTTACAAACAGATTATTAGGAGAATTTTAGTAGTATGAAAACAGATAGAGAGGATATGTTGGAACTTTTCCTAAGTATGACATCTCAGCCCACAATTGTCTGTGGAAGGCATTGTGTGTGGCATGATAGTCAGCGCATATCAGGTTCTCGTACCCATTCACACCCACTTCAGAGATACCCACAAGATGTTGACTGAGATCATTGTCCTGAGAAAGTGGACAAGTAACAGGAGCTCTGGAATTTCCAATGGAGATGTTCCACTGTATCTGTGCTGCTCCCAAACAGTTTGTAACCTATCAGCTGCATTTCCAAACTGTTGCAGTCAACGCCAATTGAGCTAAGCAAATTTACAATGATCTGCAAATTTCCCAATGATCTGCAAGGCACCAGAAGTCATACAACTTCATGTGTGACCACTTCATGTGTGGTAGCAATGGCCCAGATTTGGCTCAGATCAGGAGTTGTATGTCTCTGGAATATTCCTGGTCAATTAATAATAATTGTGATTTTTTTTTCAGACATGCTTTTTGAGTTCTGATTCAAATATGTATATTAAATTTATAAACTATCATAACCAAATGGATGGAAAACCTATATTTGTTTTTTTTTTTAATAAAAAAATTGCAGAATTTTGTATAATGGAATCCATTTTTGTTATCAAATTTACTGAAATATACATCACATGCTTACTTTTTTTAAAAAAATCACACATTTGACAGTGATAGCTGCAGAGAGAGTATTGTCTCTATGTAAAAGTATAAAAAGCTACCTGGAAATCCACCTACCATAAGAGTGTCTATATGATTTGAGGTGAAAATACGATGTTCTCAGCAGTGAATGAGATGCCATAACACTAGATATTCCAATCAGTCCATTTGCAGATGAAAAGGCATGAAATGAGTGGATTTTTACAGCCCAGCTGTCATGATCCTCTTATACACAGAGCCAGGAATTACAGGGGTTACACTGGGCTTCCATTTCTATTCTATGGGGTCAAAGAGCTCTGTAGAACACACACACGCAGTATGGATGTTCTGACCAGCAAAATATGCAGCCCAGACACAAGAAGAGAAGAGAGAGAGGGGAAATAGCAATTTGATTTAATTTTTTAATTTTTAAAGGTTTAGTTTGGGTGTTATCTTGAGGTCCTGTTTATTATTTTTGCACTCTATGCATACTCCCGGTTAACATAGGGTGTGCCAATTGCCCTATAGCTCTAACCCTAACACTACTGTCTGTTGGTGAGAAACTGTGGAAAGATTCAATTAAAACCACCCAATTATACTACTGTAATTAATTACTCTGGAGAGCCAGTTTGGTTAAGGCATCAGGTTAGAAACAGGGAAATCATGACTTCTAGTCCCATTTTAGGCACAAATCCAGCTGGGTGACTTTGGACCAGTCACTCTGTCCGAGCTTTAAGAAGGAGGCAATGGCAAACCACTTCTGAAAAATATTGCTAAGAAAACTGCAGGGATTTGGCCAGACCATTTCCAAAAATCAGACATAATTGAACAAAAGTTTTAAAAAAAAGTCATTCTAGAAACTTAGCAATAATAACCTTAATGATCAACTTTGTGCCCTAGTGTACAATTAAACCAGTTGATTTTGAACTATTTAAAATACCCACTGTATAATTATCATGCTAACTCAGCTTTAGAACTTTAGCCTCTTAACCTGCCAAGTTTCTTAGAACACTCACCAATCTTGATTGCCATTTATTTATTCATATAAAATATGCAGCACTCTAGGGAGACAAAATATATTATAGTTTTAACTTTCTTTAATTTTTCTTTCTTTATACATAATTGCTGTCACAAAGTATTCATTTGTATATGAATATATATACTAAATGAACAAGCCTGAAGCTACAAGTTTTTTTGTGTTCTTAATTTTTATTGCAGGGTAATATTCAGTGCCAAAGCATTAATTGTTCACTTAAAGACAAAACTTGCTCCCCATGAAGTCATTGTTGCTGTTTCAACTACATGAACTTAAACCTGCCAAGTCTGCATTTTATATTTGTGGAGTATCTACATTTTATATTTGTGGAGTATCTATTTGTGTCCCATGTTTATGTTCATTAATTTGTCACCCTTTATTTAGTGTAATAATACTTATAAATTCCCAAAAAAGAAGCATTCGTATGCAACGGCTAACGGAAAAGGACAATTAATAATGTGTTCTTTAACTTGATCAGAGAGTTCTGCAATCCTATATATGCATGCAGAGGTTGGCTGCATTTAATCAATTCTCATCATGTTGTTGCTTGCACAATTTTTTTCTCTCTCCTTTTTCTCACTGCAATCTTTTGGATTTCCAAGAATCTCTCCCAGGTATTGGAGGACTCTCTATAGCATTTGTTTGATGAAGTGTAAGGGACTGTAGCTGCAAGATTGAAGTGTTACAAACAGATATATTCCCATTTTCTTAGAATTGCATAAGGTCTGCAATATCTCTGTATTTGGAAGGTTATACATTTCATGAACTAGGCTTTTAAAAATTAATAATTTTAAGACTTGCAGTCTTAATCTTGTCTATTTATATTTTCATGTTGTTGCTGCTAAACACCATGATTGCCCAACTCCTGTTGTGATGCTCTGTGTGTTTGTATGTGTGTGTCTGTCTTCCTGAGAGAAATGAGTGATGAATGCTATGAGTAGATGGCAAGAGTATATAATGCCAAAGAGTGAAGGTCATCCCCACTGACCAGCTAAAGCAAGCAGGCACCTGCATAGGACAGCAACAAACTAGGAAAATGTTGGAGGCAAGCAGTCATTTTAGAAAGCAATATTAAGCCATCTGTACTTTACCAAGAGCATCACATTGATAGGAATCATAAATCAATCATAAAATGATGGATGATATAGTGCCAGTAATGGACCCCTCCTGTCAGATGGCATTCAACATATTATTGAGGCTCTTTCAGAGCACTAATGGTGTTTGTGATGTAGCTAAATTAAAGCCTTATAGTGTAATAAGCTACGAGAGTAGTCTTGAGAATGACAATGGTCAGATAAGAGAATTGAAGTCAAAGCAGTGATGTAATTTGACAAAACATCTCAGACTTACCCTCCCTAGTTCTCTTTAGGATAAAGGCAGGGGGAGCAAGATCCTGTTACTGTAACTCAATAATAAAAGTTGTATTAGCAGTCATAACTTGGTTTCCTTGTGTGGTTTACCACAAAGAAGTAAGGCAGGAACCAGGGAATAAACTAAACGAAGTAGGTAAGAATGAATATGAAAAGAGACTGCTAAAGATGAAGAAATTGAAGAAAGCAAACTGGATGTCAAATTACCTATTGTTACTCTCATAGTATAAGTGATGGTAAGAGAAAGTGATTCTGAGAACTTTATGGGACTCTATTCACTATCATAGGTTACATCCATACATTCCCCCAAACTTTGGGTCTTTCACTGTTCTTGAGGGACTCCTCGAGATGCAGCCTTTCTTTTATCCCCACTTAGCTTTGTATTTCTCTGATCCAGTATAAAATCTGTATTTATATGTATTTTAACTGCCTGTGAACCGCCCTGAGTCCTTAGGGAGATAGGGCGGTATATAAATTTGAAAAATAAATAAATAAATAAAATAAATAAATAAATAAAAGTGAAATTTTCCACTTCCTCTGGCGCGATGCTTCAGCAGCAACTGTAGTGAGAATGAGGGCAGCTGCCGGGATTTGCCAACTCCTATTTCCCATTTTTGACTGCTGCAGGCACAGTTCCGCCCCCCCCCCAATTGATCCCCCTCAGTGGCCAGCTGAAAATAATGCTAGTTAGGCACTGCATGGGTTCCTGACCTATATAGATCTAGTGGTCTCATGGGAAATTTTATCATGTGTAAAAAAAAGAGTCCCTCCTTCTGTTAGATAAAGTGGAATGAGCAACTGCAAGGAAAAACATAAGGACTGGCAGGCAAAAAAGAGAAAGACAAGACAAATGCAAGTGAGAGACCAAAAGAAAGAGTAAGAGAAGAAAAGACAGATGTAGTATAAGGATTAGAACAAGAGTACAAGAATGTTGCATCAAGGACTGGAGACAGACGTGTTAAACCCATGGTTTGGATAACTTCCAAATGAAGGCATGGCTACTATGGAAAGAAACTATAAAAATCTTGGAGTATTTATGTCCAATATTACTTTTTCCAAGCACATTGTTAATCAAGTATCAGATTAAAAATACTTGATGACTGATCTCATCTTAATATACATATAAATCACATTAAAAAGATGAATTTCATTTTTTCAGCCAGATAATTTTTCACTGCAGATTATCAAACGATAATTATTTTTGTCAATAATATGCATTAGAGATAACATTTAGGTACTAATGCAACCATGATAGTTACTTTCTGCAGGTCAGCTGCTCAGAAGCATCACCTGAGCATCCATCTCCAGTTTTAGAATACAGGTGCAGAAAAAGTAGTTTTCACGGATTATGTAAATAGCCAAGGAGACAGGACGGATGTGTTTAGCCTTCATTACAATGTAATGAAATTAAGAAATCCTGGAAATACTATAGGTTGCTAGGTAGAACATGAACACTTTTTTTATTATGGAAGTGAGATGGATGGTACCTAAATTTGATAAATAAAAAAATAAAAATAGACTATAGTGAAAAAAGACAAAGTAGGAAAGTCCTTACTTGCATATAAGAAACTATCTGGACTGGAAACAGTTAATCCATGGAACAAGAATCCAAGAATTCTAGTTAATAGTAAAAGGAAGGTAAAGGTTGTAACATGAGACTTCCAGCAAAATCTCTACTAGCAAAATCTTTGTAATAAAAGCAGAACATTTTCCTTTGCTTGTCTTCAACTTTTTCTTTGCAGAGGACTAGACACCTACCTCACTTTGATACCTTTTAAAACTTTTATCAAAATGAGAAGTATCCTCTCTTTGTGTCATTAAAAGAACTAGTCCTTCCTTCCTTCCTTCCCTTCCCTTCCCTTCCCTTCCCTTCCTTAAATGTCTCCTTCCCAGCCAACCTCATTGCAAAAGTCAGAAGAGAAAGAATTATTTTCCCCAAAGAAGTTCAAGTGAATGTCAACTGCAGTGTCAGCTGCAACATTCTGATGCACTATCATTCTGGACGAATACTTCATCCCAATCTTGATCACTGCCCCTAAGGCTCAGGAGTGAGTAAGCAGTGAAAAGTGTTTATGCCAGCTTGAGAATCAGGGGAAGACAGAAAATATTTAATTCAGCCTCTAGGTAAGGCTCCACCGGTTCAGAAATTGGTTTGGCTCTAAAACTCTTTTTGAATTCCATGTTTATTCCCAAAGTTGGTAAGGAAAATGCAGCATTTCAGAGAGAGCTACCTTGAAGTCCCTCTTCTAGTAATTGTTCCCAGAGTTTGTAGATTGACTTATGGGAAGAAAATGGTAAGTGAACACCTGTCTACCCTAGACGAGTTCAAATCACCAGGACCGGATGGATTACACCCCAAGGTTCTGAAGGAACTGGTAGACGTGATCTCAGAACCACTGAACTATATCTTTCAAAGATCCTGGAGCACAGGGGAGCTGCCAGAGGACTGGAAAAGAGCTGATGTAGTTCCCATCTTCAAAAAAGGAAAAAAAACAGATCCAGGAAACTACAGACCTATCAGTCTGACCTCAATACCGGGGAAGATTCTGGAAAAGATAATCAAGCAACGAATCACCGAACACCTAGAAGCAAACAAAGTAATAACCAAAAGCCAACATGGGTTTGTCAAAAACAGATCATGCCAGACTAATCTTATCGCATTCTTTGACAAAATGACAAAATTAGTAGACCAGAGGAATGCTGTCGATATAATTTACTTGGACTTCAGTAAAGCATTTGATAAAGTAGACCATAACCTACTACTAGATAAAGTAGAAAATGTGGGTTAGACAGCACCACCACCAGATGGATTCGTAATTGGCTGACCAACCGACTCAACGTGTAGTCCTCAACGGAACTACATCCACATGGAGGAAGTATGCAGTGGAGTACCCCAAGGCTCTGTTTTAGGCCCAGTACTCTTCAACATCTTCATCAATGACTTGGACGAGGGATAGATGGGGAACTCAGCAAATGTGCAGATGACACCAAGCTGGCAGGAATAGCCAACACTCCAGAAGATAGGCTCAAGTTACAGAAAGATCTTGACAGACTTGAACATTGGGCGCTATCTAACAAAATGAAATTCAACAGTGAAAAAGTAAGGTTCTACATTTAGGCCAAAAACAAAATGCACCAGTACCGTATATGTGGTACCTTGCTCAATAGTAGTACCTGTGAGAGGGATCTTGGAGTCCTAGTGGATAACCATTTAGATATGAGCCAGCAGTGTGCAGCAGCTGTTAAAAAGCCAACACAGTTCTGGGCTGCATAAACAGAGGATAGAATCAAGATCACGTGAAGTGTTAGTGCCACTTTATAATGCCTTGGTAAGGCCACACTTGGAATATTGCATCCAGTTTTGGTCGCCACGATGTAAAAAAGATGTTGAGACTCTAGAAAGAGTGCAGAGAAGAGCAACAAAGATGATTAGGGGACTGGAGGATAAAACATATGAAGAACGGTTGCAGGAACTGGGCATGTCTAGTTTAACAAAAAGAAGGACTAGGGGAGACATGATAGCTGTGTTCCAGTATCTTAGGGGCTGCCACAAAGAAGAGGGAGTCAGGCTGTTCACCAAAGCACCTGAGGGTAGAACAAGAAGCAATGGGTGGAAACTGGTCAAAGAAAGAAGCAACTTAGAACTAAGGAGAAATTTCCTGACAGTTAGAACAATTAATAAGTGGAACGACTTGCCTTCAGAAGTTGTGAATGCTCCAACACTGGAAATTTTTAAGAAAATGTTGGATAACCATCTGACTGAGATGGTATAGGGTTTCCTGCCTGGGCAGGGGGTTGGACTAGAAGGCCTCCAAGGTCCCTTCCAACTCTGATGTTATGTTATGTTATGTTATGACTTCTTTGCTAACTGCATTCCAAACTATCCAGTGACTTCTACGATATCTATAAGGCTATACCGGAAAGTCTAACTTCTATAAAGTACAGTACCTGAGACCATTCCTCTTGGGGAATTATGCTGCTCTCTTTGCTAGATATTTAATTATTCTTAATGGTAGTGAACTCAAAATTATATTGAACCTTCAGCATATAAGCTTTTCTGTTTTATCTGTCATTTGGGCAGAGTTTGACCTAACAAAATGTGCATCGTCTTCACATGTGTATTTATTTAGCCAACTTCTAGAATCAGTGACCCATGGACTGACTCATCAAGGAGGATCTTTCATCTCAATTAGACTAAGATACATGACATCCAGAAGCCAAAAATGAATTATATCCAATGATGTGGGAAATTCTGTGAGAATTACACCTTTCCCCAGAAATCCAACAGAAACTTGCTTTGAACCTTCAATATTTGCAGGATAAGTTTGGGAGATCTGGGATTTTAGACTCCTTTAATAGGCATACATAAATATATTTTAATGGCAATTATGTATCTCTGGAATGTTCTGTTGATACTGCAGCTGCACCTCCTTAGTCATTTCCATTTTAGTACATAAGTCTTTCTCTGGCTTTGGTGAACTGTAGGAGACTCAAAAGCACAAAAATCCAGAATAGGTATCCATCCTCTTTATTCTGTCATTTTCTACTTTGCCACACAAGTGACAAGCAGAGCGATAAATAAAGAAGACTAGGCAAAATTGTAAATGCAAATAAAAAGGCAAAACAATAACAACAACAACCCTGGGTTCAGCACCCGAGTTCCTCCAAAGACTTGAATGCTCAAGGACCTTTTACAAAACTTTGATAGGTCCTGTGTATAGGCTTCTGATTGGTTTAGGAACTTTAGATGCACTGCCCATTAGCTGACCCTAATTGATGACTATTCAACCCTCCCTAGCTTAACTGTGATTTTTCAAGGCAACTGCCTAGTCAATCTTGATAAAGTTGTTTTGGGCATCTCTTCAGCTTGGTCCTTGCTGTACTTTGTCATTTCTGAATATTCTGCCAGGGGTCTGATAAGCAGCTTGTATCATGCGGCTTCATAAATCAAGACTTTATTCCTCACTTAACAAGTTATATGACAACATCTGATAAGACTGATGGATCTACTAAAGTCTGAAGCAAAAATTGTGTCAGGTTGTCAAGCAGGAGAATGTGCCTTACAAAGAGATCCACTGCTATTTTTCATAGGGACTAAAAATTCCTTCTCCAGATGCTTCTTTCTTTTTGAGGTTGGTCTCAACCTTTGACTTGAATGAAGGCATTATCATCGCTCATATTTTCCCCAACCCTTCAATGCAGTTGGAAATATTGTTACATTCTCTAATTGCTGTTTTTGTAGTCGGATTGTGCAAAATTGGGACTGATATTTATTTCTGGCCTGAGAGAATCCATCTAAAGAGAGTGGCCTTTCCCCAAAGTTTATGCCCATGAATAATGACAAGCTTTGCTATGAGCTGGCCAAGCAGTTGTGGTTCTTCTGATCTATATCCTTTGCACAGAAGCATTGGCAACACCAGATGCTCCTTGCTGGTGCTATGCTGATCGGCCCCAAGGACTGAGCTCTCTGTTTTTATCCAGCACTATAGACTGGATCTGCATTCCTAAAGAAATTCAGCCTTTGGAAGGAAGAGCAGCTCTTCTGAGCCACTTTATGAATCTTGTGAATCGGTTGAATGTATGACTCATACAGACCATAATAAAGAAGAGCTGGGTACTTTTCTATAGCCGCAGTTCCTTGAATGGTTCTCTCTAAATTCATTCAACCCACCTGCGCTGTGCCTTCAGATCTCCTTTATCCGTGCAGAACTGAAGGGATTTGACAGAAGCTGTCACTGTGTGTGTAGTACGGATGGAGAACATGGCTACTCACATGGAGAGTAAAGAAAACGACCATGATGAGAGAAGGAAGATCCATTATCAAAGCAACCCAAAGGGATACATTGCTTAAGTCTAAAGGATGGGGGAGGATTACTAAAATATTGCAGACTTGAATATAGAAGAAGGAGGACGGGAAGCACAATCAGAGTTGCAAGATTATGTCACTATAGCCAATTTAAATAAAAATAATTTTGAATCTTCCATGGAATTTCTTTCTTGGTCTGGTCTACTTCAGAAGAAAGACTGCTCTCATCAAACAGTTCTGTACATTCTAAAAGATTTTTGAATTTGAATTCATATGTGTAAAGAACTTAAGTGATGGGTCTGTGGCAATTCTTCTCTGCATTCAAAACACATAATTGTCCAAGTTTTTGGGTGGGCAGCCAATTTGTAGAATATTGGACTAAAATGTCTATTGAGATTCTCAGTCATCCAGGTCATGGTTGTCCCAAAGGTGCTTTTCAAGAGGCAACTGAACTTTCTGGTTTTTCTTTGAAGACATTTTGCATCTCATCCAAGAAGCTTCTTCAGCTCTGACTGGATGGTGGGGAATGGAAGGATTTATACTCCTTGCAGACAGCTGGTCATCTGCATTCTTTTAGAGAGTCATTGAGGGCACCTGGAGGTTTATCTGTGTCTTCAGGGTCACCTGAGTGGTGCAAATGTGTGTGGAGCCTTCTTCGAACTGTTGAAAGGACTGTGTTGTAGACTGGAGATAGATGATGTTGTATCCCTCCCCCTCTGTTGAGAGAGTCAATTTTGGCATAGATGGCCTCTTTGACCCCTCTTTCAAACCAGCGGTCCTCTCTGCCCAAAATTGGATTTTGCTGTCTTCAAAAGAGTGGCCTTTGTCTTTGAAATGCAGATGGATTGCTGAATCTTGTCCTGATGGGATTGTTCTATTTTGTTCCATGCGTTTATGAAGTTATTATTTTGTTTCTCCAATGTACAGATCTGCACATGACTCACTGCATTGTACTGCATATACCACGTTGCTCAATTTGTGTCTGGGTGTTTTATCCTTGGGGTGGATAAACTTCTGCCTTAGTGTATTCTTGGGTTTTGAAGTGCGCACGTATGTTGTGTTGGCTGAAGATCCTCTGGAGTTTTTCCGATATTGCTAGATTCTGATATTGGACAAAAATCTTTAAGATCCCACTGAATGTTCTTCGTTAAAGAAATAATAAAACTAGGTCATTGTATGTGCTATACATAGAACACAAGTGCTTTATCTTGACCTTGCTTATTCTGTAGCTATAACATATATTTCTGTTCCCAGATTTGTCTTGCTGTTCTGTGTTGTTCAGTTTCCCATAATTGTAGGACAAGGCACAATCCTTAAAATTGGGGCAATTTCTTTTCTTTAATGTCTACAATAACTTTAAGGTGCTGATTCTGGGGTAAATGATCAGAATGTATGGACAAAGCATATACCGGTAGATCTATACATGAAAAACATATTGACAAGATGCTCTACAGCAGGGGTCTCCAACCTTGGTCCCTTTAAGACTTGTGGACTTCAACTCCCAGAGTCCCTCAGCCAGCAAAGCTGGCTGAGGAACTCTGGGAGTTGAAGTCCACAAGTCTTAAAGGGACCAAGGTTGCAGACCCCTGCTCTACAAGAATAGTTTTATTTTACCCCAGCATAATGAATTGAAATTAATTTGTAAACATTTTTATCCACTGAAGGTGATACATATGGGGTGGGTGAATGAGAGGCTCCAGGGAGAAGACTCCCCCCAACTGTACACATGCAAGTTCCTGGCACTGAAAGGTTCATCGTTCTATATTTTCAGCACGCCACCGGTAAGCAGCTTTTTTTTTTAAGTGTGACTTATTGTTTTTGTCAGCTAAAAGGCTCTCCTTCACTTTCCATTGGATAATGAAGCAAACTCTAATTTAGTAAAGAACATTCACAATACCTGTTTCAGACACTTTTAATCCTTCCCTCTCATGCATAAAACATTGAGATCAATGAGGACTGGATGATTGCATGGGACATTTGTTTATTTTGCCCCTCAGTTTGAAGCTCCCGTGGCTAGACCCTCAGACCAACTAAAGAGTCACCAATTAATTCCATTAAACTGGAATTTGAAGCAGATATGCCAGCTTCAAAGTTAGAATTTTTTTTTTTAATAAGCAGGTTTTCTTACCTTTTCCCCATGAATTGCTTTGCATCTTGACAAATTCTCAAAAATACAATTAGGAAATAGTGTTGAATATAAATCTTGCATAGATTTAAGGGACAGAATCACTTAAAAACAAGGTTCATGAAAGCTATGAAATTAGTTATTTTTTTAAAAAAGGCTTAACACAATTTCCTAAAGAAAAACAGACTCATGACTCCCACCTGACTCCCCTCGATCCAATCATGGACCCATCCACATCTCTATGCACTGTTTATCCTTGCCCTGCCACTGTCTGTTGCCCCTGGCCCCCAAAATATCAAGTGCTAATGAAAATGAAAGGTTGTCAGCCCTGGTTTAAAGAAAGGAAAAACAAACTGAAATGGTTAGTAAAAAATATGATGAGCTATATTAGACGGAAATATTTGTTACTAAGAATGTTAGGGAAACAGTTATTTGATAGATGTAATCAAAAGAAGTCTAACTCCCACACTTAAGAAATCAACATTCTCTTTTTGTAAGATAAATAAGCAAATCATGCAAGCCATTAAATGATAAAACTAAGTTTATTCTATTATGTGTGTGTGTATACACACACACACACACACACACACATACAGAATAAGCAGAAATAGATAGATAGATAGATAGATAGATAGATAGATAGATAGATAGATAGATAGATAGATAGATAGATAGATAGATAATTACCGTATTCTGAGAAAACAAAGTGTGTAGCAATTGCTGCATTTGTGGAAGAGTTGGAGACACTATAATTAAAACATGATATAAATCTAAGGAAAAACTGGTTATATATTGAGAAGTAGGCATATTTAGTACGTTTTCATGGCATACCAGAGCTAGACTCTAAAAGAGCAAAGTAAAATAGGAAGCTGCTTTAACAATCCAAAGAGGTTTCTTTACATGTTACAGACCTTGATTTTATACAGAGCTAGAAAACACATGAAACCTATAATATCTTTCTGAAAATTTCCAAAAGTATATTGAAAAATATGAGAACTAGAACCTTATCCTTATCTAGGATAAAAAAGAAAGCAAATAATATGATAATAGGATTGTGGGGAACTTCACTTCTGCTGGCCAAATGTGACAACTTTTTTATTTGTTATATTGGTTTCCTTTACATACAAACAAAGCTAGAATCTTAGTTTGTACTCATAATATATTGAAGTGTAGGTGAGCAGGGAGGAGAGCAAAGTTTTGGAGGAAAACCACATTTCAATTTATAAAACAACACATTTTTTGTAATTAAGGCTATGGTAACGGTATGTTTTTTATATTTTTAAATAAAAAGGATAAAATAAAATGGGGTCTTGAATAAAGTGGGGTGGCAGATTATTCCACAATTTAGAAAAGGGTGTTTCCCTATATAAAAGACATCCCCTTTCATATCCATTATCCCTACCGGTCTGAGGATTGATCGGCAGGTGGCAGCACATAGCTGTGGTTGCCTGATCTCTGAAGCTAAGCAGGGTCAACCCTATGTAATACTTGGAAGGGAGGCAGTTTGGAAATTCCAAGACTATGAGTTGGACAGGGTAATTAAAAAAAAATCGTAGCTGAAAGAAAACAACCGCAAATCATCTTTGTATGGTTGCAAGGAAGGCTACACAATGTAATCACAGGTCTGAGCCCATTCCATAACACAAGGATATATTAAGCACAAGATAAATGCTCTACGTAGATTATGACTGGGTTAGAAGTGCATTTGACTTATGTTGGAGTGTCATCTATGTCAAAAAAGAAGCTAACTCCACACTTAAGAAATCAACATTCTCTTTTTGTAAGATAAATAAGCAAATCATGCAAGCCATTAAATGATAAAACTAAGTTTATTCTATTATGTGTGTGTGTATACACACTCACACACACACATACAGAATAAGCAGAGATAGATAGATAGATAGATAGATAGATAGATAGATAGATAGATAGATAGATAGATAGATAGATAGATAGATAGATAATTACCGTATTCTGAAAAAACAAAGTGTGTAGCAATTGCTGCATTTGTGGAAGAGTTGGAGACACTATAATTAAAAACATGATATAAATCTAAGGAAAAACTGGTTATATATTGAGAAGTAGGCATATTTAGTACGTTTTCATGGCATACCAGAGCTAGACTCTAAAAGAGCAAAGTAAAATAGGAAGCTGCTTTAACAATCCAAAGAGGTTTCTTTACATGTTACAGACCTTGATTTTATACAGAGCTAGAAAACACATGAAACCTATAATATCTTTCTGAAAATTTCCAAAAGTATATTGAAAAATATGAGAACTAGAACCTTATCCTTATCTAGGATAAAAAAGAAAGCAAATAATATGATAATAGGATTGTGGGGAACTTCACTTCTGGCCAAATGTGACAACTTTTTTATTTGTTATATTGGTTTCCTTTACATACAAACAAAGCTAGAATCTTAGTTTGTACTCATAATATATTGAAGTGTAGGTGAGCAGGGAGGAGAGCAAAGTTTTGGAGGAAAACCACATTTCAATTTATAAAACAACACATTTTTTGTAATTAAGGCTATGGTAACGGTGTGTTTTTTATATTTTTAAATAAAAAGGATAAAATAAAATGGGGTCTTGAATAAAGTGGGGTGGCAGATTATTCCACAATTTAGAAAAGGGTGTTTCCCTATATAAAAGACATCCCCTTTCATATCCATTATCCCTACCGGTCTGAGGATTGATCGGCAGGTGGCAGCACATAGCTGTGGTTGCCTGATCTCTGAAGCTAAGCAGGGTCAACCCTATGTAATACTTGGAAGGGAGGCAGTTTGGAAATTCCAAGACTATGAGTTGGACAGGGTAATTAAAAAAAAAATCGTAGCTGAAAGAAAATAACCGCAAATCATCTTTGTATGGTTGCAAGGAAGGCTACACAATGTAATCACAGGTCTGAGTCCATTCCATAACACAAGGATATATTAAGCACAAGATAAATGCTCTACGTAGATTATGACTGGGTTAGAAGTGCATTTGACTTATGTTGGAGTGTCATCTATGTCAAAAAAGAAGCAAATTCCATTGAAACGAATGGGTCTTATTCCTCAAAAAGCATGCACAGGTTAATGAAGCAGAAAAATGCAAAATATATTTCTAGAATAGTTTTTTGTTATTAATGTATAAGTTTATGTAAATAATAATCAACTAACTATTGTAATCGAGTCACTATTCAAAATGCAAAAGTAGCCAAATTATTTAAAGGATAAGATAAGCAATGTATGATAAGCAATGTATGTAAGAAAAACAACAAATACAGCAACACAGCAGACATTTTTTTCTGGTGCCTATAATTCCTTTAGCTGTTAAGCAGAGGCACTAAAAATATAAACAATTTTTGCCATTGATCTTGCTGAGGATGGATTGGAGGTTTTCCATCCTGGATGAACATTAACAGGAACAGTCACCTAGCATACATCTTTTGCCAGAAAAATAAACAAAACACTAAATTCAGCCTCGAAAATATGTGAGGTTGCTAAAACTCTTAACCACTATTACTACTGTTGCATATTTTACAAAAAAAATTTTTGTTCAGAATGCACTCTAGTATTTCAAGCAACAAATGAAAAAGTTCATATTTTGATATTCCCCCTCCCCCAAATCAAATAACTGCAAGGAAAAAATTCAAAGAATACAGTAATTCAGAGAATACAGTGTAGATAATATTTTTATTCAAGTGCTAGGAACTAAAAAGAATGTAGAGATAGCTAGGTGTTCTTCTTTTTTAACATTTAAAAATGAAATTTCCTGTTTGTGTATCGAAATTATGAGTTTCAGTCCAGGAGTATGTTTCTATAACATCATTCGGAAGATTTAGCCAGTGCATTTTTTTATACATACAATTTGTCTTCACCGAACACTTGCTATGTTTTGCAGACGTCAGACAAGATCCTCTGATATATTGCTAACTAATTAAAAGGTAGGACAACGTGCTATTCAAGGCATTTATAATTACAGTTTTCCTGCAGAGTCTTCAAATTGTGTGTGTGTGTGTGAGAAAGAGAGAGAGATTGAGTGATTTAAGAAGGAGACCTGAACCATGAGCTTTGATAATCTATTTGGCAGGATTAAAGCATGAAGAGAAATCCTAGAAGCTCTTACAGTATGGATTTTAATCTAAGGCTTCAGCACACTGAAGAAAAAACTGTTTTTCTATATATTGATCATAACTCAGTAGTCTTTCTTTTTAGGTACAACTTCATATCACAGCAGTCACATACAAATCAGCATTTAGGCTGCTAAGCCCCTGTCCTTTTGTGCTGTACTACCTGTGATTGAGGAAGCTTTTCTTTTTGTTGTGGCTGAAGCTCTTCATGCTTCCTGTTGGGTGGTAGAATCCCAGGACAACATTCATAAGTAGTAGAGATGATAAATTAAGTATTGGATTTTTTCTCTCCAGAAATCGTATTCTTCATAATCAGTGAATGTTATGCCGGGTGTAGGGTCTACCTATAGCTGCTTTTATGGGAGTGCACTTATAAATACCATATTTTTCAGAGTATAAGACACACCTTAGTTTTGAGGGAGGAAAATAAGAAAAAAGCTGATTGGCAGGTAGATTGGCCTCCCGGAATACCCCCAATCAGCTGTTCCCAGAGGTGAATTTTAGCAACAGGTTCCTTGCTTGTGAGCTCTGTGCCTTTTTTGCTTTTTTTTTTTTTTGCTTTTATTCTGCCTCTGAAACTCTGATTCAGAAAAAAACTTTTTTCTGCCTCTGAAAGCCTCCAAATCAGAACTTCAGAAAAAAAACCTCTGAAGCTCTGTTTGGGAGCTTCTTTTCTGAAGCTCCATTTGGGGCTTTTTTTCTGAAGCTTCGTTTCTGATGCTTTTTTCAGCCTCTGAAACCTCTATCTGAGAAGCTGGGTGGGGCTACATTTGGAGTATAAGACGCACCCAGATTTTCACCGTCTTTTGCGGGGGTGGGGGAAGGTGCATTTTATACTCCGAAAAATACAGTAAGTTCACTTTGCAGAATTTATGTCATACAGCAAATAGGATGACTAAGTCAACATTTTAAAGAGTAAACTATTAAGAGAAAACAGTCAGAACTGTTAAGTATCCAATATCTATTGGGGCACTAAAAGGAGAACCATTTTTTAATATTTAATATAGTCACTGAAAAAATAAATCCACCCTGGTATCTTATTCTTAGTGTGTAACTAAGCTATAGCTACAGCAGCAATAGAAAGATTTTGACCTCTTGAGCACAATTACACACTATATTGCTTTCTGAATTCATGGTTTATAGTTCTTTCTCCATTGTTAGGAATCTGTAGAGACAATGAAAATACCATAAAGGCCAACATTTGAAGCCCAATACTGAAAGCTGACAGAACAAGTCTTGACTGGAATTTTTCACTGCTTTCAAAATATTTATTCATTTTGCAGTGAACTTCCCTTAGTAATGCCATTATAGTAGATTGTATCAGAATAGCTTGACCAATTAGTGAATTATAATCACTGTTTTAAATGAAAAGGAAAAAATGATTAAAATAAGCAATTTAGTTCTACACTCTATCAGATTGAATATTTACTTTTTAGTGAATATAAATGATTGCACCATTCAAGTTTCTATTATATGTGTTTTCTGTTTACTGAGAGAGCATTAACATGGTAATAGAATTCCTAAAGCATTTGTTTTATGATCAGAAATACATAACCTGCTACTAACTTATAAGGCTGTTGTGCTACAATAATTGAAAACATACTTTGTAATATATATATATATATATATATAAGTGCACATCTGCAACTACTGAACAAAAGGAAGTACTAGGCAAGTCAGATATAGTTTCAATCACACTGATGAATACAGCATTTTCAAATAAGCCATCTCCCACCTCACACAATGTTATGTCATATCAATGCAACCACACTACTTTTCAGTGCTGTTCATTTACATATTGAACTATCAGAGGATTACAATGAATAGAATAGAATAGAATTTTATTGGCCAAGTGTGATTGAACACACAAGGAATTTGTCTTGGTGCATATGCTCTCAGTGTACATAAAAGAAAAGATACGTTCATCAAGGTACAACATTTACAACACAAATGATGGTCAATATATCAATATAAATCATAAGGATTGCCAGCAACAAGTTATAGTCATACAGTCATAAGTGGAAAGAGATGGGTGATGGGAACGATGAAACGATTAATAGAGTGCAGATTCAGTAAATAGTCTGACAGTGTTGAGGGAATTATTTGTTTAGCAGAGTGATGTATGTGTCTGTAAGGATGAAGATTTATTCAAAGAGAGAATAGAAGAAAGTAAGTGAACATTGACAATAGTGATGTGAAGGTGAGTTGTGCTGTGGCGAGATGGCCACAGCAAGATGGCTGCAGTGAGTTGTCCTATGGTGAGTTGTCCTAACAGCACTAGACCATGATTAAGAACGTCTCAAGTCTATATTTTCATCAGGCCCTTAGATTTTATAGGATAGGCAAATAGAAAATACCACTATGAACTTCTGATATTGTTAGTTGCTTGAAGATGGTAAATAATAAAAACAATTGAGCAAGAATTGAAATAGCAGCCAGCTCCTCTTTCTTTCTGCCCCACCTAAAGGATTGTGGGATTTGAAGTTGTATCCCAAAGTGGTGAGACTATCTGGTTAAAGTCTTTGCCTATGTTCATGCAATACACTTTACAGGTAGTCCTTTGCTTACAACCATTCATTTAGTGACTGTTATAGTGACATTGAAAAAAAAACTTTCTGATGATCACGCGGCTCAGCCGGGCATGTGGTGGGAAGAGGGGGGCAGGGATTTTTGCTACTGGTTCTCTGAACCAGCTGCCGTCATCACTACCGGATCAGGGAATCCGGTCTGAACCGGGAGCATTTCACCCCTGGATTTACTCCTCAATCTTCCCTTGAGCACCGTTCTAATTTAGGCATCTAAATCTGATTCATTTCTCTCTCTCTCTTTTGATCTTGCATTCTGCTAGAGATCTTTCAGTTTCCTTCTTTTTGTGGAGTTGCTTGCTACTGATTACCAAGCTTTTTTATTGAAGAATAAAATAAATAATAAAAGGTTCCCCTCACACACATGTGCTAGTTGTTCCTGACTCTAAGAGTCAGTGCTCATCTCTGTTTCAAAGCCGAAGAGCCAGCACTGTCCGAAGACGTCTCCGTGGTCATGTGGCCAGCATGACTAAACACCAAAGGCGCACGGAACACTGTTACCTTCCCACCAAAGGTGGTCCCTATTTTTCTACTTGCATTTTTTACGTGCTTTCGAACTGTTAGGTTGGCAGAAGCTGGGACAAGTAACGGGAGCTCACCCCGTTACACGGCAGCACTAGGGATTCGAACCACTGAACTGCCGACCTTTGGATCGGCAAGCTCAGCGTCTTAGCCACTGAGCCCCCACATCCCCTATTGAGGAATAGATCTGAATATTTTGTCTCTCAGAAAATCAGGAAACAATGGTTTCTGCTATTTCTTTTGTTTTGCAGAAAAAAGCAAATCTTTGCTTTTGGCAGATACAAAGACATTCCCTTCAGTGTTCCGAAATGATGGGAAGAAGCAGAATAATAAGAGTTGGAAGGGACCTTCAAAGTCTTTTAGTCCAACCTCCTGCTAGAAACAGGAAACCCACAAATACCATTTCAGACAAATGGTTGTCCAGTCTCTTTTTATAAAAACCTCCAGCAATGGAGTACCCACAACTTCTGAAGGCAACCCAGAAAATTTCTCCTTATTTCTAGGTTCAGTTTCTCTTTGATTAGTTTCCATCCATTGCTTCTAGTCCTGCCTTCAGATGCTTTGGAAAATAGACCCCTCTTCTTTGTGGCAGCCCTTTAAGTATTGGAAGACTGCTATGAGATCATCCAATTCTTGCAACCGTTCTTCATATGTTTTAGCATCCAGTCCCCAAATCATCTTTGTTGCTCCGCTCTGCACTCTTTCTGAAGTCTCAACATCTTTTTTTCTATCGTGGCAACCAGAAGTGGTTGCAACATTCCAAGCGTGGTCTTGCTAAAGTATTCTAAAGTGGTACTAACACTTCACCTGATCTTGATTCTGTCCCTCTATATTAATGCAGCCTAGGAGTGTGATGGCTTTTTTGGGCAGCTGCAGCACACTGCTGGATTCATTTCTGATCGTAGGGAATTCTGAGAAGTGGAAAGCAGGTGGAGGAGAAAGACTTGAGTTGGGCTAGGTGGGGAGCCTTCACATGAAGTTTTCCATTTTGCATCCTCCAAATGATTTTCATGCTCTCAAATATCAAAGAAGGGGAAAACTCTTCTCGTATATTTTAAAGACTGAGTTATATTTTTTTAAAAAAAAATATTTTTGTGGAATGGTTTGATATTTCTACTAAATATTAAAGGGGCTGTTCTTGCCCAGATCAGCATGTTTAAGAATTCAGAATTACAAGGACAAAGCAGAAACTCAGCCCTGACAGACTTGATGGGCTAAACCAGTCAGTCTATTATTTAAGAACTGCATAAAGATTTCACTAAAAATAGTCAACAGAAAAGAAAGACTTTGATCATAATGGAAACTTTCAAACAAAACTGACGTATCAGAAAGGTTTAATCAATTTCCTTGGGTTACAGTCTTGGTTAGATGCTTTAGTCCCTTATCCAAAAAAATCTGTTCTTTTAAGAGTGAGCTTACAGAAGCTGCCATAACATTGATAGAAATTACTTTTGTAGAGTATGATCAAAAGGTTATGATAATTTTTCTTTTCTAAAAGGAGCAGTGCTTGCTCTAAATTGTATAAACAAAGTCAGTAATGGTGCAACATTTCTTAAAGACCATGGAAGCCAAACAATATATTTCTAATTAGGAACACTTATGATTCTTTCTGCAAATATATGCATACATATTGATACATGCTTATGCATTCATGCATTTATAAATACATGCTTTCAACTGTTTAAATAGAGCTAACAATGTCTGAACTCAGTTTCAGGCCACAACATGAAAATACTAGTTATTAGAAAAAGAGACCTGTTATTCTTTTCACTAATATTGTGGTCCTGCACTGGCCCAAGCACAAGGTCTGAAGTAACTCTCTTCAGACACAGTGTGAGAAGCTAACAAGTAACATTATGGATAGTTGAGAGACTGTGTGTTCTGAGTTTCAGAAATAATATAGCATAGCACACACGTACACCCAAATATTTACTTTTATCATGCTTTTATTACTTTTACACATAACTAATGGTGGTAAATATATCCAACGCACCTTCATCCTATTATCCCCATAACAACAACCCTATGTGATTAGTTGGACTTAGAGAGAATGATTGGCCCAGCTGACTTTTGTGGCTAAGGTGGGACTTAAACTCATGGTCTCCCACTTTCTAGCCTGGTGCCTTAACCCACTACACCGAAGTGTCTCTCTTTATATTCTTCTAATCAGATCCCAGTCAATAAACCTACCCTCTGTAAAGTAACTTTCAGTGTTTGGATCACTTTGTCTTCAATTCTGATCTCATACTCATTTTACACACAGATCATCCAAGTAGGGAATTAATGATGTAAAACAGAGTAAAACAAGGCTGGAAGTAATAAAATTCAAAGGCTTTTTAAAGCAAAAGTGAGTACAAGTGTAGAGGCAAAGCATGACTTTTTCTGTAAGATCTTTTGAAGCTGAAGTGCCACTAATTAGGCAGTGTTAAGGAAAGCTCTACATCAGATAGATATATTGCAATGCTTTCAAAATTACTTTCAGAGAAGAAATAAAATAGAGACATGTTGACAAGATTGGTAGACACCATGTATAGAATAGTGGGTGGATTTTATGTTCTTAGATAAAAAGCATAAACCCATAACTTCAAGACTGAACTTCAGTTAGAAAGCCAAAGTCTGGGAAACTCTTCATACATAGATATAAATGTATAGGTACACAGTATTTGCTTCTAATAAGGCAAAGAAATTGCATGTAGAAAGGTTATTTTTTTATTCAGTACTTCCCTTTACCTTTAGAATATGAGAGCTATCCACAATTGGAACTTATTTAAAGACCAGAGCAAAAAGCAATAGATAATTGAATGAGAATTTATTGCCATGACAGGGTGAAAAAAGAAATACACCAGTTAAAAAATATTTTTCACTTATTATAACTTCATTTGTCAGATTGAATGGCACTATTCTTGAGTTCTTGGTATCCTTGGAGGTGGCTTGTTTTTCTGCTGATGTTTTCTTACCATTTTAGATAATATCAGTACATGGGAGAGGAAAATTTGCTGATTGTTTATATGTATGTATGTATGTTTCACTGGCCAGATGATAATCAAGAAAGGAAAGTTAGTTAAGACTGATGTGGTGGAACTACCTTTGGACAAACTACAAGTATCTTGGTATGCCATAGTCACATGGGAACCATGATGAAGAGGCAAGGAAGGCAGCAACATCCAAGTATCACCACATAAAGAGACAAGTCCTGAAGAACCAGATCAGTGGGAAGAATAAGATCCACCACTATCAACAAGAATGCCCTGTCAGCCATCAGCTATCCTACCACTATAGTGAGCTGGCCAAAGGAGGGCATAGAAGTTGCTGATGTGAAGTTCTGGTAGGTCTTACAATGTACGGAGGTTTCCATACTTAGTCCAACAACTAGAGACCACACATAAGCCAGAAAGAGGGTATCAAAGCCGTTGTCCTGGATGAAACCAAGACCATGAATGCATCCATCATTCATGGCATCATGCCCAAGATGGCACCCAAAGATGAGCTCTTGAGACAATGCCTGAGGCAACAGCAGACATGGAAGGAAGTTCAAACACAGGAAGTGCCATGACAAACAAGATTCTGCATGGGATATACCACTGAAAGATAAGTGCGGTGGCTGACATTGAGACATTGTATCAGTGGCTAGAAAGGGCTTGACTAAGAGCATCAAGATACTGATCATAGTAGCACAAGAACCTAAACACCAGATTTATGCAAGTAGGAGTCTACCACACTAGATTGGATGCAAGATGCAGATTATGCAGAAAGGCTTCATAGACAGTCCAACACATAATACTTACATGAGTGTAAGATCCAAGCAGGAACAGCGTATAATGAACAGCACAACCAAGTAGCTGGCACTGTATAGAGGAACATATGCACAGTGTATGGGCTACATGGGAGATTCCACCCAAGTTTACAGAGAACAACAAGACTAAGATTCTTTGGAACTTCCAGATCCAGACAACCTGGTACAAGCCAATCAGCCAGACATTGTGGTAGTAGCAAAGACCAGAAGACAGCAGTAGCGATAGCAACATGAGGATGGAGGATGAGAATAAGGGCCTGAAGGAGGAGCGGGAGAGGAAGTGGAAAATAAAGGCCAAAGTGGTCCCAGACAGAGGTGGTAGGAGCATTTTGGGGTATGACTCCTAAACCAGGAAAATGACTCCAACACCTCCCAAGAACAACCTTAGAGCTCTCTGTCCAGAAAGGCGCATTGTTAGGAATAGCTAAGATACTGTGCAGAACCCTCAAACTCTCAGGTCTTTAGTAGAGGACCCTAAATAAATATATAGAGGTTTAGAATCCTGATCGTTCATCAGGTTCTGTGTGCTGCTTATTGAATGTTGGCTGCTGGAGAGGATGTATTCTAGACCGCTTCTTTTCTTTCTAGGCTTTTGATTGCAAGTTTTAAATGGTGTGTGAGTGAGTTTTATCATTATGTCTGTTGATGACTGGTTTGTCAGAATGCCTCAGGAACTCACACAAATCAGGAACTCACTAGCATTTTTAGATTTGGTTTGATCTAAAATGTGACACTTTCCTAGTTGAAATAATTTTGAATTCGTCAGTGGGTAGAGACATTAACAAATTTTCATCATGTCGTCTAAATGGCCAGTTGTTATTCAGGGATGTATCTTATCAATCTAGCAATTAATAGTATGACATCAAAAATGATGATTTTTGGCAGGAAAGGAAGCAGTAATTTTAAAATTCCTATAAAATAAGACAGGTTGGATATCTTCTTTATCTCAGTATTACTCAGATAAAAAGGTTTATCTGAGTAATAGCTGAAGGCAATTGTTTGTCTTTAACTTTTGAACAGGTTGTTGAATTAAAGGGATCCAAGTTCACTTAAACCAATCATGAAGACTTCTAAGGCAAAGATGCTGTCCTTGCTAACCTTTAGTGTCAAATATGGAGTTTTGCTATGAGTAAGGGAATTGAAACATTTTTTATATTTGATCTTAGGAACATCAAGAGTTTCCCTAGCACATACCATCAGAGCTGAACTCAGATTGCCCGCTGAGATGAACTCAGAGGCCCTCTCTTTTATTCTGTTTAATTACTGGGTCAGGTTAACTCAAATAATTGCAGATATGCTTCCTCCGATTTGCTTACATGAGCAGATGGTTAAAAAAAACCTTGACAAATCCTACCGTAGTTGCATAATTTTCTCAAAATGGACACTACCAGATGGCTGTAATGTGCAGGTTTTCACTGTACCTATTGTTAATATATATTTTCAGTCAAAGTATATTAGATGTTAAAGGACAGATGGATATAGAAGTTATGCTGGTTATGAAATCAATGAAATGGCTAGCTAGAATGAAATGCAATAGAAGAGATTATTTGTAGCTCAGAATTGAACTATGGGGGCCTTGGTGCTCTTTGAGCTTGGTTATTTTCTTGCAGACATTTCATTACCCTGATAGGTACCATCATCAGTACTAAAAAGGAGAGGGGTTTGCTCTCTGTTTATATACAAGTGGCTTGCCCTGTCAATGTTGGTGGGAGTGTTCTTGGTGGTTCCTTGATTAAGCTGTTGTTTACTATTTGAAATAAGCAATACCCCAATCAAGGAATTTGGCAGAGTATTGCTTATTGCTTGATCATTCGTCTAATATTAATCTTGATGTTAATCTTTGCTTATCTCTAATGATTGCTGGCAAGGAGGTGTTATGGACTTTAATTTTTTACTGTCTCTTTTGAATGACATGTAGAAGTTGTTTATCTCTATGTGCCTTTTGATGGCTGATTTGTCTGAGTGCCAGGCTTCCAAGAATTCTCTAGCAGTTTTGGGCTTAACTTGGTCTAAGGAGCTATCAACTCAGGCAATCAAACAATAAACAACAACCTAATAAAGAACACTCCCACCCACACTGACAGGGCAAGTCATTTGTATATAAACGTAGAGCAAACCCCACTCCCTTCTAGCATTGATGATAGTGGGTAATGGATACCTGGGTATTGAAACATCCGCAAGATAACATCCAAGCTCATAGAGCACCAAGGACCTCGCAAGAATTAACTCCCAATTTCAAGAAGAAAAGTATTTGTCCTTTCAATAAAGATCATGTAATCTTTGCTCATGTCTGATCTGAGCAAATGTGTAAAATGATGCAAAAAGGCAGATTCCCAATCATCCCATTGCAAGATAGACCAGGTGAAATAGAACTTCAGCTGCATTAACCATTAGAATACTGGTTCTATGCTAAATATAGGGATGATTAATTATTTTTGTTCCTTGATGATATGAGGAATTGGAATGTTAAAAGTAAATTGAATTTCCTCTTAAAGGTACCAACTTGTTTTGTGACACAACGGATTGCTTTCTTTGCAGTTAGGTCAGCCAAGTTAAAGGGAAAAGTGAATCTGCCCAACATGACAAATTACATAATTCCCGTATGTTGTAAGAATTTGATTTGGAGCAAGTTTTTATTCTATTTAGTTGACTATTTTAAAGAATTAAGTCATAGGTTAAAATATTTTAGACCTACATGTTAATGTTTATAATTGATTAGTTTTAGAACATTTAATAATCTTCTGTTTTAAAATATATGAATGTATTGTTACCCAGAAATTGTCTGGAGACTTATTTAGGAAACAATTTGCTTGCTGGACAGTATTCTTTTGGCTTGTCCTGTGTAGTGGCTATTACAGTCCTTGTATTGTTCATGATAGATGACTACTTTTGGTTCTTTTCTGGTTACTACATCTTTCAGTTTAAGGGTGTTTTTTTTTAAGAGATTTCATTTATTTGTATGCAGCAGTGGCCAGTGCAAAAGCATTTTAATAGTCCATTGGTTGTCTCAGATAAGTTTTTGATATATGGGAAAGTTATCCTTTTAATAGGTTTTGATGGCTGTGTTATGAAAGATTGTGTGCTAATAAAGTTGCATCAATATTGATTGCATTGGAAGAGGTTGTATAAGTAGTCTGCTTCCTTTGGGGTACTGCAGTGTGTTTTTGCTTGACTGAATAATGTTCTTAAGCAGCTCCTCTTGTGTTGTTTTGGTACTGAAGCACTTGATTATCATATTTTTTAATATATTTGGGTTTGTTATCTGGCATTGTTCCCTCTGCTGATGACTGTATCCAGGAAGAGTAGGTTCTTATTGTTTTTTTCTCTTGTGAATTTTATTCCTATGAAGGAAAAAGCTTCCTCCCCCCCAAGAGGAAAACAGCCAGGAAGAAGTCACCAAAGAGTACGCAGCTGTTGATGGTAACCCCGGCTACTCCAGACCCAGATTTAACTTGGAAGCAAGAATCCAAGGGAAGAAATAGAAAGCAATCTCCCCTCTAATCCTCACAAAGGTTACATAAGCTTCAGCTATTGCTGTAGGTCAGGGGTGTCAAACTCAATTTCACTGAGGGCCGCACCATGGCTGTGTTTGACCTCGGGAGGCTTGGGTGGGCATGGCCAGCTTGACATCACTCGTGTCAAGGGGACACCTGTGGTGGCCAAGTGCTAAGGCAGGACTTCCCTCAGACACACACCCCCTCATTATAATCTTCTTTCTTCTTCTCTTTCCTTATTTTTCCTTCCTTGCTCTCTTCTTTTTCTTTTTCTTTGTCTTTCCCTTTCCCCTTTCTCCTTTCCTGTCCCTTTTTGCATGCTCAAATGCTAAAGGGGAAACATTTCTCCTTTTGTTTTGTTTTTAGTTTGTTTTAGTAGCCCTCTGCCAGTGAACACAGAGTCGGTGGGCCCGCACATGGCTCCTCTGGCCCCGTTTTTGGCTGCAATGGCCTCCTTCAGCCAGCAAAAATGTGTGCCGCGCCCCCGAGCTCTGTTTTTGCTGGCAGAGGTACCCACGGGCCGGCCCTTTGCTGTTTTCAGGGCAGCCCCATGGGCCAGATCTAAGCACCCCACAACCTTGAGTCTGACACCCCTGCTGTAGGTGATATTTTCACCTACTTTTCCTATTAAGTATTTCTTTAATTATTCCAATTTATAAATTAGGGGATGAATCATCACAGTATGTTTGGTGATTTGACTGTTGCCCGAGGTACATTAGACCACTCTCAACAAAAACTAATTTAACAACTATTTACAACTAATTCAGGTCATGTGCAAAATTACCTTTCATTCAGAATTAAACAATAAAAGTAACCAAAATAAGCACCTTTATTAAACCTCCTGACTAGCAACATTTACAATTTGACTCTAAACTCTCATATATTTATTCAGAACTAAATCCCACATGAATCCAATAAAATGTTAATGTTAAACTTGCAGTTTGGTATAAGCTTATCTGTAAATGAAGCCATTGGAATTCAAGAGTGCTTCTGTGTAAGTGGGTCGCAGAATAGCATTCAAAGTGTTTTAGGAATGCAATTTTCACATTATTTTCTTTACACTTGATTCATGTTCTCACTGTGATGCAAATGTAATTAAAAATTCAGATGCGTAAAGTTGTAAATCTGTAATTTGCTCAGACTAAATTGGCAAAAGGTGTTTAAGCAATGAAGTTGGCTGATGATAAACAGCAACCTAATGTTTCCCACTTTGACTTTTTTTCAGAACCAGTGGGGAAATTAAATTAATTCCTCTAGTTGCAGGTTTAACAATTCTAATGAGCTGCCTTTAAAAATCAATTTATATATTTATATCAGCTTTGAAAAAATATTATTACTAATTTCAGATAGTGCTTTCTTCTACAGCTTTAATGTAACCTTGCTTATGTTTTGAATTGTTCACCCATCAATCAACCTCCTAAAATGGAGTCTCACTTGTATATTAATTATAAAAGCTCACAGGTTTAGTGATATCAGGTTCTGTTCTGCCTTTGTAAGAAGTTAAAATTATGGTATTTCTTATAAATGTGATTAAACAGGACTCTATAGGATTAAACAACTTTTCAAGAATTAAGTAGGTATAGTCTCTGCAATTATTCTGTAACCATGATTGCTCAAGAGGCTAATTAGGGTTTGAAAATTACGTTTTATGCTTTTGTCTTGTTGCCAGTAAAAGTCTTTCATATTATTGACCTCTAGACTCTGTCCTGTTAAATAAAACTGAATTGAGAATGTTCTCAGTAAGCTATTACCATGCATTTCTCACTTCTAATTCATTTTAATTATGTTTACTTTTAAAAGATTTTAAATTTCATAGTAATGGAAAAAAACTCAGAGGTTTGTTTTATAGTCAAGTCTCACTGGTTTGCAAATAATACATTAACAAGACAAAGAATACTGATGTCAAGCCCCTTGAAATAAGGATATTAAGAATATCTTAAAAATTGTAAAATATGATAATTTGTAAACCATTTTGCAGAGATGATATAAGGAAATTATTCATTTTCCTAGAGCTCTACCAGTGTTATATGTCAGAAAAACTGCCTTAAAAATTTCAAAAGGCTCACAAAATACTTCCAAGGCAAGGTGGGCTATAATTAATAAGTAACACCCTTGAAACTGAACCCTTGATTCTGTGGATTAAAGAGATTTGGGGAAATCTGGTGGGCCAATCTGGATTATTAATACTATTTGATCGAACATTACAAGGCAAAAGAAGAAAGAAGAAAAATTAAACAAGATTTTAAAATTTGGATAATTTTGAAGGTGCAAATTGGAAATTTTTAAGGACTAACAATTTTGGGGATTTTGAGGTAAAATCTCGGGACTGAGTAAACTTTACTAATACTGGCATTTTTGGTGTTTCTGGACAATTGGGTTATTGGAATCTTGGTGAAATATTGAGTAACTTTCAGCTTATTAAATTATTACAAAATGTTCCAACCGAGGAAAACAAATACAGTTTATAATGATTTAATTTTTTTGTATATGTTTTATTTGCAGTTTTCCTTTAACAACCAATGTATTTTGTGGACAGTGTAATGACTAGGTCAATACATTTTTTACACAGTGCTAACAGTAATAATACAATTACATATACGTAATTTTTATCTTCCAACTTCTAACCTTAATATACTCATTATAATTATAATATATTATTTTAGGTATCAATATGTATAATACTATTTTCCCAATTTGTACCTCCCCCCCCCCTTGTTGGGGTTCTTCCATATTCACCTCCTTATCTTTAAACAGTTGTTGTTAGTTGCGAAGTTGTGTCCGACCCATCGCAACCCCATGGACAATGTTCCTCCAGGCTTTCCTGTCCTCTACCATCCTCTGGAGTCCATTTAAGCTCACGCCTACTAATTCAGTGACTCCATCCAGCCACCTCATTTTCTGACGTCCCGTTCTTCTTTTGCCCTCAATCTTTCCCAGCATTAGGCTTTTCTCCAGTGAGTCTTTCCTTCTCATTAGGTGGTCAAAATATTTAGAAGGATCTGGCCTTCTAAAGAGTTGTCGGGGTTGATCTCCTCTGGGACTGACCAGTTTGATTGCCTTGCAGTAATAATACATTTAAATATGCCTAATCACCATCTTCCACCTCCTAATCTTAGTATATTTGTGGTTATAATAAATTCTATTATATATCTATATATGTGTTGCTATTTTCCCAGTTTATAGTTTCTATTTGTTTTTATTAGTTTTTAATACAATCACAGTCATTACATAATATCATTACAAGATATTAACGTCTCTATCCATCATCTCTCAGCTGTTTTAGAATTTCATCGTTTATTGACTTTTTGGTAATATTTCTTTAATATTTCTTTCTTGGGCTCCTATATTTCTTTCTGAGATTTTTACGTAGACTTAATGTTCCCTCTGCCTTACCCCTTATCTCCTTCTGCTGCATCATTTGGATGCCCATCCATAACCCTTCCATTATTTTTGGGAAGTCTTCCTTTTTTTTCTCTTTGCTATTGTAAGCTCTTAAGGAATTAGCTATTTGATTCTTAGTATTTATTATTATAGTCTTTTCATTGTTTTTGTTTTCTTGTAGCCTATTTTGATTTGTCTCCTCCATCACTCCCTCTAATTTCTCATCTATCTTCTGAATATTTTGTTCATCTTTTCCCACCATTTGTTGAGGGTCTTCTACACTTACTTCTTTATCTTTGGACAATCCCATCATCTCCTTATGATTCTTTGTCACACTTTCATAAAAACTTTTAACCATCATTAACATTTCTTCATAAAACTTTGTCTCCTGCTGGGTCATTTTGTACCAAATTAATATATTACAAATTACTCAATGTATCGCTAATATTCCAGTAACCCAATATCTAAAAGCTCCAAAAAAGTTAATTATTAATAAAATTTATCTTTCCAAAATTATTTCTCCAAGTCCCCTAGCTTTCTAGTGCTTAAAAGCTATAAATTAATACTTTATAGTCTTTATCATTTCCAGTTTTCACCTTCCCAGTTATCCAAATTTTAAAGTCTTGTCTTTTCTTTTTTTTCTTTCGCCCCCCTCGCCCGCCCCCCTTTTCTATCACTTTTCTTCTTTTGCCTCATAGGATGATCTATCAATGATGTTAGTGAATCAAATCCAGCTCAGCCCACCAGTTTCACCAAATTTTTCAATGAACAGTTCAATAAAGTTTTGATATTTATAGTTCCATTTGCTTTAAAAATCTTCAAACAGCTCAATAGATATTTCCAAGCTTCCAAATCGCCTACTAAGATAAAGTCAAGGTCAAATAGCCTTCCAGGTGTTGTTTAGTTTCTCTCCTTTCATCACTTTCACCCAGATTTCCCACATTGCAGTTATCTTCTTCTTCCAGAAGATGGCTCCCCTGCTCCCAATTCCAGCATTCACCAGAGAGTAAAAGTCCAAACAGCTGACTATCAACCATCCAGGGTGTTAAAGATAGAGTTTAGAAAAGCAATCACATTTTGCAATGTTGTTCAACTTTTTCCAGGCTTTATGTGTTTTAAAATACCTTTTAACTATTTATTTTGCCTTGTGTCTTTAATCTTTAGTCTTTCTCTTTGATTTTTAGTCTTTAATCCTTCTCCATAAATCCAGTTGCTGCTTTCTTACTATTTGGAGGTTGTTGGTTTTTTTTAATTTTTAACTTGGGTTAAATGTTTGGGGTAAAAGTTGGAAGTTATCTCACCCAGTTTCACTTTTCTGTCCACACGCCACTCCAGCACAAGATCTTAGTGTCCCGGTTGTCCCAGCTTGTGATAGACCAAAATGGCCATTGTCCCTGCTGCCTTTTGGGAGAGCTTTCTTCGGATCAATGAGAAAATTGTGGTTTCCTCGTGATCATTGAAGCACTTCTCCTTTCTTCACCACCCCTCCAGGGCGGCTTGACCCCCGTAGGGTCTCCTGGCAAGCAGTTGCCAGCTGCATTTCACAGAGCCTGTCGGGGCTCTGCTCTTTTCCAGCCATTTCCGCCGCTCTAGTAATAAATAAATATTATTGATGTTTCAATGTATTCAGGAAGATATGACAAGGAATCATAGGGAGATGATGCAGGATAAAGATGTGAGACTAGAAAACCCCCAGCAAATGACAATAAAAGATGAACAAAAAACTCAGAAAATAGAGAAGAAATCAGGAGCTGGGGAAATAATAGAGGAGATAAATCAAAAAATTATACAAGCAGATAAAGATTTGGAAGAGATAGTAATAATTCTTAAAATGGAACAGATAGATTACTCTTTAAGAACTCAAAATATGGAAGAGAATAAAGAGAAAGATCTCCCAAAAGTGATGAAAAAATTACAGATGGGTGCTCTAGAGATCCAACAGCAAGAGATAGGGATTGAGGCAGATGAAATACTCAGATTAAATAAGTGTGATGTAAGGAGATACAAGATCCCAAGGGAGAAACATGAAAGTTTTACCAAAAAGTCAATAAGAGTTGAAATTCTAAAAAGGGCAAGAAATGATGGATAGATATAGAATACTTCTTAGTATGATGGCTATTTTATTAAGAGTTAGAAAAAAGAGGTAGAAAGTAGAAATTAGGAAAATACATTGTGTATACTGATATATAATAGGATATTATATATTCTATATAATCAGTATATATCAGTATTATATATACTGATATAGAATAGAATATATCATAACTACAATGTATACATAAATATTAGAAGTTGAAAGATTATGATTATGTATATTTAAATAGTATTATTATCGTTAGTATTGTATATAAAGTATATTGACCCAGACAATACACTGTTCATTAAGCACTTACGGATGTTAAAGAAAAAACTATAAATATTTTTTTTAAAAAAATTAAAAAAAGAAACACTGAAGGTATTTGCATTTGGACACATAAACTATAATTCTGATATCAGAAATGAAGAATTATTGCTTCATTGAATATGCATATTTACTTGGAAATCCCATTGTATTCAGGAGAGCTTATTCTCTAGTGTTTCAGATTTGGAGACTTACATTTTCTTAGTTTTGTGTTGACTAGAAATACACACACACACAAAGGCACACACACAAACATTATTGCATAGTGCCTTGTGCAGAATTCTGTAGCTTGGAAAAGAATGACAGTCTTCAGAAAAAAAAATTGCATATACTGTCAATTTCCTTTTTAGTTTTTTCTCCACTGTATTATGAGTGTTTTCTCTCTTGAGAGCTTATAAAACATCACCAGTGAAAACATTGGCCATTCATAACTAATATAAATTTCACTATTTCATTCATTTTTTGTAGTACTGTTTTTACAATACTTAGAATATGCTTTAGCCTTCATCATCTTTAAATAAGTGTGCAAATAAAAATGATCCTAAATGCACTAAGTGACATATTCTTTAAACTTTTATTGTGTTAAGCCTAGATATAAAGAAGGAAATTTATATAAGTCAACTCCAACTCTTTTACCAAAAACTGAGACTGAAAAACATGTTCTACCAATCTATAATTCAGTATAGCAAAAACAGATCAACTTCAAGGAATGGCATATAGAGACTCTTCCTGCTTTCATTGGAATGGCAAAATCTGAACTGCAGCATCACACCCAAACACTTTAGGGTCATACATGCAGCAATGGAATACATGTATAAGAGGCTTGTGTTGCAATACTGCAAAACCAGTGTGTCACGCGAGCTCAACCCCTCCCCCATCAGATGCCCCTGAATTGAAGACATTCCATTACTTTCCCCAATACTATATTATAGAAAGCATTTTGGTTTCAATTATTTGATAGTGGCTCATTCTGCATTAAAAAAAAATCTAATAATAGCAGCACTAGAGCAAAGAAACTAATTATCTTTCGGCTGTTGTAACCACAATGAAAGAAATTGAACTCTGAATTAAGATCTGAATAAATATGACCACGTGGGGTTTTAGGTATTATGAGAAGCACAGCACATATTCAGCAAAAATTCAGGGTTTATGGTATGAAGCTAGTATAAAACTATGACACAAGATTGAAGTGGTGCCGGAAATCTCTATAACAATTAAAGAAGGCAACTTTTGATCAATGCCTTGATTGATCAAAATGTTTACCATGCTATGAACATATGGAGAGTAACCTCAAATATAGTTCTATATATTTGAGGATGCTGCGAGTCCCATCCCCAAGAGAGATACACCTGGTGGCTCCCTCTCTCTGGAACATCATTCCCCCAGAGATTAGAATGCTCCCCACTCTAATACTCTTCCAGAAGGCGCTGACGACCCGGTTCTGCCAGCGGGCCTGGGGAACCCAGAGTGGGATGGAGCCAGGGGTGAAATCTAAAAATTTTCTGTGGGAATGGCTTAATTGGTGGGTGTGGCTTGGTGGTCAGATGACTGAGTGGGCATGGAAATAACAATAAATAATAAAAATAATAAACAACGTTTACAAAACAATAAGTGGTACCAAAAGCCATCTTTCACACTTTACACACACACAACACAACTGACACGCACACACAAAATGCCATATACAGCTTTGTGAGTTTTTGTGTGTTTGTGTAGATAGAGTGAAACACTACAGAAACACACCAAATCTCAGAAAGCTGCACAAATATTTTATTTTATTATTTTACTTTATTTTATTTATATTTTTTAGATCAGGGGTCTCCATCCTTAGTAACTTTAAGGTTGAGAACTTCAATTCCCAGAGTTCCTCAGCCAGCAAAGCCAGCCAGCATTAGTTGCTCACTGAGGAAATAGATTAGCTAGCAACTGATTCTGTCTGGTGCTGAAAGTGAAACTTCTCCTTTTGGGCTGGGAAAGCCATGCGTTAGATCAGTAATCAGGTAAGTGCCTTAGAATCTCTTAAAAGGAAGTTTTCTATTTGTAGAAAACATGTTTTTTAAGGTTCTGCTGATGAGGAACTCAGGTGAAATCACCAGAGGAGCCTTTTTTTTTTTTAAAGTTTAAAGGCTCTGCCGATCTCAGCTGAGGGGCGGGATCCTCAAAGGCTTTTTTTTACTTTTAAAGGCATGTTTTCAGCTGAAGAAAAACTGCCTTTAAAAGTAAAAAAAAAACCTCTGCTGATGGTGCGGCTCAGCAGAGGCAGGGGGCGGGGCCAGGGATTTTTGCCACTGGTTCTCCGAACCGGCAGCCGCCATCGCTACTGGATTGGGCTAGCCGGTCCGAACTGGAAGCATTTCACCCCAGGATGGAGCCCATTAAATAGCTCGTGTGATCTGTCGCTAGGGCAGGAGGTGGGAGGGTGATTTTATTATATTTATTTGATTATTTTATTAGTCTTATTGTTTTTTAATGTGGTTTTAAATTTTGTAAGCTGTCTTGAGTCACTATGGGCGAATAGGCGGCAGTATAAATCCAATAAATAAATAAATAAATAATTTTTCTGCTAGTTACATAGTATATGTTGAATCTTGCCCTCTCTATTGCTCTTTTTCCAGAAAATAATCTGTGGATCCATAATGCTATCCCAGTGTTAAAGCAAACACAGCTAGTTCAGTTTAGGAGCTTCTACTTGGAAGTTTTCTTGGCAACTCAAACAGTTTCACAAAAGAAAAATGGAATATGTGCGTAAAAAATATATAAGGCCCAGATTTTCCACTTATCTCTATATTTGTGTTCTTCCCATATAAAGATGGGATACAATTAGTATTATCTTAGGATAAGTAACATGTATGGAATTATTTAACCACAGATTCCCTCGTTTGTTTGTTTTTAAAGTACATGTGGAAAGGTTGTTTTGTTTTTAATTTATAGATTAATATTTTTTTTAAAAAAGAAGGAATGAAAAAGCGAACAAACAAGTGAAAGGAGAAAAAGAATAATTACCACAGAGATATAATACAGTATCAGTGAGCATACAAAGGGATTATTGAGATTGTACAGATAGTGTTCAATATATATTAATGCGAAAATAGTCATAAAAAACAAAACATGAAGATTTGAATCTCTAGCTAAGTGCCAAAATCTCCACTATTTATCATTTAAAAAGAAAAAAAACTACTAAAACTTTACAAATGCTAGTTTCTAACTTCATGTTCATTACTTGTCGAAAGAATTTAGTGCACAACCTGCAGCTAACTAGTGCATAAAAATGTAAAGATTAACAATTTTTCAAAGAAATGAAAAAAAAACCTCTATAATAGCAGGATAATTTTTTGTTAAGCAAAAAAGTATGAAACTGTAATAACATTTTCTTTTGGCTGTACAGGTAAGCACATTAGACTGGATACGAGCTGAAAAAACCTATAACCTCTGTGAGGTTCTATTTAAAATTCACAAGGTAGGTAAGTTATGAATAACAAAATATTCTCTATAGAAGATTATGTTAATTATTTACTGAATAAAACCGAGTCAGAATAAATTTAGCCAATATCAGCAGTAAATTATTGTGGTTTTATATAATGCGAAAGTGACATTGCCCTTTTCTATTGCTTTCATCTAGTAGTTTTGTCCTCATCTTTCTCCTAGAAAAATGTTTCATGCAAAATTTCTCATTGTTGATGGTATTTCCAGGAAAAAAAGTCTCATGTAGACTGAAGAGGTGACAATAGTTGCCAATCAGAGTAAACAGTATAGATTTATCTGTAAAAAAGACAGAACATTTTCTGAATTGCCTCATTGGTAACTCATGGGATAATATTGATGATTTAACCATTGCATGATCTATGGATTGCTTTGGATTTTACATTCCATGGTCATATCTGCTTTTTATTTTAATTTAGATACTTATTTTGTAGGAATCTTCTTGCCACAGGACTTAAATTAACTTCATAAAGTAATATGTAAAAAGGCCATGCTGATCAGGAATGGGGAAAAATTAGAAATGTGTAAAATGTTTGAAATGCTTTAAATGCATAATTCTCCAATTTTATTTCAAAACTGCTATTTCTGATCTCAGTAAAAGTGAAAACTAATGAAAATAGTATTTTAAGCTCAAAACACTTTAAAAAAAAGTTCAAACATTTCTGGAAAGCTCATAAGAATATCAGGATTCTTATAATAAAGTCAGAACAGCTTTTAAAATTGGAACACAGCATTTTGAACTGGAGCATTTCAAATAAAGTGTTTTGTACAGCATTAAAATAATACAAAATCCACACTGAGGCAACAAATTTATGCAGTTAATTGCAAACTTAGTTTCCAAAAGCTTTTCATCGAACATTATTATGAAAACTACAGAAAAAAAGGAGGAAAATCAACAATTATTTTGTTCTTCTTTGGATGGATGTAACTTAATAATATTACAACTAATACCACCTAGCTTGCATGACAGACTTTTTAAATAAATTATCTAAGACTATAAAACAGTTAATATCAACAATACATCTGCTCCTCCATTCTGTTCTTTTTTCTGGGTTTCTTTAACCATTTAGCCTGATGAAAACTTACTGGAAACTTTAAAAAATACAAACATTTTGTAACCGTTTGCTGACCTTTTAGATTTTAGATTTATAAAGGGAGAAATGAAAGATTAAACTTTATACTTCAAGTATTAGCAATTCCTCTTCTAAGCTGCTTCCTCGTGAATGCTTCAGAGGCCATTAGTAGATCAGTTGACCTCTTTAAAAATATACATAATTTTCCATATTGTTTCATGCTTCCTGACTGCTTACTTATTTTGGCAAAGTTAATTTTAATAACAACACAATAAAAGCAAATTGTAACACTGGAAGTTATTTTGGTGAGTGAAGAAAAAATGGAAATCAATTGCTCAGGATTCAGTACTTTGTGTTTTTGACATTTTAATAAATGAATACTGAATTGTCAGTCTTCATGAATACATTAACTGAAATACAAAAGCATCAGTGTGCAACTCTAGCCTCTGTTCTGTTAACATTTCAGTATAAATGATAATGAAGGAAACTTAGAGCAAATCAATTAAGTTGGGATAAATGTGGTTTTCAAGAAAGATTAAGGTTTCCCCATTACAAATTCAAAGATTCCATTTACCTCTTTTAAGCTGTTTTCTGTTCTGAGTGAGAAGCTGATGTGTCCTCCACAGACCAACATTTGATTGAATTAAATATCTCCAGCTGCCCAACCCCCCATTCCTTTGCAGGCAATTGTAGACGCTTTCTAGCTGTGCAGTTTCTCATTGGCATATATAGTATGGTCTCCCATTTCTCTCCCAGTCATGAATTTGCAGTGCACTACAGCTCTGAGAATCTGTCCTTCACCTAATTCTCCTGCTATTGACTGCTAGAGGGTCCTTGAAGTGTTAGTTGACTCCTGGTGTCTTCATGGACACATTCAAGCAGCTTTCTAGGCAACAGTACAAAAATTATTCGGATGGCTTTTTTCTGAGATTTTATTTTCACTTCTTAGTCTAGCTGACATCCCTGTTAGTCTTGAATCCAGCTATTACTAGCCAGGTAATGTCACCTATTCTACTAAATTCACTGATGATTTTTCTTTATTAAATTGGAATATATTATCATTAGTATCTTCCTATGAATATTCCTTGGCTAACGGTTCTTTCCCTGCCCTATGACTTTCTCCCCAAATAATAATTTGAAGCCCTTCCATGTACAATGTAGAATGTATTCTTATCCTTAATATTTATTATCATATGGTATGTAGTATTCAGCATTATTCAGAAACATGTATACAGGGGTCAGTACATCTGCAGAATAGACAACACTGCAAATATATCTTTCCAAATGTATTCCAGTCACTGAGTATCTTGAGGGAGAAATTATGGCCTATGACCACCTAAATTTTGCTGAATTTATTAATTTGAGTGGCCCCAATGTAGTCAGTGGTGAGGAATGCTGGAAACATTCGTTATTAGCAATATTTCCAGACCAATAGATTCTTTACTGCATCATTACTTTACGAGTGTCTTAAAACCAGTGAATAGTAATAGTCGTTTTAAGTGTAAATGAACATGCATAGGTCCCTGCTACTAGGGTTTGCTGCTCAGTATCATATATAGTTAAGATTCATTCTGACAATCTTTATCATTAAGGGTCATCAAGATTGGTCAACTTGTAATGTTTCATTTCTATTTATAATTTTTAATAAATCCCTCTTTTTCATCAGAAAAAGGGCAAATCATATATGTTAGCACACATATGCTTCATGAAAGTTCCTGGAAGTAGGAACGAGGCTCTTTTCTGTCCTGTTTCCAAAAGCATGGCAGTTTAAAACTGAAGAAGTGGAAATACTGGAAATATGGCTTGAAATAATTTGGAAGTTGATTTGTTTTAGAAATCAAACCTAGTGTTTCAAGTTGGATAAGGTCCTGTCATAACAAGTAAAATGTTCCAAGTGTGAGTTCATTTTCAAAATCATTTCACATCTACAAGTACATAAACTGCATCTAATTTTAAAAAAATGTAAGACTGGAATGTAGAAAATGAACAATTTCTCCTCTAGCTTGGCAAGCACCTGACTTAACTTTTTCTCAGTGCCAAGTCACAGACTTTCAGAATCTGAGCTGGTGAAATGTGGATTGAACAATATTAGCCCAAAGAGAGGCATACATTCCCTATAAAAATTATGACATGGTCAAAGATTGTACTGAACTCTCAGTTCTAATTTTTCACATTATATAATTTTATTTATATTTGCAATTAATACATTGAAATTCTTTTCCATATAGGAAGTGAAGAGCATAAATATTCATAATACTTGACTTTTATTTATTAATTTAGAAGTGGCACATTATATATCAGCACTGAACAACAGTGTATATGCATATAGTAATACTGAGATGAATTAAATCTGGTTTTTTTTCTCTTATTGATATCTAATATTTTAGGCTTTTTCAGTTAAGTGGATAGATAGTGGAAGTAATTCTACTAACTAACAGTTTTTCATTAGTAGTAAATTTTCCCAGCAATTCTGCTGTATAGTTACCTGATTATGAACATGTTTAAACAAAGTAATCTGTAATAATAAATACAAGTCATAATTAAGACCTTGGCTTGCTAGATTTACATGATTTATGTGGGTGGTTTCTTAAAAAGGATACTTTTTATTAAAATCAATCAGCATGAAAATTTTGTTTACTCCAAGCAACAACGTTAATGCAAACACGTATGAGTGTAAATATACATTACCTTCCATGTTATTAATTGTCTTGCTATTTGTCATTTTAGCATCATAAATTAGATGTTCATTCTAATTAAGCAGTATTTATCACATCTGAATTAGCAGCATGTTACTATTCATCCCATTTTAGAAATGGGCTACAGATTTGCTTTTCTCATTTAGCATTCCTTCCATCACCTCTGTACTCCATTAATTTCAATTGGACAGTGAAGTTCTATCGAATGCATCTTTGCTTAAATTAAAATCAACTGCTTTATAGTCGTAGTGGTGGTAATTGTAAGCTATTTTGCACTCATTCGGGAATATTTTAAGATTGCCTTCTATGCGGCTTTTAAAAAATACTAGTAGTCTGAAAGGAGAAACTTCATCAAGGCTATAAAAACATACTCTAGACGTCTCCATTTTTTACAAGTTATTCAGAATTTTTTTAACTGCCTGGTACTCAGTTTTCCTTATGCTCTGACTGCTGCTTTCAAGCTAAACAGAAAAGGCTCCAGCAAGGAAGGCTTCAGTAGTATATCTCAGACATGTGTAGCCCTTGGGCTAAAGGTTCCCTTTTCCACTTCAAATAAATAAAGTAGATCTCCTGGATTAAGAACGTATTATTGCATCAGGATTAATATATTGTTTTATTTTCCAGTAAAGATTTAAATTCATACTTTTCCCAATCTACAGTAATTTCAGTATTGTGTGCAGAATACTCACTAACTCACTAACCAAATATAACGATTATAAATGTATCATTTGGAGACATGTGCATAAGGGTCTCAACCTGTCTGCTATTGAAATGAGAACTGTCTAGAAGGATATCTAAAGAGTCCATTGGATTCTTTTCCGCCCCCTTTGTCTTCGTCTGCATGAAATGTTACAGCAGTAGGAATTTATTTATTAATCTGATGTGCTTCAATCTAGTCAACATATGACTTTCTGATGCTGGTGCTTGTTAGGGAAAATCAAATGAATGAAAGCCACCATGCCAACCCAATGCTCAGTCGCCCGCTACTCCGCTTGCTGCTTCTTTTAAAAAATACTTTTAAAAGCATTTTTTTAAAATCTATTCGGCCTCCTTTTGGCGTGTACTGCGTATGCGCGCACACACCTTGCATTTGCAACCAGCAAACCGGTAGTAAACCAGTTCAGATTTCACCACTGATCTAGGCCCTTCAGATGTTAATGTTTTCCTATGAATCTTAGCATGTGATTGGCAAACAGATAGGTAGACTGATTACTGAAAATTCCTGCTTTGGAAAAAAAAATGAAAAGAGGCTGCGGAACAAGAGACCATTATAGTTTCTCAATTTAACAATATGAAATATCAGCATGATTCTGATGCAAAAAGGCTGACACTCAAACGTCCGTGACTTATTTCTACAAGATCAAATTATTCTCATTCTACTTTAGATGAAATATCTTCAAAAATATATCTTTCAGCTCTGGCTCAATAATGACTGTTGGCTACAAGCAAATTTATATTTGGGTATTCACCAAGACTACGAGCTTGAAGACCAGAGGCCATATTGCTTCAGTGTTGTGGTTGGACATGGCAAGAGTCATTACTTCAATGTGGAACAAGGAAGTGAGCTGGCAATATGGGAGAAATCATTTCAAAGAGCAATCTTTTTGGAAGTTCAGAGAACAGGGGTAAGTAATAGAAAAAATACATCTGCCACTTGAATAAATACATAATGTATTTGGTGTATGTTCCGTATTTAAATTATTTATGACCCCTGCCTATATGTGTGTATGTATGGGGAAAAAGAGACATAGACATTTAGACAAGGATGGGTCTGTTCAAACTGAGTATTTAATGAGTTAGTGGCTGCAGTGCCTTTGAGAGAAAGTCCATTCAGAGAATGGTAAGGACAGCAGAGAAGATTATAGGAAGCTCGCTTCCCGTTATTCAGGATACTGCATATAAGTGCTATGTGCTTAGAGCTCAAAGCATTGCTAGAGACCCCACACACCCACTTCATGGGCTGTTTCTATTGCTCCACTCTGGGAGGAGGTTTCAAAGTATCTATAGCAGGACTACCAGATTCTGTAACAGCTTTGTACCCTATGCCATCCGTCTGGTAAACTCGGCAAGTTTTGTTTTTCTCGCCATGTACATGTATACATCCGAAGTAGACTGTTGTTTCTCCATGTCATATACCATATTTTTTGCTCCATAAGATGCACCTCACAATAAGACACACCTAGGTTTAGAGGAGGAAAACAAGACGAAAAAATTTCAGGATGAGCCTGAGAGGGCCACAGATAGGTGTCCAGCTCTGTCTATTGACTCCTGCACTGTGGAAAAGAGACAGAAGAGGCAGGCAATGACAAAGACAGAAGAGGCAGGTTCAGCACTGTAAAAGGACCCCGCCGCCGCAGCCCGGCTGCTGTTCACCAAAGACACATAGACATTTCCACCCACTTTGGGGGAGGGGGCAGAAGTGCATTTTATGGAGCGAAAAATATGGTAATATATATAGGTATATGCATAATTTTGTATTCATTTATTTATTTTGTCATGTTTATGTAGTGTATATTGGAGATGGTGATCCTTTGAGAGCTGTATAAAGTTGTGATATCATGTGACCATTTACAAGCTCTTTATAGTTGAGGAAAGTAGTATCACAACTGCAATATATTATAAAATTTGATGCTGACAAATGAATTATCTAATAGATGCTCTTTTGTTGATACAAGATATCTGTCACTAGAAAGAGAGTTTTTCAGTTATTTTCCCTTTCCTCTGCCGTCTTCTAGAGTTTATCAAAGAAACTGCCTCTTCTTCAAACAGATGTTGTTTTATGCAGAGGAATGGATGTGCCTTCCAAATGTTTTTGGAAAACTATTTGCAAGTAGACAGATAAAACATAACATTAAAATACAAATACTAAGAACATAAGTAAAACAATACTGAGAGTCAATTTAGTTTTGCGGTTAAAGTATTAGGCTAGAAACCAGGAGATCTTAAGTTGTTGTCTTGCCTTAGACAGCGAAGCCAGCTTGGGGACCTTGGGCCAGTCATTCTCTCTCAGACCCAGAAAGCCAGCAAGGGCAAACCACCTTCAAAATCTTGCCTAGAAAACTGTAGGGCCTAATCCAGGCAGTCACCAGGAATCAATGGTGACTCAATGGACACACTCACACACACATAAACACATAGAGAGATAAAAAAAGTAAAATAAAAACTGGACTCAGAGAACAACATACTTTAGTGTTCTTTTTCTGACAGTAGATTTCTTCAGAAATAGATATATTTCTGTAAAAGTATTCCTTTGTAAAACTCTGCTTTTTGGTGGAGAACTAAACTTGCAACTCATTAATTAAGCCTAATGTTAACTCCAATTTTATGGGTCAGTTAAAAATATTATTAACACAGATTTACTGCACCTCAGTCTGGCATTCTTCATAAGAGAAATTGAAATTTATGGCACTTTCTTAATCTGAATTCCCAAGAAAATGATAAATCTATCGATAGCAATCTTAATTCATGTATTTTTTTCCTAACTTCATTGTCACTTGGCTGCAGTTTTAGAATACTGTTATTGATCTCATTTTCATGGCTTTTACAAGTAATCTCCATAAATGAAAATAGCTGTGTTGTTTACACACACATGCAAACATAGTATTAAATATTTCTGAAATATTATTGATATGTTCTGAAGAAAAAGAATATCATTACTATTTTTTTTCCAATTTTCAATTTTGCTATGGTGGGTCACAGAGTTAGCCCGTTGTTTAGATTTTTAGCCAGTTAGCTAGATTTGGAATTTTTGACCACCTATCAAGTCCTCACCAAGGATCTAGGGATAGGAAGATGTTGTTCAATAATATTTAAGATATTGGATGTATTCTGTTCCAAAATATCCTTTTGGAACTGATTGATGGTGATTTTGTCAGTGGAGATGTTCAAGTTGTGCTCCAGATGTTTTGGGATTGCACCCAAGGCATCTAATAGTATTGGTACTATCTTTGCTTTCTTTTGCCATAGTCATCCTATTTGCAGATCTTTTTATTTTGTGATTCTTTCCAATTCTTTCTCTTCTCTTTGGCTCAGGGGTGGGTTCTACTTACCTTTACTATTCGCAACGGGAGCGCGCACTCACTTCGCTCACTCGTGCACTTTCTGCGCACGTGCAGAAGCTTCTGCACATGCACAGATCGCCAAATATGATGCCAGGGCAGGTGGGCAGAGCCTCCCGCAATTTTACTACCAGTTCTCAAGAACGGGACAGAACTGGAAGCAACCCACCACTGCTTCTGCTATGTCCAGATATTGCAAGGTCCACTATTAAACTATTTTTAATTATTAAACTTATTTTTCTCAGTTTTCAACTTCAATATTATTAGCCAAAAGGTCGAAAGAGCAAATTATAGATATAGTTAAATTTTGGCCTGTGGTAAAACGGTTTAACAGATAAAATGTAGGGATAAATACATAAAACATTTATTAATAAAGACCTTGTTTAAGATCTATTGTAAAATTTATAACACAATAAAACATGATCCACAGATTCAAAATCAATACCATTACAGGGACAAAATCAGACAAAAACAGAGACATGAGAATCTTTTGAAATCTACTGTATAACATATTTGACAGCAATACAAAAGCTATAGTATATTTCTTTAACTGTAAACTGCTACAGTATATAGAAAAGCATAATTGAAATTGCTTCTAAAGATGAAGGCTGTACACGGAACTTTGATGTTTTCCATTAACTCCTGCACTGAATTGTCAAATAATATTTGTGTAATACAATAATATTTCAGTGTTATGCTCTGGAAAACAAAGAATCAAGATTAATACGAGCCTGATCAATCTTTTGGTTTACCAGTTCAAACTACATATCTAAATAAAAATAATTTGGGATGTCAGACCGCAATCTTTCCTTGTTTTTGAAAAACTATCACGGAAACCAAAATATAATTGTACTTTGCCAGCCTTTCATTTTCATTTCCATTTCCACGAGAATATCAGAATTTGGAACACAACTTTGAACCTTTAAAAGAACTCTTTAAATTTTCACCTGCAATTGGGTTATATTATTGTTGGCAATTGTAATCCAAACTGAAGTTCCATAAAAGATTTAAGATTAGATTTTTACGCATTAAAATCTTGTATTGCTATAGCAGTATAAAATCTCTACAGCCACACCACCTATACTTTTGATAAAAGTATCAAAGCAAAACTATGACTGAGCGTAACTGACTAAAGATCCAGTTAACTAACATACTTGACTTGAGTTATCATACGATGTTGACTTTTCCTGTTATTCTTTTTGAATTTTTTTAATCAAAAACCAAAAATCTAGTTTTATCATACTCGATTATCTTGCCAATATTTCACTAGAGTCTCAAGTTAGTGTTTCAGACTGGTATGTGAAAGAAGAACAGTGTCATCTGGAGATAATGAAGCACAATTTTTTCTTTTCCTTGATAAGGAAAAAAAATCTCCCTATTTTTATTATATATGCTGCAATAATCTCAAAAAATACAATTTGCAGGTTTATGGTATCAAGTGGAGGAATGTGGGGTTCAGGAAAGCATGATGGGCTTTGGCTAGGAGTGAAATAAATTATGCAGGAAACTGAGAGAGACAATTTTTCCACCCTAGAAATTAGATATGACGTAACATCAAGGAACTCAAAACTGAAGTTTTTTAAATCTTTTCTAATCATCCATCTGGATGCAGTAGTCTGCTATGATACATCTTACACACTATACTTTAGATCCAATTCTTCTCAACAACTTGAAATCACCATTTGAAGGTGGTTTGCAAGCGACTTTGAGCAAATTATAATTTGCAGTTTGTCACAAGATTTCATAAAGGCTTCAGAGATTCAGTATAAGAAACCCTTCCTGTGATTCATCCCCACCATTTTTATAAAAATAGAATAGAATAGAATAGAATAGAACAGAACAGAACAGAACAGAACAGAACAGAACAGAATAGAATAGAATAGAATAGAATAGAATAGAAAAGAAATTTGGTAACATGCAAGACAAGACAAATAAAACCTACAATCAAAAAATCACCTCCAAACCCCCCATCACCCATAACAATCAACCATCCATCCCAATATTCAATCAAGTACCCATCACTCTACCACCCATTCAACCAACCATCTTACCAGCCATCCAAACAGCCATTCAACCAACAATCCAACCAACAATGCAACCAGCCATCCAAACAGCCGTCCAAACAGCCACACAACAATCCACCCAACCAGCCATCCAACCAACCAAACTACCATCCAACCATCTATACAACCATCTGTTGTACATAACCCCCAAAAAGCTCTAAGAGTTGTAAAGCTAATCTTGCATAGCTTCTTTTCCAAAAACACCACACTACTAACCAGAGCATATAAAACATTTGCTAGACCAATTCTAGAATACAGCTCGCCTGTTTGGAACCCTCACCACATCTCTGACATCAATACAATTGAACGTGTCCAGAAATATTTTACAAGAAGAGTTCTCCATTCCTCTGAAAACAATAAAATACCTTATCCCACCAGACTCGAAAAACTTAGAAAACTTGGAACTCCGTCGCCTTCGACAAGACCTAAGTTTAACTCACAGAATCATCTATTGTAATGTCCTTCCTGTCAAAGACTACTTCAGCTTTAATTGCAATAATACTAGAGCAACTAATAGATTTAAACTTAATGTCAACCGCTTTAATCTAGATTGCAGAAAATATGACTTCTGTAACAGAATCATCAGTGCTTGGAATACTTTACCTGACTCTGTGGTCTCTTCTCATAATCCTAAAAGCT